>NC_134415.1:34480646-34799964 GCF_030867145.1 Opisthocomus hoazin | reverse complement strand
ACCTCTCAGCTAAGCTCTAAGCACCCTCTTGCTAACTGCAGTTACTATTGAAAAGCAGCACTTCATACTAGCAGTGCAGCAGACCTGACTGAGACCACACAGCTATTTTTGCAATGATAGGTAAGTTCAAACACAAAGTTACCTTCAAGTCATGGGCATCAGTCACCTATGACACAGACCTCTTAGCTAAAGCTCTGCTGGCCATTTAAACTGCTCCTGTAAGCGCAGCAAGGCGTCCAGACCCAACACCGCCCTATTAGCCAGATTAGCTGATTATCAGTCACACTGGCAGTTCACCCTGACACTGCAGGTTATCAAGCAAAGCCTACTATTAATAACTGCACCATTCCCTGATCTTCTTTCAAATACCTCAAGCACCGCAGTTCCTCCTTCTGCTACCTGTGCGTAGACAAAAGCAAAGCCAACCAACCTACAGACTGATTCCTAGGAAGGGTTCCCAAAGACACTGAGCTTCATTGTAATGTCATGCTCAAAAACTGAATCATATATATAACATATTATGTATTCAGCTTGGGGAAAGAAAGAAGGGGGAGATACAAGTACTCTATAGATGGGGAAGGGCAATTCCTTTTTCTGCTCTAAGTTTCGCTGTCTGCATAGGACAGTAGGATCTGCTCGAATCAGTCCTCACACCCGCTCCTGTGAACCCCTTCACAGGCTGCCATCAACTGCAGCTTCAGCTCAGGGTGAGCAGTAGACAAAAGGCAGCTGCCTTGTAGGCGGCCAACTATCTCAGAAACAAGCCAAACAGAATTCTCTCTGGCATTCATTTCCTTGAGCTGGCAGTAGCAAAGCATGGAGTTACAAGTAGCTACTTATACAGCACAAATGCAACACATTAACAAACCAGATCTCCATGCTAGTTTTGCAAATGTAGTTAAGACAACCTAAAAATATTTTGCATTTAATATTGACAATTTAACCACGGCAGGAGAAAATTCTCATCATATAATTTAAATGCACACTCAGCTGTGCAACACCTGCATATTCACTTCTAACAGGCATGCAGGAGATGGAGTGTTACCTGCAGGTTGGTGAAGTCTACCCCTCTGCTGTCTGCATTTATTCAGTTACAAATAATAACACGATGCAAGAACCGTCTCCATTCTCTCACCCAATGACACCAACACTCTTGCTTTGCATACAAAGATACTTTTTCCCTGAATTTAAAAGCAAAGCATGTATTTTAAATATTTTTACTCTGTTCTGCATTAACCACATTTCTTGCAGACAGACCAGGGTTTCTGTGCTTCAACATTTTGAACACTCCTTATTTTTCTGCAATTTTATTTTGGTAAATAGATCAATTCTCCTTACCTTTGCTTCTAAGTGCAACTGCAAGCTGATAAAATATATCTGAGTCTTAAAATACCTTCAGGAAAGATACAAGTAACCATGGACCAATTCACTTGCATTAAATTATTCTAACTTTACTGTGTTCATTTAAAACTGACCATGGCTTAAGTGCAGTGCATTTAGCTACAAACAAGACAAAAAAGATGACTATATGATCACATGAGACAGAACTCTGACTTGTCAGTGAAACAACTGTATTTAAACAGTCTCTTTTTACATCATAAGCAAATCCTACAGTGCATCAAATATGCTGTATTACACCCAAAGTACTTGTTTGACAAGACAGCTTACAGCAACATGACTGACACGACAGTTAACAGCCAATGATTTACAGTTTTCAGCAACAGTAAAATTGTAAAACAAGAGGTAAACAGATCATGATTATTAATAAGGTGAGATTTATTACGCAAAAGGCTTTTTTTAATTCTTGATTACATTTGATTTCATTAGTTAGCCAGGTCATTTCTTCAAGATGACAAACACCGACTCTGCTCTGTAACTACAAGCATGACCCTAACAAACACTCTGAATTCTCAAGTTATATATTTTAGTAACAAAATTGTACTGCACTGCTTAAAAGAAATACAACCACAATGGAATTAATTTTAGTTACCTAATGGACATTCTGTGCCTTGTCTTTTGATTCTGGACAAACTGCAGTTCCTCAATACCTGCTTAAAAAACTGGGTTTGACATTCCTAGTATTTTAAGGATTTCAGGGCTAAAAATTGAGCTAACGGATTTATCTTTTAGATCTTTTTTATACTGATGGGAGAAATGAAGCAAAAAAAGTTCAAAAACCTAAGCAAGCTTTAAGTTTTGTGTTCTAAACTAATAAACAAGAGGGCTTAGTGTTTCATGTTCAAAGAACTATATAACCATGAACACATCCATAACCCTCAAAACCTTGCTTTCTCTAACTTACAAAGCACAAAACGTGCTCTCCCACTCACTACTGATCTCGGTTTTGCTGCTTGTTCTCTGTGGAGAAGACCATACCCCATGCTCCATGCCTATTTTTCCAAAATAACTGGCATGTTTCCATTTCAAAAAGTCTTATTTACATCTCTTACCTTTATATGGCTTCAGATATTTAATACTGACCCAGCCCCTTGTAGGGCTGTCATCAAAAAACTGCACATGGACACGAGTGGATTTCCCTTTTCCTCTGACTATCGTTTTTTCCGTCGGATGGTTGTATATCAGACACGGCCACCAAGGATAACCTTCCATCTTGGCCCAGACCAAGTCACCGGGCGAATACTCACAGCTGACACTGCACAGACAACAGATGTGTAATTTAACGAACAGGAACATTTAAAACCGCTCTCTTCGTAAACGTAGCTGCACACTGCTGCCGAGCAGCTCGCCCTCTGAGGGTCCTGGGAGGACTCCTAGGTGGTACAACCCGGATTACACAGCCCTTCTGTGCTGCCGTCAGTGCTTTTCCTTACACGACTTTCCCGATCTGCTCCTCCAGGCCCTGCTGGACCCCCCCAGCTTCGCGTCGCAGAGCCGCAGAAGGCTGGCCGAGGTCGGGAGGGACCCCCGGAGGTCACCCTGCCCAGGCCGCCTGCACCCGGACTCCTAGGGGATTTCTTAAGAGAGGGGGAGGCAGTGACCGGGTCCGACCGGGCGGTGACGGAAAGCAGCCGACCGCGGGCTAGGTCCAAGGAGCCGCTGCCCCGCACCACCGAGGCCCAGCTGCCCGGCGCCGGAGCGAAACCAGCGCGGTTTCACAGCACCCTCAGGCTACAAAAAAAAACAAACCCAAAAGCCCACCCCAGAAGACTGACCCAGCGCTGCGTCCCCGCGGCAAGGCGCCGCAGGCAGCTGCTGCCGCTCCCTCCCCTCCCCCGAGGCGCCCGCCCGCCGCCGGCTGCGGGCCCACGCGCTCGGCGGCCCCCGGCGCGGCGCGGGAAGGAAACTCCGCGCCGCAAAACCGGGGGAGCCAAAACAGCGCAACGCGACCGCCCTCGGCGGCCCCGTCCCGCCCCTCAGGCCCCGGCCCCGGGGAGGCCGCGCCCCGCGGCGCATCCTCCACGCCCGCCCCGGGGCTGGCGCCAAAGCGGGCCCCTCGCACCGGGAGAGGCCCCGGCGGGCCGCCGCCGGCTCCGGGGAAAGGGGGGGGGAGGCAACGGACGACGACGGCGGCCTCCTCTGCCGCCGCCGCCGCTTACCTGGGGGCCTTGGCGGCCGCGCCGTCCCTCCCGCCCTTCTCCACCGCCTCCCCGCGCCGGGCCGCGGCTCCGCCCGGCGTTCCGTTCCCGGCGGCGGCCTCGCGGCCGTTCTGCCCGCCCGAGGCGGGGCGGCGGAGCCCCGGGCCGGCCGGCGGAGGGGCGGGCGCCGAGGCGGCCTTGGGGAAGAAGCGGAGCAGGGTGCTCTGCCGGGACATGGCCGCGGCGGGAAACGCGGCCCTGCCCGCGCGCGCGCCAAACCCGCCGCCCAGCCCACCCTCCCCGCGCCGCGGGCGTGGCCGCCGCCGCCCCGCCCCTCGGCGCGCGCCGTGCCGGCCGCCGCGGGCGGGAAGCGCCGTGAAGCGGGGGGGGCGGGTCACGGCGGCTCCCCCATCCCCCGGCCCCGGCAGCCGGAGCCCCAGGGCTGCCTCTCAGGCCCGCCCGGCCACGGCCCCGGGTACGCCCCGCCGCCCTTCGCCCCCCGCGCCCCGCGCTCCCTCCGGAGGGGGAGGGAGAGGGAGAGGGAGGGGGTCGTATTCTCAGGCGAGGCCCTTCATAAGCAGTTTATTTAGTGCGTCGGCATAGAGAGCATTTTGGGGGTTCTCAGCCGCTGTGCTACTGCGTTGCAGAGCCAAAGTAAGAACCTGTGTTTACCAGCACAAATTCAGAGAAAAACCACAGAGGATGCGACCACGAGAGGTCACGCCAACCCAGGCGATGCCGAAGGGCTTTAAAAGCGCGCGTCCCTGCTGAGAGGTTCATTTCCGTTTGATTTCGAGGCGTCATTTCCCTTTGACTTCCCGCCTGTCGCCTGCTGCCTTCACGAACCGCCCGCCGGGCCCCGCGCTGCGCGCAACGCGGCCTGCGGCAGGACAGGCGCCGCCTGTGGCGTCCTGAGACCGGCCCGAGGGCCCTGACGGGCTGGGAGCGGGATAACCCCCGCGGCGGGGGCTGCTGTTCCCCTCAGAAACCCCGGCCAGGGCTGGTACCCGCACTTTTTTGTCACCTGTTTGCAGGGAATAGGCAGCCCCGTTTGAATTTGTAACTGTCTGGAAAATTGCACTCTGATCGTCCGCCTCACGGGTAGAGGCGGGGAGACGGGTTGAGGCAGCAAGAAGAAAAACTTGGGAGCATGCTGAAAGCAGGCCTGGTCTTTAAAGATGAAGCCAGTTTTGAGCAGACTCCTAACAGATCCCAGTAGCTTCTCCCTGGAGATGAACGTTGTCAGTTTGTATGAGGAACGGAGATGACAGAAAAGCATGAAGGGTCATCCGAGTTTGGTGGCCACCTAAGCCAACGTGGTACAAGCGCCACAGAAGTCACTTTGGTGCTGGGGTTGGTTTTGGTAGCCCTGGGGTTTCTCCAAACCGGGAGGAGCACATGAGTCAGTCCTGGTGACACCGCTGGAAGGTTACTGCGTGTTACTGATTTGGCGCAATGGTGGAGGTCTGGAGAAGAGACTGTGGTCCTGGGAAATTATGGACCACATGGTCCAGAAGCTTGTGCGAGAGGCCTGGAGCATGCACCTGAGAGAAGATTCATACTTTGGTTTGCAGGTTTTTAATTTGTCCCGTGCAATGATACCAGTTCTCCAGGTCTGTGGTGTACCCAAGTCTGGGTCTGGGCATTCTTCCATTTATGGTGACAGCCACTAAATAAACGCCACATTAGAAACATATCTAAGTCCGTATTTTATAAAGTCTGGATCTGATGCCAGGCACCCTTCCCAAGGCGGGGTAGCTCTGCACTGTGATATCCACAAAAATGTAGGAGTTAAACTTTGCAATATTGGATTATTGTACATCCTCCCTTCTCTGGTGGGATCAGGCAGGGGGAAACACAGATCACACCAGCTGTTACACAGCCTTTTATTCAGCTGTTATTATTAATAGCAAGGGGCTCATCGCACGCTGTGTTGGCTTATTCCCTCATGCAGTTCACAGACACGCGCACTCACGGGTACCCAGGTGGAGCAAGCGCCACCCCAGCTGTTCGGTTAAAAGCAGTGGCGTGTATTGGTGTGCCAGGGGCTTTGAGGTGGTTGTTCAGGAAGTCCCTCCAGAGGTTTTGTTTCCTCATGTATAGATGTTTGTGTGTGAGATTTAGATAGATAGATAGATAGATAGATAGATAGATAGATAGATAGATACATACATACATACATACATAGATAGATAGATACATAGATAGATACATAGATAGATAGATAATCTTGTAGTCTTTGCATATGGCAGCCTTCTGGGGTGTAGCCTGGGTTGTATGACCCATGGCTGATGCTAGTGGATTTGGACAGATTTGGCAGAGCCTCAGTGTTCAGAGTTTGTCGGTTTTTGTGGATTCAGCAGGAGTGCTGGTCCCTGGAGCTTATCAGTTCTTGGCAGACTTTCGCATGCTAGCGCTTAGCATGCGATTCCCTCTCTTCAGCCTTCTGTTTTCTGGCACATATTTCTCCATCCCCAATGCACCTGGTAGAGCCATTCACACAAACTCACACAGAAGGGACTTTGATGACATGGTCTTCGGTTTCTCTCTAATAAAAGAAGTAATTCTACTCTTCTTTTTCTACCAGTCTCAGCAGGGTAGGTTATAGGGTAATTAAGATATGAAAGTTGTTGAAGTTGTTTGGTAGGAGGCTATGAAAGGTGACATTACTGAAAACTTATTACAGATATCTCTGTCCTTCCTCCCTTTTTGGAGCATTCCTTTTTTGAAGAGAAAACCATAGGGAACTGTTAAGTTGCTGTAGTGCAGACTTTACACCATGCTCAGCTGAATACTGAAAAGTGCTGTATTTATCTTAATTCTGTTCCTCCCTCTCCCCCTGCCAATGCATACGCAAATACTCCCACACAGCCTTCAACTGTGCTTTTTAGCTCCCTAAGTGGTTCCAAACAATTTCCATCCTGGGAACACAGGAAAAGGCAAGGATTTGGCTTTTTTAAAGATAGTATCTCAAAGTTTTTGAAACTGAAACAACTTTGGTTAGACCTTGCTTTACTAGATTATATGGTATACAGCTGATACAGCAAAGAATGATGGACTGTTGTTAGAGCAGGAACCAAGGGCTAGCTTGCAATGCAGCGACGCTCTGCTATACCTAGGCTTTCCTCTACAGTTTGGAATTAATTGTTCCTATCTTGTTAGATGTTGGAATAAGGAGAATGCTAACCAGTTAATTTTGAGGTCTTTGTGGGAAAATGAAATAATGTAGGTCAAGAAGGGTACCTACAACAACAACCACAACAGAAAAACAAAGTGCACTTGTGGCACTGCTGTCTCCAGTATTCTCTGGAATAAATATTTGATAGAAAGGAACAGTCATTCCTCAAGGTGAAGGATCTTTTTCTTGAAGTTCCTGGGTACAACCAAGAGCAGATTGGTGAGGCTTGGAGAGCAGCAAGAGCAAGGGTGCTCCTGGCACAGGCAGTGCCCTCGCTGACTGTAATGCATCTGAATCACAGAATCATGGAATGGCTGGAAGGGACCTTTAAAGATCATCTAGTCTAACCCCCCTGCCATGGGCAGGGACATCTTCCACTAGACCGGGTTGCTCAAAGCCCCATCTAACCTTGCACACTTCCAGCGATGGGCCGTCCACAACTTTTCAGGGCAATCTGTTCCAGTGTCTCACCACCATCACAGTAAAGCATTTCTTCCTTACCCCCAATCTAAATGTACCCTCTTTCAGTTTAAAACTTTCCCCTTGTCCTATCACTACAGACCCTGGTCAAAAGCCTATCTCCATCTTATAAGCTCCCTTTATATATCGAAAGGCTGCAGTAAGGTCTCCCTGGAACCTTCTGTTCTCCAAGCTGAACAACCCCAACTCTCTCAGCCTTTCCTCATAGGAGAGGTGTTCCAGCCCTTCGATCACTTTTGTGGCCCTCCTCTGAACCCACTCCAACAGGTCCATGTCTTTCTTGTGCTAGGGATCCCAGAGCTGGATGCAGGACTCCAGGTGGGGTCTCACAAGAGCAGAGTAGAGGGGGAGAATCACCTCGACCTGCTGGCCATGCTGCTTTTGATGCAGCCCAGGATATGGTTGGCTTTCTGGGCTGCGAGTGCACATTGGTGGCTCATGTCAAGCTTTTCATCCACCAGTACCCCCAAGTCCTCCTTGGCAGGGCTGCTCTCAATCCCTCATCCTCCAGCCTGTATTGATACTGAGGGTTGCCCCGACCCAGATGCAGGACCCTGCACTTGGCCTTGCTGAACTTCGTGAGATTCACATGAGCCCACTGCTCGAGCCTGTCCAGGTCCCTCTGGATGGCATCCTGTCCCTCAGGCATGTCGACTGTATGGGTCAGTGTTGTCTGCAAACTTGCTGAAGGTCTGATCTATCCTGCTGTCTATGTCACTGATGAAGATTTTAAATATTATTGGTCCCAGTCTGGACCCTTGAGGGACACCACTAATTACTGGTTTCCACTTGGACACTGAATTGTGTGGACAGAGCAGAGTAATGACAACCCCAGCAGCCCCAGAGAAGGCGAGGGGGGGGATCAGATCCGGGGTCCATCCGGGAGGTAGGGCTGCAGGCAGGCACACCTGCAGCAAGCACCTCTTGGGCAGGGGCTGGGTGCCCAGGGCAAACAAATTGTTGATAACAAACTTTTGAAAGCTCTTCAGGCAAAACTGGCTAAAGCATTAGGGAAAGAGCTACATCTACGATAGTTAATATCAAGAGCAGTGTAGGAAATTTCACTTTGGTGAGCGTTTGAAGTACAAGAGGTGTGCGCTGCCCCTCTTTATGCGTCTGCTGAGCAGAGTAACCAATTTCTCTTCCAGAGCTAACAGAAAGGGTCTTAAAGTGAGAAAAAAAACCTGGCCATTATAGGTAGGATTTTTTCATTTTGAACAAAACTGTAATATTTTCTCCTTCCAATTCTGCAATTGTCCCACTGGGACAAATGTAACAAGTTTCACTTACCCCCTTTCATATAAACACATTTTCTGAAATTTTTTTGATATCTTTTGTTTTCTTTTTTTGGCACAAAACATGACTGTGGAGGAAAATCGTGAGTCTTAACTGTTTTTTATACGGCTTCTGCAAACACCCAGTAACTCTATCAAAACCAAGTGAAATAAATAAGTCTGGCATTAAAATAGACTAATGGGGAGTGGAAAGAAGAGTCCACTGCTTCATTCGATCAATGTGTGTCCTTTCTCTGAGATTGACTTGAGCTGTTTTTATACCCATAGAGGTGAGATGATCAAAAGTAACTTTAAAGCAGCACTAAATGCTTTATGGGCCTTTCCTTGATGACAAAGGGTGCCAGACCAGTCTTAGATTATGAAGAGGAAAAATTTACAGAGGTAGTTTCATCATGCTAAGATAGACAGGACTGAAGACAGTGTCGACCTTTCTCAGAAATTCCCCCAAAGGAGAACTTTAGCATGAGATGTATGCTGTAAATAAGGTAACCAGTTAAAGGTTAAGTTTTAAGAGAAATATGACCAGCACAAACTGTTAATGAGTACTGAGGTAATTCTGATCTAAATATAATTGATCTGGTAGGCTGGTAAGAATCAGATATCCTAATACACTAAATTTGTACGGGCTTGGAAAAATGAATATGTAAGGATGTTGTAAAAGTGAGTTTAAATGACGTTATTTCCTCAGTGCTAAGTTTACTACTTCTCGGTTTCTGCCTCAGCATCCATCGTACTTAAAGGGCTAAGTAAGAGTATGAAAAAAAGTCAGAGAATGCTGTTTATTCAGTAGCTGATTGTTCCATAGTTAGGTTGAGAAACCAGCTTTACTTTAGTAACAGAAGAGAATTAATTTCATCTTTGCTTGTTTTTTGCGTGTCTGCAGACACACAGCTTCTGTGTACCAGCTTCAGAAGAGCTTGTATAACAGCAAGAAAGGAAGCAAAAAATGCAAATTTGTTTGGGGTCCCTTTAATTACACGGTCTATGACTAAAACCTTTTTACTATTTTCCTTAAATGGCAAAGCAGCAAAAAGAACCAATGAAAGTGTAAGATCTCTGAATAAATGACATTTTAGGATGATTTGTTTGACTGTGCCTTCTTTTTGATGCAGGTCTGAAGTGAGACGAGAGCTGCTGGAATGGCATGTAGCAGAACTACCACAACCAAGAGCTCAAAAATCACAAGAAAGGTCTAAACATAATCTGTGCAATTGTGTCACAACCAAAACCACAGACAAACTGCATCTCTAATGCAGATGTTTCTGCTGTCATACAGTATAGATCCATGCATAATAATAGAAAGTCTTTGTCCTGGTTTCGGCTGGAATAGTTAATTTTCCTCCCCGTAGCTGCTGTGGTTTGGATTTAGTACCAGAAGAATGTTGATAACACTGATGTTTTTAGTTGTTGCTAAGAAATCAAGAACTTTTTCCAGTTTCTCATATTCTGCTGATGGGCAGGGGGTGCAGGAGCTGGGAGGGAGCACAGCCAGGCAGCGAGCCCAAGCTGGCCAGTGGAAATATTCCATAGTGTGGACATCATGCTCAGTTTGGGAATGGGGGGGGAAGGAATCCTCTTTTTATCCTTTTTTTCTGTGAGTTTGAACTTTTCCAGGAGTTCGATCTTTCTGGGGGGAGTTCGACAAAATTCGTGAAATCTGCGAGTTCTGTGTTCCGCAGTTGCTGCATGGGGACTGGCTGCAAATTGGTAATTGGGTGGTGAGAAAAAAATTCTATTGTGTATTGTTGGTTTTGCACATTCATTATTATTAGTATTTTCCTTTTGTTGATGTATTAAACTGCCTTTATCTCATCCCACGAATTTCTCCTCCCCATCCCACTGTGGGGGAAGGGGAGAGGTGAGCAAGCGGCTGTCGGGTCCTAATTGCCAGCTGCTGGGTTAAATCACAACAGTCCTAAAAAAATAGAAAAAAAAAAAAAAGCAAGAAACAAAAGAAAAATGGGCCAGAGCTGAAGATGATCAAACTCTTCTCCACAGTTCCATCCTGCTCCCACAGAGCAGGAACATTCATCTGCTGATTTTGCTGGGTTCAAGATGCTTCTGCTTTTTGAAAGTGTAGTAGCCTCCCACAGTTATCCTGCTTCCTGCCTTCTGTTTTATTGTGCTTCTATTAATAAGATGAATGCTTGTGGGTTTTTCAATGATACAGCTTAATAATTTCAATTTTCAAAGAAAAAAGAACTCATAAATCCAGAAAAACACAGCTCTAATCAAGCAGTCTGACCTGCATAGCACAGGGCATTAGATTTCCCTGAATCAATCCCTATTTCAATCAGATAATCTCTTGTGGAAAACACACAGTTTTGATTTAAAGGTTTGCAAAGACAGATCATGCCAATGGTCTGTTAATTAAGTACCATGAGATATCTGCAGCTATCAAGGCAGGGAACATAAATTTGAGCTGGATGGATAGGGTTAAGCAAGTTTCAGGTTGTTTCCCAGCACTGAATTAGCAAATCGGTGTTTCAAAGAGAAAGTGTTTGTATTTTGCATGACCGGTGTTCTCTTACTTCAGAGGTACCACCTGTCAGCATTGATGACGGGTGAAAGAGGCAAAGGGAAAGCAGCCTGGTGATGAAGAACAAGTACAGTCACTGCTTGGAGAATTAAATGTTTCAGTTCTTCATCCCTGCCAGATACTGCTCAGAGAGCCAAAGGAAGATTGGTTCCTACTAATTAAAATGCAGGGAGGAGGGGGAAGAAGAGGCTTCTTGATTTCCTTCTTAAATCTATAACTTTCTTCCTTATGGGGAGCTAATCTGCCAAGTGACATTGGCACTAAATCTGGGAAATGTCTTCCAAAAGTTGTTTCTCTGATGAAGCTGCAGATCGGGACAAGGATGAGGTGACACAGGGTGGGGTGGTCTGTTCTGCTATGACACGGTGCTTCACAGAGTTTTGTGCTGGAGTGGTGTCGCACCCACAGAGCCCTGTCCACGCTGGATCCATCCCCTGACTCCGACCTCAGCTGACAGCTGGTTTTCATAGCAAGAGGGATGTAGTTTAACTACGAACCTTTGCTGAATGAGTATGCTTTTACTACGAAATAATAACCAGTCAGCTTACTGGGAATTAGTAGCTTATTAGAACTACTACTCTGAGCCCTTTTTTGCAGGCTTCTTCAAGCAGGTGCTCTGAGAGGTCTCTTTCTTGAAGTTTCTGTTTTGTTAGCAGCTTTGCATTTACATGGATTTCTTTTTACAGTATACATACACTGAGTTGGTGACAGTCAACAGTTTATGGATTGACATGAGCCTAGAAATTGATTTACCCCATAATGGCCAGGTTAGTGCTTGTAAAGTAGCACAAAGAGCAAAAGGTCTGAGGGACTCAGAACATGAATACAAATGTTTAATAAGAGTTCATTTTTGTGAAAATCACTGCCTGCATGCTTGTGGCTGTGCTAGAGAGCTGGTTCAATACACATTTCTTTAACCTAGTAGTTCACACTGTGAGAGGCTTCAGTTTTAGAACACTGCTTTTTTAATGTAGCTTGGTTTTCACTATCACTTTATATTTCAGCAGCCAGACTCAGGAGCTACGTAACGTGAAACTTCCAGGGACACAGGGTCTGAGATCTCTGAGATGGCAGTAATGACCTCTTCTTAAACTTGAAAAGACTACACATGCTTGGCCCAAGGCAGCGCAGGGAACCTTCCTACGATGTGTGGTGGAATATAAGCCTGGGGAAACACAAAGGCTGAGAGCTCTCGGTGGAGTTACCAGGGCTCTCATCCCGCTCACCCCGACGATGGCAAAGGCTCTGTGACATGCCGTTCCCCTTCCCGTACATGGCGGTGGCTCTGTGTGTCACCTCACTTCCTCCTCTCTGTACTGTTTTTGTCCTCCCTCGCGAGCTCAGGACCCTCTCTGTGGCTATCTCCTTTTTTTGCTGTGTGTACCATATCTCTCTTCACATGCTGGGGACATGAGGTTCCTCGTTCTTTTATTTTTCTGTAAGCCTTCCTTTTCTCTCCAGGCATCTCCAGTCCCTGCCAAGAGCTCCACTTGGTGCTGTTTTTCTTTTCTTTCTCTGTGAGCAGGAAGCCATGCAGGGTGCTAATATTATATGCTCCACCAAGCTGCTGTTGAAAACTGACGTATGTAAGGGCAATGTTGTGCTGCAAGGTGTTGATCTGTAGGCGGTTATCAATCTGTCCTCATTCCCCTCCTAGTTTTTACAAAGTTTTGACCGCCATAACTGAACAGAAACAGCAGCAAACCCTGCAGACAAATACCACCACTTTTGGATATAAAATCCAATTCATTGTTTTTTTGATAATGCTTTAAGTTAGGGCAAAGTATCATCAAAGCATCAAGTAATACAACTGGTACTGATCTTCTAGCAGGTACCTAATAGTTACCATTCAAATTGGTTGCGTATTTGTTTTGGCACACAGCTTACTTGCTGGAAGGTTATATTATAACCTGCAATCAGTTTAGTAATCTCCTGTTGCCGTTGTTAAAAGAAAATAAAAATACGTTAAATGTATCTGGATGACATGCTGTTTCATGATACAATGCGGCGATTAAGTGGGCTGGGAAACCGGTCAGGCGAGGAGTGATACAGGGGCAATTTGCCTACAGTACAGAATGATTAGATATATTTGGGCAGCTGGCATCCACACCTTGGAGAGGCAGGGGATTTAAAACTATGTGCATCTCAGGTAAGGACAAAGGTTTATTTTCACAAATTACAGATAGTGCCAAACACGCTAATTCTTTCCGTAGGTCAGGCTCTAAAAATTATTTCCTTTCTCAAGCAAGTTTCTATTTTAATTAAAAAAACCCCTAAGATTTATTGATATCTAAAATAGACTACTGTATACAGATGTCCTTCTCCACCCCTTCCTGTAATTGCCTGCTAAAGCCAACAGTTCAGTCATGATCCAGTGACAATTGCATTGCCATGGAACCACGCAGTCTTGCACTGCTGATCGCAGTGGGACTTGATGCAACCCTAGCAGTCTGCGCTGAGCAAGAACATTATTTGAAGCTTAATTTTTAGGGTCACTGCAGTATTTTCTTTGTTTTCCTGTGGGGAATTTGGAAGAGATGTGTGTAAGTCTTTTTGCCAGGACAGAGCAGGTAGCCTGCTACATGGAGTCACGGAAGGATGGGCAGCCAGCCCTCGCGTGCTCATCAGGAGACCGACACTCCATCACCCACTTTGTGTGACCCAGAGCACATGCAGGCTGGCTGTAGCTGGTCCCAGTCCTCAAATACCAGACGATGCTGGTGACATTCTTCCTTATCCAAGGGCTTCCTATGTTGGCTATGGGATTCCCACATCGTGCTGCAAAACCAAGTCCAGCTCAGCCTTATGTTAGAACGTTGACAGGTGTTGAAAAATGATGGACACCATCTATATTAATTTTACATGTAACAGAGGTGTCAAAAACATTATATAGAGTAAATAGTTCTGATTTTAAAGGGACACTGAAAAAGTCCACAGTTTTAGAGGTTTCTGGCAAATTGCAGTGGGATGATTATCAATCTCTGAACAGAACTGCTGTAGCCATGAATGGGAAGTACGTTGCCTATGTGACTCTATAACCTCAAACTGTAATTTTCATCAGAAATGTGAGTTCATGTGCCTGTGCCAGACAGGAAATATCTATATTGCTCATTCTGTAGGCACTGGCATTTTCACAAATTTGATGCTGAGCAGCTGAGAGGTTAGACTAGTCGCACAGCAAGTCTGCTATCAGTGCTGCCTGAACTTCAGAAGTCAAAGCTTCTAGCTGTGACATTCATTCATGCATAATTTAAGTTATAATCTCTATCACTAAATTTGACTTTTCCTCAGGGTTACCCGGAGACAGGGTCTTATTTTACACAATACATTTTCATTACTGTTTTTTTGTTTCACTTTTAATGGTCTTCTGTTTGACGCGTTCTCTTTTCTTCATAGTTTCAGGAAGGCAACTTCAGCAGGAAGACTCCCACATCATTGCTTGACTTGTCTGTTACTGTGTGTCTTGAATATCCTGCGTTCATAGTAATAATACAGTGCAGCTTTTGTACTAACAGAAGTGCACCTGAATAATTTTCCTTCGTCTTAGAGCATCTGCTATCTTCTCCCACATTCTTCCTTAAATCTTAACACAGGGTCTCTTAAAGAAAACCCTGCTTTGTCGTTAAACTAGCTCGTCCAGTTGATGCACTTTGTAAACACATTTATTTTTCGGTGAATGGAAAATGCACTCACTTAGTTTGAAACACTTTTGTATTGGAAAAATGCCTAAATAGATGAAGTATAGTTTGTTAATTTTCTGTGTAAAGTTTCTGCTCACTGTCTTTTTCTCTCCCCTCAGGCAGTGGCTTACTTACAGCCAATTACAGCTGGGCAGCACTCGCAACGGGGATTCATAATTTTGGAAGAAACTCTTGGAAACAGATGGCCCCATATTTTTTTGGTGAGGACTGCTGAACTCCTTTAGCATCTAATTTAAGTAAAATCTGTGAGCTGACAGTAGGATAGGACTTACGCTATGTTGCCAGCTTCAGGCATTAAAAAATAACAAGTTTTTAAAATGTAATGAACTTTTAGATTTGCCTTGTTATTTTTCAAGCTCCAAGCGGTCTGATTTTCAAACATTTCTCCGGAATGATGAAAGCTAAGAACCTGCCTTCCTTTCAAATAAAAACTTAAATTCTCATGTAATTCTGGGGATATGGAAACAGGGGCTGCGCAAAAGGTTTCACATGTTGTGAATTTCACAGAAGAAAAACCCTGGGACTTGCAACTGTGCAGCTGATGATACGTAACAAGGCAATTCTGCAGCCTCAGTAGAGCACATCTAGTGCGTGTGCCCATGGGTATGCGCATGCACGCAGACACAAGGTGCTAAAATCAGAGAGTTGTCTTTCCTTAAGGGGTCACCTTTCCAGCAGTGTGTGAAGGGTCATCCGTTGTCAAGAAATGTCCACTGAGAAGGAGTAAGGACCTGTTAGTAGGCAGGGAGAGTCTAAGGGGGTGGCTGTACCCCTTGTAATGGACCTAGCTGGAGTGCTTGAAAACGGCACAAGAGCCAGGTACTCACAGTCATCTACCAGCTGGACGTTACCTTCCGCATCTGCCTCAGATGGAGGCGACCGTGTGAAAACTTCAGTGCCAATTAATTCCCCTGCAAAGTTAGACATGAGCTCAAATCACAGATGTTCACTGATACTGCAAAGATACGAAGGAATAACACACAGCGTTACTCTGCTGCGTAGAGACCAGGTAGTGACCTCCTGCACAAAGCACCGCAGTCATTCCAGGTGTCTGCAAAGTAGATGTAAATTGACATCTTGATTTGAAGTAAGAGTGCTGAGAAGAAGTGCAAATCACCGTTCAACCGTTTTCCACATCAGTTCTAAATGTAGTCCCAGTCCTCAGTAATTTGTTTCTACGTGATTAATTGAGAGCAGACCAGCTCAGTGTAACACAGGGATGACAGGCCACACTGTGGTCATACGACACTGAGGCAGGGCACCCGTAGAGACGCGGACCTGCACCGTGACCCCCAGCATGCTTCCTCTTGGGGTTGTGTGGGTGGCAGGTTGTGGTCCACGCTTCATTTTCATGGTGTCGGTGCACTGTAAAACCTGCAGCATCAGGATGCTGAACCAGTTTCTTTTTGGGCTGCCAGTGCATTTTTCTCCACTTTAAGGATTTTGTGGCAATGGTCCATGCTATTGTCAGAAAAAATAATAAGTCCTCTCCAAGCAGTTTGCCTTATAAAGAAGTGGTGAGACAAAGCAGATAAAAAAGGGAAGATAAGCCAAAACAATAAGGGGAGAAAAAACCAGAAGGAGATAACAAGGATCAGGGCATAGGAGAGAAAAAGTACTTGAAAAAGGAGATGAGTCATTAATGGAAGCAGGAGGAAAAGGAACCTCAAAAGACACGAGACTGTTTCTGGAGCCCTTCTGGAGGAACACCCCACCTCCTTAAGCACCTCCCTGCCTTGAAAGGAGCTACAAGGCTCCAACTGCACCTGAATCTGTTTTGGTGGAGTGTTTTGTCATGCTGCCAGCTCTGCTGTCTGAAATGAGGTATAGCTTTGTGACTCACTCTAGAAAATTGTAAAGCTATTTCTTAGTGAGCCAGATTTATTAGTGTCATCTTTGGGCTTGGTTGGTTTGTTTTTGTCTGAAAGAGCTGTCTCTGTCTTTGTCATAGCCAAGCCAGAGAACCCTGACAGGGACCAGCAACACCATCTGGGATACTGCAGTAGAGGGAGCCACATCATCACCATCCGTAATCAATAACGTAAGTAAAGTACATTTAACTTACCTTGCTCCTCTGTCAACGTCTGTCAGCTAGGTGAACTCTCACTTGCTTGGGTAGAAAAATGATCTATTAAAAGAAAAGTGTACTGAATGCTTAAGCCTCCTCCATCGCTACAAAAGACCAATTTATTTAATCGGTACAAAATCAGAGCTGCCCTACTAAGAAACATAATCAAAGAGGAAAGTCGGTCCTCGGAAGCCCACCCAAAAGGGTTTATTCTGTTATGGTTGTGTGTCACTGCCGCAACTAACAGGTTAGACGCGTTTTTCAACTACTTTTCAGCAATGTTGTCTTTACCTACATATGCATGTCTTCTGCAACGATCAAAGCTCTGGAGAAAAAGGAATAATTGCCAGACTGCATAACATAATTTCTATTGGTTTCATGATAGAGATTTCTCTGTTATATTGGTTTAATGATAGAGATTTTTCTGTTGATCTCTTATCTTCCAGTAATATGATGTTCTGTGTGTTAGGACACTGGATACCTCCATGTACTTCATGAAGTAAGATGAATTGAAAGAAATAATCAAATGAGAAAAACTATTCCTAACTCCAGGTGCTAAAGGTTTAGCATCACCACTGGGCATAATTGTCTTCATATGCAACTGTGACAGGTTAATACAATATTAATCATGGCTTTGTTACAACGGACAGAGCAAAGAAAGTTTAACATAACCTGATAAATCTTAACCTGATAGGATTTTCAGGAAAAAATTTTTGTTTTTTTTTTAAGGTTCACAAGCCAGACTTCTAAAGGCATTTAAAGATCAAAGAATACAAACAGGAAGGTCAAATGGTGCTTTTTCCTGTCTGTATTTTCTAATTTTTTATGTTGTTTTTGTAATATTTTATGTCCTTGCTGTTCAATTTTCACTTTTGCTTGGTGCACAGGATGAACTAATTTGTTTCAATATCAAAGAGACGGAGGGAGTGTATTTTCCTAACATTAAAAGTATAACTGAGTTCAGGTTATTTCAACTGTCTGGTTTTTATGCTTGAAAGTTAGATAAACTGGACCCAGGATGGTTATTTTACTTTCAAAGGCAAAATAAAATAATTTGGTTTTAGAAATTAAATGAGATTTAATTACAGATTATAATTATATCCTAGGTGGTATATTAGATATGTAAACAAAAAGCTTAAGTCACTGGGAGTCACACTGCAGATTCAGGATGTAGTGAGTTTGTTTATATTCTGGTGACATTTTTATGACTTAAAAATAGTTACTAGCTATATGTTGAACATAACTTTTGCAATAAATTACTGCTAGAAAGATGTTACCATTTTGAGATCCTTTATGCGATTTTGTAAATTGTACTTTCTTATACCCTTACATAATACATTGAGACTACAGAATCTGGTTAGCCTACCTGCTCGCTATCTCCCCTCTTCCAGAGCTTTTGTTAAGTTAAAACAAAAAAATATCCAGTAATATTGCAGAATTTGTAACGTTTGGGGTTATTCGTAAAATTGAACAAAGTTCTACTATGAGATCACATTTTAGGAGAATTCCAAGTTCACAGTCAGTAGCGGGTTCATGTAAGTGTTTTTCATTTTTGTCATGTTGAATCTGTCTTTTTCCTTGCTTACACATTTTGACACCCTTAACTTTTTGTCCCCACTTTCCCTGGTCTTATTGCTCTTGGTGAAAGGCAGGACCATTAATATTTGTACTGTTCAACATACCTCCAAAATTCCGTGTGATAAACAAGAGCTCCCCTACCAACACTAAAGATCTTTTTTTAATGTATTTTTATTAGGTAGAAAATAGATTACTGTTCATTTTGAATTGTAGAGCAAGGTAACAGGGAAAAAATGAAGCTAGGAGAAATTCTGCCGGACTGATAAATGATATTCCCTAGGTTTTCAAAGTAGCACATTAATGCTGCATACGCATTATTAAATTCTGAAGGGTACATCACTGGCATGTAAATTTCCCCGAGGCATGTGGTTAAATCACTGAGTACCTGCATTTGTCTTGTAAAAGAGTGATTCATACATAGTTGATCATTATTTAATACCAGACTTAACACCCTATGCAAATCTCCCTTCTGACTGACTTTTTGGTCTGCATGTTGACAATAACCTTTTGTAAGTTGGACACCTAAAAGGTCATAAGTAAGTTATCAAAAGATGGATGTAATGTGAGGCATATTCAGAGGTGACGCTCTAGGCTTTTTCAGATGTAAGGACAGGAGAAAAGCTATGGAACAAAACAAGTCTGCTTTTAAGAGAATTGATATCTAAAAGAGATTTACCATAAATTACCAAGTTAGATTCCAGTTTAGTTTGGTTTAATAGTGCGGAAACAACATGAGCGATATGTCAGTAAGTATGTGAGATGAACAGTTTGAAAGTCTGACTTTATGCAGTTGAGAGAGGAAGGTGTGTGAATTACTCTTCAACTAGACTTCACTGTGCAGTAATTACAACATTCTGCTTTGATATTCAGTCAAGTAATAGAACTGCAGTACATACCATTTTATTTACAATTGCAAATGGAGAGATTTGTATTTAAAGTTGGCTGACATTTTTTCATACCAAAAAATCATTTGCTGTTAATGCAATTTTGGATCAGTTGGAACTACTTGCAAATTCACACCGGAATTTGGCCAATAAGCTTCAGCCAAAAAATACAGAAAACCCCCTAAAATGTGAAACAGTTTGTTTTAATATAATATTTTATAAAGAGTTGTGCCACTTTTTCATTTTAAAATGTTTTATTTCAAAATTGAATTAACTATTTAAGATATTTAAGTGTATTAAATATATATCTATTAAAACATATTAAAATCTAATGAAATGATAATATTGGATTTCAAAACTATTTAGTTTGACATAGCAATCATTGTTACTTTCTATTCTGATCAGGGTGAAACCCCAGCCATTTCTTTTGGGTAGACCTTAGACAATTAGCTTTTAAAAATCACATATTTGTTCAGGTTCTTTATTTAAATGTCCAATGTATTTCTTTCTTCAGATTTCATTTTAGAAAATGCTATGATCTGCTTACATGCTGCTAGAAGATACATCACGTGGGAGAACAACCTGAACTTTTCCTTGCACAATGCACTTGAGGAATAAAAGCATGCGGCTTAAAGGTGCTTCTAATTTTGCAGACAAACGATAGGTGTGCTGAGTTCTCCTGCGGTAACTCTGTATGTTGATGATTTACAAGGACAAAGAGAATTTTGTGAATTAGAGGAAAGATTGCTAGCGGACATAGTACGCTTGGATTTTCAAAAAGCTTTTGACAAGAATCCTCATGAAAAACTATTAAATAAATTAGATTTCCATGGGGTTGGAGGGAAGTCCTTTCATGGTCTGAAATCTGATTACAGGATAAGGAGCAAAAGAAGAGCAAAACTGTCACTTTTCAGGGTGGAGAAGGGTCAACAGCAGTGTCTCTCAGGAGCTGGATGCGAGACTGGTTTCATTCAACATCTTCAGCAGTGACCTGGAGAGGGCGGCAGGCAGCAAAATCCCTGAGTTTATGGAGATTGGCAGTCAAATGATGCACTCATGATGGGGAAGCGAGATAAGGGTCAAAAAGGTGGCAGATATGCTTTAGTACATATAAAAGTATAGTTTGTGTATCTAAGTCACGCTCACACAGTATTGAGCTCAAAACAGGCCATTACAGCACTCGGGAAAGGGCTCCTGCAGCCATCACTGGCGGGTCACTGAAATCGTTGGCTCAGCGCACAGCAGCAGCTGGAAAAGCAACAACACACCGCCAGGGCACCGTCAGAAGGGATCCTGGCACAAAACGGATGGCATCTCGGGGGCCACTGCGGAGGATGGCGGCACGTCCACACAGCGTGTAGGCAGATCTAGGCCCATGCACCTCGGCATGGGCAGAAAGGAGTTAGACACAGCAATGAAATTTTCAAAGGATGGAGCTGTCTTCTTGTGTG
This sequence comes from Opisthocomus hoazin, assembly GCF_030867145.1. Lineage (NCBI taxonomy): Eukaryota > Metazoa > Chordata > Aves > Opisthocomiformes > Opisthocomidae > Opisthocomus > Opisthocomus hoazin. Next base: position 34,779,254 of record NC_134415.1, on the reverse strand, counting down.
GAAAGACCAAAATGGCTGGGACTGTTTGTTGTGGAGAGGAGAAGGAGGACTGGGATATAACTTGAGGTTTACAAAGCCACAATAAGCCGAATGGGGAACTGTTGTTCACCAAGTCTTGCAACGTGAGAGCTGAGGGTCACTCAGTGAAACTAGTAGGAGATGGGTTTAAAAGATATGAAATAATATGTACTGCTCTACATAGCGAGGTCTGAACTTCTGGAGCTTGCTGCCCTAGGACGCTCTAGGACGTGGTTCTGATGCTCTCAACAAGCGCAAAAAAGGCACAGGCAGTCCTTATCTCCATCAGCAGACACGAAAGAGACATGCACTCCAACATCCCCAACCCAACAGCTGTGGGTGCTGAGGGAGCTGGCAGGGGATGCGCTGCAGAAAGTGGCCGGGCTCAGGTCTTCTCCTTATCTGGCCTCTCCCATTGCTGGTGCTGAGGCCAAAGCGCTTGAACTCTATGGTCCCAACAGTTGGACCCAGCAGGGATGGTTTTCTATTCTTATATGCCTAATTTTCAGTAAAGTACAGGCTGATAACTCCTACAGCACTAAAAGTAGCTTAGTGGAGCCATCACCCCAGCACAGGGGTGATTCAGTACCAGACTATGGGGTTTTACAAGCAGGGAGGAGAAAAGAGTTGGTAATCTCTTACCTTCACAGGGTTTCAACATGGGAGCTGGGCACAGCTGAAAGTTTTCTCATGTTGCCTTTATTTTATAGGGGTAAGAACAAGTTTTTAACTGAGACTGTCTGTGAAAGTCATGGAATGACAGTGAGTAGTTTGATTATGTTCGTTTTTACTATAAATGGTGAATCTTTTTGTCCCTTCTCAGAAGTCCGTCCTCGGAGACAGTGGCAGTCCCTTCTGCGGTGCTTTTTTAAATACAGAATAAACTGAGAATTAGGAAAGACACGCTCCTGCCTGAGTCACCAGCCCTGTCCAAACGATAGCTCAAAGCTGTATTGTGCTGGAAAGGCTCGTAACTGTGGAAGCCAATTTGAAAAGTACTGATTCATTAATAAATAATGATGAGTAACTCCAGTGGAAAGGGATGAGGCTGGCACAAGATGCCTCCCTTCTTGGTGTAAAAGCCATCCCACAAAGTCAGATGCTTTGACTGCCTATGGGGTGCCTGTAGGAGATAAAAGCAAGTATGCACTGGGGGCACGATAATATGGAAAACTAAGCCACAGAGTCTTTATGCAAGTAAGACATCCAAAACTAATCCACAAGCCTGTAGAAAAGGACAAAAAATACTAGGGTTTGTGATGAGAAGTACATGTCAAAGGCTTAGAGATCTATTATGCCTCGCTTTCCCACTGAACAGCTTTTTGTGAGATTTTTGGAACATGAAGCCAGACACTGCTGCCAAATTTGCAGCCACAGGGGGCTCCCAAGTCATAAAAAAAAAGCTCTTTATTCCATTAACTTCTTTGGATTTATAGGATTACTGTGCTGAGGACTGGGTCGATAATAAGCACCCTCCCACAATTCAACTGGCTGTTGAGAGAGCAGTCACTGGTTGTTTTCCCCACCAAAACAGATATCTCCGAGAACATCACAACTGTAAGACCTCTTACTCAAGACATCTTTCAGTGTCTCACCTCAGCACCTTCATTTGCACTCCTCTGTGCTGAGTGGAATGAGAGATTTCACAGTTTTATTGACAAAGCTGTGAGATCCACGCCTAGGCAGACAAAAACCAGGATTGCTTTGCAGAATCGAGCTACGTCGTACAGTGGAAATATTGATCTGGCAAAAGTAAGGTGTTTCTTATAGATTTAAAAGTAAAAAAAAAAAAGAAACAAAAAAGACCCCAAAACAAAACAAAACCCACCAAAAAAACAAAACTAACAACAAAAAACCCAGACTGCACCTGAACTACAACTGCAGACCCGCTAGCAGCCCACACAGCACATCACTGCCAAAGACTCCTCTGGAACAGGTCCTCGATTATAAGCAAACCACTGCATTTTGTAGTCTCCTCCTCTTCCAAGTGGCCTCAACGCTTGTATTGTTGTAGATCTTTGTTGCTCCACTGGTACACAGTACAGATGGTTTATACATCTGAACCAGATTCTGCCTAATTTCATTTTTTGCTCTATACTTTTTCTTCTTCATTTCCTATTCCTCCAAACTGGTGCACTTTCGCTCCCATTCTGTTTGCAGGTTTTATGCATAACATTCTGCTCTTACTTATGCTAGTAAAAATCTGGCATCACTGGATTTACGCAAATTTAGCTATTCAGAAGTGCTCTCCCAGCAGCTTGAGCTGGGTTATTGGGGTTGCTATCACCAGGCAGACCCTTGGATGGATGCTACTGCCCCTGCAGTGGTACTGACTTTGGAGCTGTTGGCAGCATTGCACGTTCAGTGACTCCCTGAAGTCAAATAACACAAATCAAATCTGCATGTTCAGCTACGCCTGCAGACCTTGGAGAGGCAGTAACATCGAGGGGGAGGTGGTGATGAGCAGCTTCAACAGTTACCTCTTACCCAACTGGAGCCAGAACAGCAAATCTGGCTATGGCCCACGCTGCTGTTTCCCTTCTTTCTACTTCTACTCTTTGTCAATTTATTTCCCTCATTACTTAAAGAATAAGGAAGTGCTGAACTTCTTTCTCTTTCTTCCAGCTTCTTCTCTTCAGAAATGTAGTCACAGAAATACGGCTAATGAGGGCGAAGTAAAAATAAGTAGAAATGTATCCACATACAGATGTACTTCTGTTCCTATTTGTGTTCCAGATGCTTTACCATGGCTTCTTTCTTCAATTCTCTTTTCTTTTCACTCGCTGTTAAGTTTTTCTTTATTCTGCAAGCCAATACTGTACCAAAGGTTATATAAAGTTCACTGTGGGATAGAGTCCTCAGTCAGTTAAATGTCATGGTTACTTCTAGTAAATCAGAAGTGTGCGTATTTTCAGTCCTTTGAGAATACACTGTCAGATCACAGATATTCAGAGTGACTACTATGAGCTGATTAGCGGCCAAGCAATTAAAACAGCTTTGCCCAAAGTGGAGAAAAAAACACTTAAAAGACTTTATTAATTGCAAAAATACTTAAATGATTTAACAGATGAAAATAGTAACAAATACCAAAAGGCCAGATGATGCCTCCAGTTATACCAGTTATACCACATAAGCGAGTTTGAAAAATGGAGATGAGCCAATTCTATAAACCAAGAGTAAAACAGGCTGATAACATTATGGCAAAAAGGAAAGAATAGGCTTCATTAATTCTAGTTTTCTGCAGAGTCCTGCCTTTTTTTCTGCTTCTAGCCATAACTGCACAATTGTTCAACACAGTCTCCTGACAGATTCAGCTCTTTCCCTTATCCCCATGTGTACTTCCAGGGCTCTTTACACAGAAAATTATAGTTTACCAAGCTATGCAGCATTCATGAACTTTCAACATTACTTTGCATTAAATCCATGTATTACTTCCTCTCACTAAATGACATCCCTAATATGCGGTGGCTGGAAGAAGATAGTTCAGAGCCCATATGTGTTGCCAACAATCCTTCCATGGCTCTGTACTCAGTAGCCTTCTGCTGTAGTCCTACTTAACCAATTAAAGTAGCAGTGGAAAACAGGAATCCTTTCTTTTTCATGGAATCATAGAATGGTTTGGGTTGGAAGGGACCTTATAGACCAGCTAGTTCCAACCCCCCTTGCCATGGGCAAGGGACCCTGTCCACTAGACCAGCTTGCTCAAAGCCCCATCCAACCCGGATGTAAGAGAGGAAGCAAGAGCAGCAGGATAACCTGTAATATCTAAATTAATTTGCAGGGCACAGTGACTTAGTGAGCAGGTAGGGCTTACCACAATTATCTGTTCCTGCCTTTTCACTGCTCTTTGCAAGAGTGGTAGTCATTAGCATCGCTGGAATCATGGATTCAAAGATAAATATGAAATGAAGATGCATACTAGAGTTCAAACCCTTTAGAGCACATTTCAGGCTCTCAAGCATATCGCATTGCATCAGTCTCTTTAGAGCTCTCGTTTCAGGCCCTCAGGCAGATGATGTTGAATCAATTCCATATTTTAAAGCTTTTTATTCTTCCTTTAAAGCTTTCTTTAAGGCCAAAACCTTGCCATTTCTTTTTTATGAAAATGCAGATGCTGATGTAATCATATGGCCCTGTGAGCTGAAGCCCAAAATAACTGTATTGTACTGTCTGGGCCATAAAATTGCTGAAGGATTTACAGTATTCCCTGAATGTTCCTACATAGGAACAGCACTACTAGTGCAAGAGCTAACATTATTCCAAGTCATTTAAACAGTACAGGGATTACAAAACTAGGTAAAGTCTCCTGTGTGCATCACACTGTGTCATCTCAGTGGCTTCTGAAGCATTTCAGTTCAAGGAACCCTAGATTGGTGGCCATGGGACAGTCCCTTCTTCACAGGGGGCATTTCTTAGGGAACCTGGTAGACCGTTGTTCTTTCACGCTCTGCAACAACATTGAAAAAAGTGTCATGACATTATAGAAAACCCAAGCCTTTCTTTGCAGTGTACCTATGGAGACTTGGATTGCCTGGATGGTATTCTGCACGCGCCCATCGGTGTCAGGAGTTCAAGCTGCCTGACGTGTTCAGTGAAGCAAGAGATCAAAGGTTTCTAGGAACACAGTATTCACTTCCCTTTGTTCTTGCATGATGCTGACAAATGTTATCCCACATAAAGGAAGTACCCAACAAAAACATATTTTTTAATTTGTTTAGGTGGAAGGACTCTCTATGTCTTTCAGATTCAAACCTGTTGTTAATGAGTGCTTTGACTTCACCAAAACTGATGTTCAGATTCTTAAACCATTATCTTTATTTTACATTGCATTGTGTGGAGTAATTTCAGTTTAATTATTTCTGGGATGTGGGTTAAAGGACTTGTAAGGGGTGATATATCAACCACAATGTAAATTGTTCATCACCTTGAAAAAGAAATATCAATTGTATGGGTGGGAAAAGTGATTTGGTTTAATATTTTACAGAACAGAACAGGTCTAATTCTCTTAATACTTTACATTTATAGAGTCAGCTTTGAAATAATAATTTCCCTCTATAGTAAATCTCTGATACTGATTTCTATTTGTTATCTGCTAAGAAGTAATTACTGGCTAGGCCTTTTAATAGTTTAATTCATAATATGGTTCAAGTTATGCTTTTTGTAAGGGTGCTGCACTGCTTTGCAAAGATAATTTGTAGACAGGGTTGGTAGCCAGTCTGTGTGGCAGACAAAGTAAATAGATGTAGTTAACATGTAAAATTACTCACCCAAGGAGTTCAAACATGTCCTTTAAGGGTTGCATTTTATACTCACAGGGAATTTTTGGAGCTTGTATTTTTAGTCTTCAGGTAGCTTCCACTGGAGAGAGATTATCCCTCAGCTTGGATTTGGAAGGCCTGGCTCGTATTCCCTGAACAGAATTTGAATAGCATTATAATAAAGAAGAATTTGCCGGTTGGACACAATTAGATGTATAATGGGAATAAATCACACATGAAAAAAAAGAGTGAGCACCAGCAAATAACAAATTTGAAAATGCTCTCTGAGGGTTATTAATATGAATAATTCTCTAGATCAAGAGAATATGATTGCATGTGTCTGATATCTCTTAATCCTTAATTGCATTTAATTAAATCAGTTGTTTAGGAACTCGTTATACCTTCTCAGATTCTCAGATAGCTGCCACTAAGTTCTAAGAAGTCTGAGTTCATGCATAATTTATTAGTGTTAGTCTTGCTCTTGCCAAAATCTTCCAAACTTATAGAAATATTCTGGTAGATAATTTCTAGCAGTGGGAAGTTCTTCACTCTTTGAAAACTGTGCGATGGTCATAAATATCTGTTGTGACTTTGTGACTATCAGTGCTACATTTGCTTGTCTTGCCCAGTTAGGTCTTTTTCCAATCTGTAAATAGACTGAGATTCAGGGAAAAAAATATTTCTAGAGGCACTGGGAAAAAAGCCATGATTTTCTGAAGCATCAAGATCTACTCTATGAAAACTGAGCAGGGAGCTATAACCTTGATTCCCCTCCCTCAGCCTTTGGTTATAACATTTCCAGTGTTAGAGCTGGAACTTACACAAGCAGGAGAAAATCAGTTTTTAAATAGAGTATGAGATGGTGCAAAGCCCTTCGGTCACAGCACATAAAATAAAAGGCTTTTGTTCTTGCAGGAGACAGCAGGATTACTTAGATCTGCAAATCCTGCACATTCACCCAGCTTTCTGCTCTCAGGATGGTGGATACCCATGTCGTGCCTTAGTGTGGAGTTGGGACACAGCTGGACCCAAGAGCTCTGCAGCATTCTGGGACCTCACAGTCACAGTCTGCACACCTGCAAGGGTTACCATTCTTCCAAACAGTTTTTATCTTTGCACAATAAATCTTGTGATTTGCAGGGACATCTAGTTTAGCTTCACCCAATGAATTTATTTCCCTGTAAACTGTCACAGAGGAAAGTGACATTTTTTTCCCCCATTTTCAATGTTCTTGGTTTCTTACTCTGATTATTTCAGTTTTTTTCAGCACCAAGTGTTTTAAAACACCAGTAGTAGTACTGTTGGTCTAAGAGAAGAACAGAGGGTGAGAAGGAGAAAAAATATTTTTTATCAGATAGACATGGAAAACCAGATAATCTTTCAGGCAATTAAAAACTGGCTAAATGTTTTAAAGAAATAATACTTTAGGTCTCCCTTGAGAACCTAGGATGACTTGAAACCAGCTGTGGTTTTGGTCACTCATGAATTTAAACAGAATAAAGAGGCTTTGAGCAACCCTAACACATTAGCCCCTGTCATCCCAAATGTTCATTTTCCACTGCAGGATGATTATTATCCTTTTTACTCCTCAGTGTTCGCTCACTTATTACCGGGCATCCTTTTCATGATTCTATCCTCTTTGCCTGATTTTCTTCCTCTTGTAAATTAAAATAAGCACATTGCTTATATATGACTTGCCTCTGTTTCTAAAAGTTAGTCTGATAAAAGCCTACTTAATGGGTGCAATAAATTATTTTCTCAAAACTTTATCTTAGCTTTACATTTTTTAAATGATGTTCATAAATGTGATCATTTTGCTGGTTTATTTCTCTTGCCTGTATTCTCTCCTCATCTCTGAGGTCAGTGTGTTTTCTTAGAACGATTTGATCTCTCTGCCAATATATAATGTACCACTGCATTTCAGCGGCTTCAAACCTTTACATTTAAAAATCATGAACTCATAGAGGTACAGAATGGCTTTCAGCAAGAGAAATATCGCTGTAAACTGGATATTTTTGTCTACAAAGAGATACAACACCAATTTAAATGTCTTGTGCACTCTCATCTCCTTTGTGCCACAGCCCTGACCTTACAGATTGGAAGTTGCAGCTAATGTACCGCATGATATCTTTTTATTGTACCAAGGTATCTAGACATGACTATCTCATGGCCCATGTCAGGAACCATCAGTCTCTCAAAGCTTTACAAGGGCTAATGGCTCACAGACACCTGACTTTCAACTGTAGGAACATCATATTTTAAACTGCTGCCTTTCTTGTCCATTCAAATTCTTACCCCAGTCAGTTGAATGTATGTCCATTAATCAACAAAACACACAGGATGAAAAATGATTATTTTTCCTTCTGCTTCTTTTGCAGAATCAAGTCCATTTGTCTTATGCTTGCAGGCTCTGGACAGTTTAATGAAGTGTTGACATGTACTAATGATAGGCAGAGAACGGCAGCCCCTCTTCTCGCAGGGTTACTGTCTCCTCATTGCAGATTGAGGAGATCAGCATACTGTAGCTAGGACTTTAACCTACTGCAGGCAAAATACAGGACAGTTTGAATCAGACTCTTTAGAATTTATGAGCACTGAGAAAAATAGAATTAATATACTACAGGGATTTTACACATTTTTACAATGTAAAATTGACCACCTGTGACGAAAAGCAGCAATGAGTATATGAGGCAGTAGGTGTCTGCAGTACCTTACAAAAGAGTTAAAAAACATCAGTTAAAGTCCTGTGGTTTTCTCAGTCTGATTCCACTATTCCAGCCAGTTTGCAGAGCTGTGCCATCCGTGGGGTCACAACGGCTACAATGAAAACCTGTTATAAACATAGAAGGTGTAATTACAGAAATACTTAGCTGGATGGGCTAAATTATGCTGCGTATTGTAGCTGCAAATACAACATACACCAATCCCAAACATCTGTAAATTCCTTGACACACAAAGATCAGGTACAGATTGAGTTTGGATCAGTGTCAGAAAATCTAAACTTTGATTATGCGTAGTTTTTTTGACCAAAAAGTCATACAAGAGTTTGTTTATCAGATGCAATTTTATGTAAGAATTTCAATTTGCTACAGTTTGCTACTACATCTTTCTGCAGTGAAATGTTGACTTCCAGGAATTATTTGAATGGCAGGTAACATGGACTTATATTGAGAAGCAGAAGTTAGTGGAGGATCTTTTTTAGTAACCTGTTAGGAAGCTCTCCAAGGAGATTTTCTCTGTGTACAACTGCCCATAGGCAACAGCTTGCTTTTTGCAGAACTATGCGCTGCCAGCAAAGTGCTTGTGCTGCGATCACAACACCTCGATGAAGCAAGAAGGCAGATTTAAAGTTCTGAGTCATGTGGCGAGGCTTATGTCCTTGCACATTTCTTTTTTGCCACTTGTAGTTGTGAAGAGTGAAAACTACACAGCCTAACCACAAAAACGTTATGTGACACTTCTTCAAGATTGCCAGGTACTTTGCTACTTTTCATAAATTGGAGAGCGTCTTTGCCTCCAGCAGAGCATGTGGCTTGGAGACGATTATCAGCAGTCACTTATGGAGACCCCCACACCTACAAAAACACCACTGTACTTCTCAAGGCATGAGGCAGCATGCCCTTTCCTCCTATTCTGCTACCAGCAGCAAATTTTTCTTGCCTTACCACTGTGTTTACCAGACCAAGTTGGAGGCCTGCAAGGTGGAGGACTTGGAACAACTGAGAGAAAAAGATACTACTAAGCTGGGTTTGCTTTACCAAGCCTACCACCTGAAGAGTCGAAATTCAGATAGTGAGACACTGCAAGTGATGCTTTAGAAAGGGTGAAAAGAAGTGCATCCTCGTGTATTACTGCCACTGGGACGGAGCGACTCCTCTTCCCCAGACCTGGTACAGGAACTCTGCCCTCATGGATGCATCCAGGATGCAGAAATCTGGCAAGAAGGTGTGATGAGTTATTAAAAATCTTTGCAAGAAGCCCTGCTCTGCCTTCCAGACACTCTCCATTTACCATCCCATGGTATTCACTAAAAGGGAATGTCAAAAGGAGGTCAAGTGTTTTACCATACAGTGGAGGTGGTGGCACATATTAGTTAGTAAGACGCAGCATACACAAACTTCGAGCAGCAGAGACTCTGCAAGTATTGTGCACTTTTCCTCTTCTAGGAGACAGTACTGTCCCTGACAATATTGTCCCTGACAGTAAATACAAATGCCTGCCCTCTCCCTCAGCCCCTTCTCCATATCTGCTCTCCTACTCTCAGTTCTCTTCCTTTCTAGCTTTCCTATTGATGATGATTTTTTTTTTCCTTTCCTCTTAAAACTCAAAAGCCCATGTCTTATGCAAGCTGACCTACTTCAGTGCCTTCACAATGAAACTGAAGGGTATGAGGACAGAATTACACCTTTTAGGAAGTTTTGAAAAATAACTCTGACGGTTGAAATGCAATTGCAACATAGTACTTAATTGCCTGGTATCTTCACCAGCACTCCTTGACCAGGACATACTTGACAGGTGAGATCCAATAGAAAAACAGAATCATTTAGGTTGGAAAAAACCTTAAAAATTATCGAGTCCAGCCGTAAACCTAACACTGTCAAATCCACCGCTAAACCATGTCCCTAAGTGCCACATCTACATATCTATTAAACACCTCCAGGGACGGTGTCTCCACCAGTTCACTGAGCAGCCTGTTCCAATGCTTGACAACCCTTTCAGTAAAGAAATTTTTCCTAGTATCCAATCTAAATGTCCCCTGACACAACTTGAGGCCATTGCCCCTTGTCCTCTTGCTAGTTACTTGGGAAAAGAGACCAACACCCACCTCGCTACAACCTCCTCTCGGGTAGCTGTAGAGAGCGACAAGGTATCCCCTCAGCCTCCTCTTCTCCAGACTAAGCAACCCCAGTTCCCGCAGCTGCTCCTCATAGGACTTGTTCTCTAGACTCCTCACCAGCCTCGTTACCCTTCTCTGGACACACTCCAGCACCTCAACGTCCTTCTTGTAGTGAGGGGCCCAAAACTGAACACCGTACTCGAGGTGCGGCCTCACCAGTGCTGAGTACAGGGGCACGATCATTTCCCTACTCCTGCTGGCCACACTGTTCCTGATACAAGCCAGGATGCCGTTGGCCACCTGGGCACACTGCTGGCTCATGTTCAGCCGGCTGTCAGCCAGCACCCCCAGGTCCTTTTCCGCTGGGCAGCTTTCCAGCCACTCTTCCCCAAGCCTGTAGCGTTGCATGGGGTTGTTGTGACCCAAGTGCAGGACCCGGCACTTGGCCGGTAAACTATCTTTCCAATAGAAACACATGTTTCCAAAGAAACCTTATGCATCACAGACACTGAGAAAATACTTAAAAAGAGAAAGTGGAGTAAAAAGATACAGTGGAGTTTCATTTCATCAGCCTTCTCCTTCTGAAGAGTTTCTGGGATGGAAGCCGAGTTCAGTGTGATGCATCTACTAGTTGCCTCACTCCTAATCTGCATGTATTTGCTTTAACACTTGATCATTTCCATGGTGGAAAGAATGGTTATACTTTCTCCTTCTCCGTCTTTTTTCAGGACTGAACAGCATTCAGTATTGAATCCACTGACACAGATTTACTACTTGGACCCACAGAGGATGATTTCAGTGAATGCCTGCTGTAGGGCCTCCTGCTCTTTTAAGGATCCGTGGCCAAAGAGCGCTGAGAGAAGCAGGTTTTTGTCTTACTTCTCTCATGCTAACTGCCAAATGTATTTTTAGCAGTATGTCTCTCTGGCCCTGCCAACTTCATTCTTAGTGAGATCCTAATAAGTGCTGGCTATTGCTCTGGGACCGTGGTTGCTGCTTTCGGGCTGATTCTGCTTGTCTGCTAGAGCCTGGCTACAGGGAAATGCATCATGCTGTCTCAATGGCAGGTTGACAGCTTTTCAAGCACTTCTTGAACCTGATTCAAACAGAGCTTACCAGTGGGACAGCTTACAGTGCTCCTGCCAGCGAGGGGAACCCAACGTGTTTCTTCACCTTTGGCTAGATTCCTCCTGAGGATTCATCTCCTGCACAACAAAGTCCCACAGCTTTCCCCTGGGCAGACAAATGGCAGGGTCATAGCCAGGGCTAGCAAGAAAGGTATGCACCCTGCACCCATGTGTGGGGTATCAAGAGGAGGCAAATACGCCAGAACTTTTGTAATTCCTGCTGCCACTGTTGCCTGCGCAGCAGGTTGGGCAGGCAATAAAGTCAGCGAAAAGGCAGGAAGGCTGAGGGCCAGAAACAGAGAGGGGAGGAAGAGAAGAAAGTGGGACGTGTGGAAGTGTCACATCTTCTTCACCACACTCTGGTCCTCTGCCCAAATACCATCCATCCTTCCATGTTCCCACTGCAAGTAGAAGTAGGGTGAACATGGTGCATCCAGGCTGCACGGCTCAAACATGGCTTTGCTTTTTCCTTTCTTTCCACCATGTGCAACTCACTCCCAGGCTGGGCCAAAGGACACAGCTGGCTGGGTCAGGCAGCCTGAGGCAAAGGGGCTGTCGCTGGGGTAGTTCTGTGCTTTCACTCCAGCCCTTTCATGACAGCTGGGTGTTGTACTGCGTTCAAGAAATGCAGGAGGTGTTTAAATGATCATTATTAGAATGTAAGCATACAGTTTATACATAGTCTAGTTTAGCTAGTCTGTAGTTTAGCACATAGAAGTGACCATTATAGGCAGCTCAGCTTAACTTTATTTTAGTTAGGCCAGCTGGTAGTTATGGGATCAGAAAATATCAGAGGAACAAGACAGATGACTGAGGCTTCCACAGGCAGGAGGGTATAATCCAAATGCCTTTAATATTTTTGAGCTATTTCATAACCTTGAGTTGGATAATGAGTTGGATAAAGAGAGGGCTGGCACTCTGATTGTACCCCTCTGACCCTGAGCGCTGCTCATGTAGAACTTTCTGCCCACAAATTTCTGAATTCTTCTTGAAATACGATCATGTAACCTAGGTAAGGCAAAACAGTGTCAAAATAGGTAGTATCCTTATTAGCATTTCTTTGACGTAATCTCTACTCTTGATTTTATGTATCTACCTTTCTTCTTTTACATTTGCTTTTATTTTCTTTCTGTATTCACAGAATCGTTATTCGCATACAGCCGTTCAGCACCAGTGTCACATCTGTATCCGATTGTTCTTTATTTGCTCATTCTGCTGCATGACTAAACAGCAGAGTAAGATTTTTTTACCTGTTGCCATGAAAACCTCATCTTTGGGGATATTTCTCTGAAGTCTTGATTTTCCAACTTGTACCTGGTGGAGGGCTCTGATGGCTCCTGAGCTAATGCAGATGAAGAAGGCCAAGTTGGGAGGAACAGATGGGCTTCTGGTGGAGGGAAAGTACCCATTCCATCAGTCTAACTAACACTTGCAGGCTTAGGACAGAGTTTGTTTCGTTACATTTTTGTTCTGCTAGGCTTTCAGTGCATTAGCGCTGCTTTCCTGTGTCCAAGAGACTCTTTCCGTTAGGATGCTTCACGTCTTGAACTGTAAGACAAGTCAGAAGTGCCTTACTGACATTTCCCCATCCGGGGCTGCATTATGCTTCGCCCATTTTCTTATCAAATCCATGCTAGAGGCAGCTTAAGAGTGTTTCAGAGCTGAACGAAACATGTGCGTCCTTTGCAGTTGTTAGCTAGTATCTAAATGATTAAGCTATACCTTGTAGTTTCTAGGGAATTGGTGGATCTCACAAAGTCCTCAGCAGGTGTAACTTCCCACTGCTGAGTCAGCAGCTGCCATGAACCTTCCTGGGATTCAGTCTCCCTGAGTGTATCTTCCTAATTTTAGTTTTGCATATTAAACGAAGACCCAGAAGCAGGCTGCAGCAAAGGCAACCTACAGGAAAAGCATTGAATCCTCTCTAGTAATCTGTAATCCTTATGTTTGTGGACTGGGTTTTCCTTGCCAAAATTCCCATGGCTGTAGTGCTATGACACTGGCTCCTGGACTGTGTACAGAAATGTGTTAACTACATTTTCTGTAACATTCATCATGTGCTGCTGCTAGGTCTGTTGCTTTTGCCCACCAGTACAAATGTTCCCTTGAGCTTATCAGGAAAGCGCTTACTACTTTGTCACTGCTCTCTGCTTGCTTGTTTTGACAATCTGCAAGATTTGGATTTGCTTCCATTTTACAATGTCATGTTTTCCGGGATGACAATTCCTGCATATCCAGGAAAACGTTACTTGCATAGAGACACAGGTCCAGGAAGGATGTTCCAGCCATCCTTGGCCTCAAGATGAAGCTATCTTTGTCAAAATGCAGTGCTATGCAATACTTGTGCTCTACCCAAAACCCCTCTGGAAGACATGTTTGTCCCTGGCTTAGAGAAGCATACGCCTCTTCTGAAACTTTCTCAGCATGGGATCAGGTATCCCAGCTCTCCATTCAGATCTTACATCTTCTTTCTTGAGCTCAGCCTTATTGAGATGTAATGTACCTCTTCCCAGTATTAACCTGCTTCTTTGCTGCAGAGCACAGATTGTTGAGAAATTGTGCTCTCTGCCTGCATGTGCTGTAACCACTGGAACTGATTGTGGTTTTAGGAGGAGAGGAAATGTTAATTGCAAGTCATTTAACTCAATGCTTACAGCCTCCCTTTTGTCAAAGGTAGCTAACAGCAAGTCCACACCATACGGCCAGAGCAGGTGGTGAGTGAAGGTGCCCTCAGATGATACTTCTTCCTCTATGCCCAAAGCTTTTGTGGAGCTCACTTCCTTCCCCAGCTTTCACTTTGATTGCTGTAGTCTCACACCCTTCACAGTTTGATGTCACAACTGGAGAAACAGACAAATGAAGGAGAATCAGCAGAGCTCTGGAAAACCCCAGGTGGCAAAGTGGGAAGTTTGAGTCACGTAAATCGTTAGGCAAAACAGGTCGGGGAATTGTAGCATCATAGGCTATCTCAAGTTGGAAGGGACCCATAAGGATCATCAAGTCCAACTCCCGAAAAGGGGAGGAGGAAGAGGGGAAATGCGTATAGTTTGGCATTTGTGACAGATTTCCACATGCAAAAAGCAGGATCCAGACTTGCACCCACCAGCAGCCTGCAGAGTGCCACATATTTGTCCTTGAGCATTGATTCACCACCCCCCAGGGCTGAAGATTAAAGGTAGAGATGTTTATGGGTGGATGCAGATGTTTCTGAGGCACTTGGTGGAACCAGATGAAGCTGCCCATGTCGGCAAAGCCTCTGTGTCCCCACATTGGAGGACAACGTACAAGGTGCCTCTTGTCTCTTGGCTGAGTTGCAGGGAAGGGTCCTACTGTAATGACCATTCACTTTGAAGAGTCCTGGCCTGGTGCCACCCTTCACTGTCCCTTCCTGGCTTGGATGCCAAACCATCATTTCTTCTGTTTCTTTCCCTTTGCCTCCAGTGGAGTCCTGTCCTTGGTTTTTGGCAGCGACCTTGCAGCCATCAGGCATGTTTATTTTGGCAGTACCATGCAGAGTTTGCACAGAGCCTGCTTCCTGCCTGCCGGCTTGATTTTTTTTTTTTGTAATCAGGTCATGCCAAACTGGCTAACCCCAAATCTTTCAAGGGCAAAATGGTGGGGCAGGATGTTATGACATGTTGCAATTATTCCACAGCTGAGTGTAGTAAGGCCACAGAATAACTGCAGCTTTTGTAACCAGGATTCATTTCCATCGTTTTAAACTGAACTTGTGCATTGGTAGTGTTTTGAAGACAATGACCTTTAGAATTTTATTAGAATTTTTTCTTGGAGCAGGGAAGGGATTTATTTCATTTCACTATTGCTGTGTAAATGTTGTGATGCATGGTATTTTATAAATACTTCAGTAGGAAAGTTTATTTTTAAAAAGGGTCATTTTTACAACATTTTCCAGAACAGCAAACTGTGCATTTTCAGCTACAAGTAACAAAAGCACTGACTATAGACAACGGAGTTAGTTAAGAAGTCTCTTTTCATGTCAAAGAAAAAGTAAGTTGTTATCTTTCTAAAAGGTCTCTTGACTGCCAGTAGTGCTTATTTCAGCTTATTTCATCTGACGATAATAACAGTTTTGTAAACGTAACTTAATTCTGTCCAAATACTTGACTATGTAGGTTCAGGTCACAAGGAATGCTGAAAATTTCTGTGTTCCTGTGACAGTCAATAAAATTAAGAGGCATTTACCTCCTTTCAAAAACTGGACCTTCAACGTTTCCGCATAAATATTTGCTCCAATTTTTGTTTTCATCTAAGGATGGGTCATCTAGCCATCTAACTCTATTGGCTTGAAGAGTCCCAGCAACAAAGAAGTATGGTTTATCAGTAATAAGACTTAAAAGGTCTCTTATAATAAGACTACCCCGGAAGCATCCTGCCCTGATGGAAGCATGCTACACTTATCTCCTGTAACACTTTGGAGATCAGAAGTGGTAGCCTAGATGCACAGTGCATAATGAATGATGCCTTTGATTCCAGAAACGCAGAGCTCAGAGCACTTTTTTGTTACAACTCTCTGGCCTTTAGTGCAGGATCTCCATCGCGAAGGCTGGCAGGGAGACATCCTGCCCTGGCCTGTGTTTTCTGTCTTAGAAATGGTTGTCTGTCGGCCGAGTTATTTTCTCTTGTAGCAGCAGTGCTAAGTGCATCTCCTCATCAATTTCTTTTGGACAGAGGATGTCGGTGTGAGAAAGAGGGGTGCTCCTGCAGTACCCGTTCATCTCATTGCTTGTAGAAGTCATAGAAATGCTCTGTGTATGTTTTCCTTTGCTTTCCAGCCCCCTGCTTCTATGGTGAGCTAATCTCCGTTCCAGGAGGCCATTTCATCTGCTTTAATTATCTGTTGAGCCAAAGTTCTGCTCTGGCATCCTATAGACATCATGGCTCAGGAAAATCTCTTAAACTTCTTCTCCTGACCCTCTTCCCAGAAGGTCCAGTTAACTGTGGTCTGGATAGAGGGTGACTAACTCTCACTTCATCCAATTATAAAACTTAAAACAGCACATTCCAGAAGTGCGTGGCTCAGGGAAAAGAAATTGAGGCCAAAAAATGGAGACGTAAAACAACAAATAAAAATAAACAGGATTTTAACTAGAAGTCTTCCCTGCATGGATTTTCAGTTCAGTTTTGTTGCAAGAGAAGCTACTGGGACAGAGAACTGTAATTAAGATAAATTGTCTGGGAAAAAAAGAAAGAAGTTTTCAATAGTTTATACCAGAATTTTAAAAATGCTACTTGCCTGGGTAGCAGTGAGCCCAACACTTCCTGTCTTTGAGGGTTTATAACCTGAATATTCTTCTAAATAGATAATTTAAGCTTCCGTTCCTGGGATACATGCCCTTTTCTTAAAAAGAGATATGTAAAATGCCTTTGATAATATCTTGTGCCACAATTAGAGTTAGGCGTTTACTTCCCAGCACAGATCTCTATCCCCTGAAGAAACAGATCGAATAGTAGTGGGGTGGGTGGCTGCTTAGAGGAGTAAGGGAAAAGGAGTAATATAGAGCAAAGTTGCAGGATGAAGAAGTCAGCATCTTTTTCATTTAGTTTGTTGGCGGATTGCTCCAAACAGAAATCCTTCAATGTTACAGTTTTCTCTACACAGTGCCTAGGGACTACTCCTCAAAGCAAGAGTGACCTTTGACAGCATCTCTGTGGTACTGGTGAGATGGAAAAGAGCCAAATGGGAGAATGAACTATTTATGTCTGCCTCTGAAGAAGCTCCTGCTTTTTCACTTTGACTGAAGATCTCCTAAATTCCTTTGGGCCAAGTAGAGAATTCAGTACGTCACTTCAGCAAAAATGGCACTGACATATGAAACACGGAGCCCTGAAAAGGGGCACATGATATTTCAAGCATTTTTCATTTGGTTTCTTTGTTTCATTGCTTGACTGCATTCCTTAGTAAATGGGGCACAGCTATATCCAACCTGTTAGAAGTGGCACTCATAACTCTCATACAGTATTTTTCCATACTGTAGCAGTTACATCATCGACTGTAACTCTCATGCAGCTAAAAGGTGGAGGCACACAAGGCAGGCAACTAAGACAAATGCAGGTGTTGAGCAAAGAACTTATTTTCATGCAGTGCACATATTGTAGTGACTGTGTTTTCCCACAACTACAATCTGCTAATCAGCGATCAATGCAGCAAAGAAGCTGGTAGTTTAATTTTAGAGCCAAAATCAAATGGATGTGTGCACTCCAAGTCCCACCAGGGATGGTAACAGAACTGGGCTGCTTTTTTTTTTATGTTTTAGGTTTGCTTATGAATTTAGCATTTACTGAACTCTCCTTCTGAGAACAAACAATTTGGCAATGCGGGTTCATGATCTTGTTCCATAATAGACTTTCTGTGTGATGTGGTAGAGAAGACAGACTGTTTCATATCAAGAGGGAAAGGTTACTGATCTTCCCTACAGGTGTTTCCAAGACTGTTCATTTCTGAGTTGCTTAGACACTATTTTGAGGTGGTTTCTATCATACACAAAACATTACGAATTCATTGAGATTAACATGTATTCAGAAAGAGATGATTTGCACGTTTTGCTAAGAGTTGGAGAACACAACAGTTTTATCAGGACTACATTTACCCTATCAACTGATATTCAACTAAACAAAACCAATGCTGGGAAGACTTCACTGATTTCTCTGAATTGTGTGTATCAGTGAACCGATCTAGAATTTCCAGACACTCTTCTTGTTTCGATGTCATGCTTTAGTTATAAGTTACACCATTTAAAAAGCAAAGTTGATTCATTAACCATCAAAACCAAAGCAAGAAGCATGCATGTGCATGCATCCTTCATAAAGCGAATTAGAAGTACTGAGATGCTTCTTGACTTACAGTGTTTAAAGGCAAAGGAGGTGGATGATACAGAAAATAGGAGCTGCAAAATTATTTGTGTGTGCATTACATCATGACAGTTCGTGTAATTATGGAGATTAGCAGTGTTGCCTGCTGGGAATGACTGACAGCTCCCCCAGAAGACTATTACTAACTGCGCATACATTTGCCAGATGTAATGAATGGTGTACAAATCGTCTGTTCAAGCTGTTTGTTCCAATCCAGCACCTGTTGGTGGCATATCCTGAAAACGTCAAGTGTCTCAATATGCTTTCATAAAATTCCCGTGAAGTCAGAGGAGCAGAATTGCCCTTCTATTAACAGTGGATTAATTCAAAGTCCAGGGAAGGTCAGAAAACAACAGGCAACCCATGCTGCAATGAAGAGTTTTACCATTTCGGATGTCCTGCCCAGCCTAGACACTGCAGATGGACCAAGTGACAGGGATATCAATGCCAGAGTTAATTAAAGAGAAGGCTCAAACTCTTCAATTTTGCACAACCAGAATCACCAGAAAGAATGCGCACGCATAAAACAATCAGCAAAATACGCCCAGCACACTCCTTTCCTTGTTGAAATCCCTGTCCAAGACGAATTAGACCACAATGAAAGCAGTCACAAATTGCATCACGAAAACACTGATTGTGAAACCCTTTACACTGCCAAGAAGCAATTTCAGTGTGTGATTCTTTCCACCAGTGCAAAACTTCCACGTATGACCCTAGGCTCCTATTTCATCTGTCATAGCGTTTATGCTAAGCTTTTGACCAGAACCAACTTTTTCCTTCTTGCGCATAAAGGGAAAATAGAACAGCAAAACAGAGCTACAGTCTTGAATTCCCCAGGTTCCGAACAGCACCTTCTGAATTGCTGCATCTTGTCAGTGGTGTGGAATACAAGCTGCCAAGATGTTTTCGGAATTACCCCACAAGGATATGCTAGAGGAACTGGCAGAAAATCTTGTGCTGAGGGGCAACTCCTGATTAATTAATGACTCTTGCTTGGTCTTAAGCATTTAAACAGAAATATTCTGCTACAGCTTATTCTTTCAAAAAAGCCATTCCTGTCACAACATTCGTTTTAAACCAAGATGGTAACAAAGTTCTTTTGTAGCAGTTAATATTGGAGACAGACAGAAAAGAGCTGATGATCGTTCTTTGCTCTTTTCTGTGATGGCACAAATCTGGTGTTGGTTTTCATTAATGTGTTACTCAAGTTTTATGGCATTACTAGTGAAAGCGGGATCTAATGTTTTAATGGCTTTAAATATTATAAAGCAGTCTTGTAAAAAGTAAAGATTTTGTGATAAAATTATTTTAAGTGAAAAACCAGAATCAAGCTTTTAGGCTCCAGAGCTGGCATGTGTATGTCCTGCAGTAAAGGAATAAAGTCACCTTGCTCTTACCTACTGCTTTAAGTATAAGACAGGAAATACTAACTCCATTTTTAAAAACCTTGAAGTATAAGACTTCTGCTCTCCGAATCATGTTCACTTAACATGCAGTGAACTAGACTTGAAAGGTCACAAGGTAGCACTGAATCATTATCTATTTGAGAGAATTAAGGGATAAGGGTGAAAAAAGTCAAGTCTATTTTTAGCTTTGAAATTTATGGCTGTGATAGCATCTGGCCAAATGAAAGTGATCTGATCAAAAAGCTGAAAGGCAAGGATATCTACCCTTCATGCATCTTTAGAAACAGTCCAAGCCAAGATGTTGGAGCCATAGGGAAGAAGTTAATCTTACCTTCAACTAAAAGATTTACTAAAGCCTGTGGCAAAGTATTTAAATGTTAACAGATCAATTTCTCTTGCAGAAATACAATTCTACTGATTCTCTTACATTTGTTATTAATTTACAGGCAGGGATCTGTAGAACAGGCAATTTAGGACGGGAGCAAAGCAATTTGTCTTTGTCTAATAAGACCACATGAAACTATACAGCCATTAAGAGCTTCTGTGTGGCCTCAAACTTGTGAGATTAGGACACTTTTTGTAGCTAGATAGTCAAGTCATTGAGACTTTCCCATCCCACTTCCCTCCACCTACAGGAAAGAAACTGCTTAAGCACTTCTGTCTGTGTATAAGGCTGTGTATCAGGAAGCTTTTTTAGGGAAACCTAATTCAAAGTTTTGAGCATGGTGAGAACTGGGGCCACTTTGATATACTGTAAAATAAATGCCATAATCCAAATTTATTTCCCAGGGCAGTTCTGTCCCCTGCACTTTTGGTCCCTCCCCTGGGTCGACAGTTTGCACAGTTATAGCAGAATTTAATTTTCCCAGGGACCCATGGTCACAGAAGTACTTTACTTTCCAGGCTGTTAGAAGAGTAGGTTCAACACATGAATGCAAATGCTGATCTCAACTCTACTCAAAGGGAATTTCTGTGGCTTGATAGTACTGACTTGGAGACCTGCGATGATATGCAATATCTGCCGGACTGTCCACTAGAGAGAGGTTTTGAAAGCCTTACAAAAGATATTTTTTTTTCCCTTCATTGCGGTAGACTATGAACCCAAGATTTTCTTGAAAAACAGATTTTAAAAGAAAATCTCCCGTGAAGACATCTTGTTTGCGTAGTGGATGTCTCCATGCTAGCTGGCTTCATGGAAACACCACACACCAGCAGCACTGTGGAAGGGTCACCAATCAATTTCCTGCATTCTTCACAGAAGCAAAGGAAGATAAGTCTTTAATGAGCATGGTAAGAAATACAATCTGTTGGTCAGGAAAATTAAATCTGCAATCCTGATGATGTTAATGTTGTGGGAGAACAGGATCCATGGCTATCTATTTTGGACACAAATTACGCAGAATTTCCTTTTGTTGTCTCTGACATCCATGCTATAATATAGTGTTTAGTCTTTCAAGCAATCCCAGACATTGTCGATATTATTTCTGTGACATCATAACAATTTTTCTTATGTCTGGCCTGTCTCATCAGATTTCGCTTCTATTGGAAGAATTTTTGCTGACTAGATCCCCATCAAACTGAATCCTGACAGCCAAGTTTTCCATATCTATATTTCTTACCATTGTACACCTGACATAAATCATTCCCTCACCTGACAGACACTTCAATTTGTTTCTTTTTCTGGCATAATTTTCACACTCAGACTAACCTTCCAAAGGTAGCAGGTTTATTGTCATAGCACCACAGCAGTTACCAGTATTTTGCCAGATTGTTTGAGACTTTATGTCTTACAGGCACTTCACAGAATCACAGAATCACAGAATCACAGAATCACAGAATGGTTTGGGTAGGAAGGGACCTCTGGGGATCATCTAGTCCAACCCCCCTGCCGAAGCAGGGTCACCTACAGCAGGCTGCACAGGACATTGTCCAGGAGGGTCTTGAATATCTCCAGAGAAGGAGACTCCACAACCTCCCTGGGCAGCTTGTTCCAGGTCTCCATCACCCTCAGAGGGAAGAAGTTCTTCCTCGTGTTCAGACGGAACTTCCTATGCTTCAGTTTGTGCCTGTTGCCCCTTATCCTGTCGCTGGGCACCACTGAAAAGAGTCTGGCCCCATCCTCCTGACACTCACCCTTGAGATATTTATGAGCAGTTATAAGGTCCCCTCTCAGCCTTCTCTTCTTCAGGCTGAACAAGCCCAGCTCCCTCAGCCTTTCCTCGTAGGAGAGATGCTCCAGTCCCCTCATCATCCTCGTAGCCCTCCGCTGGACTCTCTGGTAGCTCCTCATCTTTCTTGAAGTGGGGAGCCCAGAAATGGACAGAGTACTCCAGATGGGGCCTCACCAGGGCAGTGTAGACGGAAAGGAGAACCTCCCTTGACCTGCTGGCCACACTCTTCTTAATGCACCCCAGGATCCCGTTAGCTTTCTTGGCAGCCAGGGCACACTGCTGGCTCGTAGTCAACCTGTCATCCACCAGGACACCCAGGTCCCTCTCCACAGAGCTGCTCTCCAGCAGGTCCGCCCCAAGCCTGCACTGGTGCATGGGGTTGTTCCTCCCCAGGTGCAGGACCCTGCACTTGCCTTTGTTGAACCTCATCAGATTCCTCTCTGCCCAACTTTCCAGCCTGTCCAGGTCACGCTGAATGGCAGCACAGCCTTCTGGTGTATCTACCACTCCTCCCAGTTTGGTGTCATCAGCAAACTTGCTGAGGGTACATTCTAACTCTTCATCCAGATCATTGATGAAGAAGTTAAACAAGACTGGGCCCAGTACTGACCTCTGGGGGACACCACTAGTTACTTGCCTCCAACTAGACTCAGCACCGCTGATGACAACCCTCTGACCTCTGCCATTCAACCAGTTCTCAATCCACCTCACTGTCCACTCATCTAACCAGCACTTCCTGAGCTTCCCAATGAGTATGTTATGGGAGACACTTGGGCCTCTGAAAGGCACTGGCTGTCCATCATCTGTTATTTTTGTAACAGAGAGGCAATGCTTGTGTGACAATTGCAAGGCATTATTAACTTTAAGTTCTCCATGCTTCTTGCTAACCTTTGGTCTCCAGTGTCAGATGCTAACTTCATCTCTTTGGCCAGAATGCGGTTGTGAAGAAATTTCGTCCTGAGCATGGATCCCATGCTTCCTCCAGGGTTTACTGTGTTCAAAGCACAGGAAAAACAGGAACAAGGAGGCTAACATACAAGTTTATCTGAGCTATTCCCATTTCTCATTCCTGTTAGAGCTGATATTCTTCCACTCCCTGCATCTGAGAGAAGCCTACAGAGATGCACGTAAGTGCAGTGTGGATATAGCCTGTTTGAGAACAGGCACAAATGTTCCCTCCCTTTTTCCTTTGTACTCATTACATTTTGTGCTTAACTGTTTCTGCATGGTCTGCAATGCACAATTGTAGAAATAATTTCTGAATACTCTGGTAAAGGAAGTTATAGCTAGGTTAAAAATAAAAATTATTGAAAGAGTCACCATTGTTACAAAGTTCTCTCTCTATGGGCAAGTACATGTATAGAATAAAGGTAAAGGCTTGTATGCTACACACTGAGTGCTTTTATATCTCACCCTTTTGCTACAGAAAAAGAAACTCGTGCTGGATAAACACATCTCTTTTTTCTGGAGCTGTGCTAATGTGTCCACGTGACACTATCCTAACAAAAGAGAGAGCAGAAAGGCCACTGGTGAACAAGCTATATTGCTGTAGCACAAGGACATTTGGTAGGTTAGCATAGGCGGCTTTGTTTCCAGATTATAATTATGGTATTAAGCTGTGATGTAAATTTATATGACACCATTTTAAATCAGTTTCAGACGGAAATGGAAAATATTTAATTTCTGGTTGTGTGGGCATCCAGAAGCCCTAAGGGTTTCTAAAGAACCTGAAGGCTGTGGATTTAACAGTGCAGAAAAAACAGGTGTAGCCTACACCCAAAAGAAGAAAAGTAGCTTTCCCCTTTCAGTGTAATGGATCAACAATAAATCAAGTTAAGCAATGTGATGGTAATAGAGTTTTGAAGAAGCCTCTTTGAAAGGTAAAATTTTTAAGTGAAATATCTCATCTTAGTGAACCCTTTAATTTGACTTCTATACACATATCCTCCCCCTGTGGTGATACAGCAAAAAGTTGTTTTTATAATTGGAAATCTTAAAAGTACCACTTCTACAACGGCTTTTAGGAACAAGAGGGATGCCAGTGTATTTTGAATACTAATTTAAGGTTGGGAATCCGAAGGCTAGTGCTAAATGGAGGCAATCTGATCCTTGTTTAGAAAAAGAGGTTTTTTTCCCCCTCACCTTTCTAGAAAATGAAACCTTACCCTGCTATTTAGCCTTTCAACTCTTCTTATCAGGTGCTGAACTGCACTTAGTTCAGAGCCGCCATACCCATTTCAAAGACACAGTCTGTGTTCAGAGCCGAGATTTTCTTTCCATACGCAAGACCACTGCGACTGTGTTACAGCTTCACTAATCCCATGAGCTGAAGTCATTTTAGCTCGTGATTCCTGAATTGCCTTTTTTCTTTATTACAAATTCAACGTTGTTTTTTCAGCTACTGTTGGCATCCTCTTTCAAGGAAACCTAGGCAAGCGCTGCTTCAGTGCTCCCTTGTTCCCGAGAACTTTGAACTTTCACCTGAGATGGGAGAAGATGCTGCCCTAGTCACACTCCTCTCCATGCTTCCTATACACACCCTCCTGTCCCCAGTCCTCCTCTATACTCCACTTGCTTCCCTTGCACTACCCTCCTGCTGTATACTATTCTTCTGCCATGCCATATGTCCTCACACATCTTTCCAGTCTGGATTTTGCAGTTTCCTCTTTTTTTTTTCTTTTTTTTTTGGCTCCTTGCAGCTCCATGGCCATTCCCTTCACTCAGCACCTCCCTGGTGCCTGTCGCTGTTGGCCACACACTCGGGTGTCCCCTGTCTCCCTGTCATGGTTGACCACGAGCATGAACTGCACTCAGATCCAGCCACGCACCTGCAGCCTGCAGAGGCATATTCAGGCTGCTTCAGGGACACATCACCCTTCAGCTCTAGCAGCACAGGGCACAAGATTTTCTGGAAACAAAAGTATCCTTCAGTGCTTCTCAAAGGCTTGCAGCTTACAGTCATAGAACCACAGAATGCTTTGGGTTGGAAGGGACCTTTAGAGGTCATCTAGTCCAACCCCCCTGCAGTGAGCAGGGACATCTTCCACCAGATCAGGTTGCTCAGAGCGCCGTCCAACCTGGCCTTGAATGTTTTTAGGGATGGGGCCTCCACTGCCTCTCTGGGCAATCTGTTCCAGTGTTTCACCACCCTCGTGGTAAAAAATTTCTTCCTTATATCCAGTCTAAATCTAACTTCTCTTAGTTTAAAGTCATTGCTCTTTATCCTATTGCAACAAGCCCCGCTGAAAATACTTTCCCCATCTTTCCTAGATGCCCCCTTCAGGTACTGGAAGTCTGCCATAAGGTCTCCCCACAGCCTTCTCTTCTCCAGGCTGAACAGCCCCAACCCAACTCTCTCAGCCTTTCCTCATAGCAGAGGTGCTCCAGCCCTCAGATCATCTTTGTGGTCCTCCTCTGGACCCACTCCAACAGGTCCATGTCTTTCTTGTGTTGGAGGCTCCAGAGCTGGATGCAGGACTCCAGGTGGGGTCTCACCAGAGTGGAGCAGAGGGGCAGAATCACCTCCCTCAACCTACTGGCCACACTTCTCTTGATGCAGCCCAGGATACAGTTGGCCTTTGGTCCAACTGTACAGTGCACATTGGTGGCTCATATAAAGTTTTCATCCACCTCTACCCCCAAGTCCTTCTTGGCCGGGCTGCTCTTAATCCCCTCATCCCCCAGCCTGTACTGATAGCGCAGGCTGCCCCAACCCAGATGCAGGACCTTGCACTTCGCCTAAACCACCACGTAACCACCATGAGACTGCCATGGCCCTCTAGTAAATGCAGCTCAGATGTATCTGCCTGCTCTACAACGCTGCATTTGAGTTCCAACCCAGACATACCCATAAGGGGTACCACCTTTCCCTGGGGGTTGATAGGCTTCACCTCCATGTGAGCACGACAGCATCTAACCGTCTCTGAAGGGTACCTCGTCTTACACTGGCACCAACTATGAGGGTGAGGACATCGCATGATTTCAGTGCCACAGATAACAACCTTCTTTGAATAAGAACAAAACAGCTGCCTGAAAAATGTTTACACCTCCCCTTACTGTTATTTTTAGTTTTTCCATTAGCCAAGGAAGTAAGAGAGGATTAGATCTGGGAAAGAAACAAGACAATATATCTAATGGACGTCAGGTGGTTCCTCTTTTATAGTGTGCAATCATTTAACAAACAGGTTATATAAAAATATATATGGTCTTAGTCTGTCCTTCAAGTCAGGCTTATTATTACTGCTTATGATAGTGTATGGGTGTGTCTTGGTCTCCTACACAAACTTCCACATCCATATGTAAATCTTTCAAGTGAATGTTACATGCTGGATTTTTTGTCTATTACTAAGGCAGAAGTTTGGTTTTGATACTTATTTTATATTTCAAAATATGTAAATACTTACTGTGACAAACTAGCTTAAGGTAGAGCAAGATCTGGCATGCATGCTTTGGATCTTAGTTTTGAGCTACAGCAGAACCGGCCATCAGGCTTTTCGTGGGGCTGAACTTCCAGACTCTGCTTTGAAATAGGATCTCTCTCCCCGAAGAATTTTGATTGTTTATGTTACATGCTTTTGTTTCTACTACTCTGTAAAGTATAGTGCTAAGTCTTCGCAGGAAGTGTGAAGATATTCCACCTCCAGAAGCATGGAATACCAAATGTGTGTTCTTTAAACACATCAACAAGATCAGGAAACAGCTGCAAAGACCGGATCGCAGAACACAGCCAGGCTAAATGAACAGCCACTATCCTGATATAAGTTCTTCATTAGCTGACGAAGCCAACTGAAGCCTACTATATCCAGTTTTAACAGCAGATCAGACATGAGAAGTCTAATTCAGGCAAGCTATAAATTACGCTACATGCTCATTCTTTGTCATGATTTCCAATCTGTTCCTCTGGTGAAATCTTGGAAATATTTCTTTCACTACTATATTAAGCCAAGAAGATGGTATGGATTTTTGTGCAAGTAATGATCCATTTTACAGGCTCATGAATCTGTACAAATGCTGTATTATCAGACTGCAAGGTCTACCTTCTAAAATGACATTTTCCACAGCATCTGGGGTTCCAGAAGAAAACAATGTGGCTGCTTAGGCCACATACAGTTTTTGAGAAACGCAGGATTTTCTACTGCAAGGCCATCTTTGACATTTTCCTGAGGCTTTAGGATTAAATATAGCCAGCCTTGCAATGAAGCTGTCTCAGTCTCAGCTTTTCCATATTTAAATGTACCAGAAAGTGAGCTTCAAAACGTAGTAAGCCTATTCAGTGGCACCCACAAGGTCAACTATATTTTCCAGCACATATTAAAGTTAGGAGAAGCCTTATTAAGATGTCTTATCCTGCTAAGATCAAACCCAGCTGCGTGTGCATGCTCCGCTAAAAAATATACAAGTCTGACCTTCTCGTTCTCCATAGCCAATACTAGCCTGTGCACGGAAGGACCATGAACTTATTGGTACACTGAGATAGGGAAGCACAGCATGGAGAGAGATATTTGGGCAGAGCTATACCACAGACTGCTCCAGCACCATTCTCCAGATGCTTTTGCCCTGGAAGGATCTCCTCCAGCTGCTTGTTTTGTCCTCACCCACAGACATGTCATCTGGATCTTCCCGCTTGCCAGTTGACACCAGAAAGAAATTTCTCCGTCGGCTGCAAGGACAAGCAACTAGTCCGAATTCCTTACACCTCTGGCCTCCTGCAGCTCCGTTCCCATATTCTCAATGCTGTGCTGCAGATGTGGAAATGGGTCCTCTGCATCGCTGAGCCGGGAGCCTGTGCTTCCTCTTTTTGATTACCACCATTTCTCTGGCTTTGAAAACATGAGGGTTTTTTCAGGCTGCTTCCTCACTTAATGGACTCGGTACTAGGCACCAACCACCTTGTTCACCAGAGGGCGAAGGGCTGCAGAGGAGCTCTTTCCCAGCGACAGCGTTCACAGGGCGAGTCACGCTCCATCTGATGCTTCTGCTCTGTCCGAGGGTCCTGCTAAGGGCATGGCAGCAGCATGCTCTGTGCATCACACTGCCAGCCTGAGGGACTAAGAGCACAGACACCAGAAAACCTTTGCAGCAGCAAGGAAACTGGTTGTTTCCTACTTGGCTTACCCATCCTTTCTTGGGGTTTGCACTCCTGCTTTCAAGACTGCTACTGATAAAGCACCTCTCTGAAGGAATTAGCAAAACTGCTGGACTCTGGCCTTTCATGCCACCTATTACTTCCCTGCAGCCAAGGAACTAATAGGTCTGTCTGCAAAATTGCTTTGTAGCTGTTCCAGCATCAGGTTTGTACAACCCATCATAAATCAGAATTAAGATTTTTAAACTGAGTGTCCCGAAAGTGCTATTTCTTATGCACGAAAAAAAATCCACGTAAAGAAGGAGAGGATATATGGCAGCTGACAGTAACAAGGGACAAAAGAGTTTATTTGTAGTCCATGCCAGAAGATAGTTACAGGTATATTTGTCTTCCTCTGGAAGAGACTGTGTTTATTAAACAAAAAAATAACTCTTTTAGTCTACCAAGAAGGTATCATGTACAGCTTTATTTTTTTAATGTAGATTTTGAATTTGTAAATACCTTGCAAAAGAATTTTCTGACCATCACTATTCAAAACAAGCACTGGCCAAGCTTTTGTATTTATGTTTTGTACATGTGCCAGTGTTTTATCACATAGGTAAAACAAAAGTGAAGCCAAAAGCTCCCTGAAAATGGCAATATTTAAAGAAATGTTCAGTTGGGGGTTTCAATCTTCTTGTTATACTGCTAGAAAGGAAAAAAAAAAGTATAATGAAATGACCCATGCTGTTCCAAATCCATTGACAATGAAACCTGTCTCTGCTCCCCAAGAAAGAGTTGCTCTTGCAGGGGCAGGCTAGGCAGCAAACCATTACAGAAATCATATCCTTCAGAAAACTCATTTCAAAAAGCAGTGTTTGAAGCGAGAAGATGCTAAGATTTGCCTCAAATTTTTGAGCACAGGAGGCACACAACAGCAAAGTTTAGACATACGTTGCTGGTACCAACAGTCTTTCAGAGATCCAGGGTATTACAAAATCTGATGAGCCATGATTCTTACACCAGTGGTTGATAGCGTCTCTCTGTTTCTCTTCCTCAAGTGTTTGCAAGATGCTGAAGCCTAGGCAGCAATGCACATTGGGACATAACTGCTTACCAGGATAGGTATCAGCCATTTTTTAGGCATTTTAGTGCAGGTCAAGCTAATTTAACTTTAGAGAAATCCTTACACTTATTTTGAAAGAGCTGGTTGTCAGATAAATTTTGGAATGCTACAAACATCTGCGTGATGATAACAGAGATATTTAAAATCACTTTGTAAACTGGAGATAAACTTCAAAAGATTGCCAAGGAAATGATGAGTTAGAAAATGGTGGTGATGTGACTAAGTTCTCCTGTTTTATGTTCCCAGTAGTGTTCAAGGAACCAAAAATAGTTCTTTAAAGATTAACTTTCTGAAAGTAATTTTCCAGCATATCCAATTTCTTTATAAGTTTATTAGCCAAATTAGTGCTTTAAAATTCTGATCTTGGAAACAGGAAAAAAGGATAAACACCACACACTTCTCCTAAAGCTTGTGCTGGTTACATTCTGTACTTCTATATTTATGTGTTTGTGGGCTTAGTACTCATCCACTCTCAGCATTCTCCCCAAAAATATTGACAGAGTTAGTGTACACATGTGTATTTAATGCATGTTGGCTAACTGGCTGCACAGGAAGACAGGGCAAAACTACCTTGAACCCTGTCCTTCCAGTTGTTATGGGCGTGACAAGTGGCACTGACTTCATTCCCAGTCCCTCAAAATCATCTTGACAAGGCTGGCAGCCCAGCCTGTGTCTGCTTGACCTCCCGTCATCCCCTGCCCTGTGCCACTTTGGCCACAGCCTCCTCCCAAAAGCAAGGACTGTGTCCTGCAGGTGACTCGGTGAAGCACAAGTGTTAAAAGGCACCATAGTACACAGGGCAATGTCATGTGGGATATCTTGTCAGTCCCAGTTGGTCTCTGCTGCTCGAAGGACACCAGGCAAGTGAAGGCAAACTGTGGATTGCAAGTGACTTCAGTTCAGCAGCACGAGGAACTCCAGATCGTTTTCAGACCAAATGTATTGTAAAGAAATCTACAGAATGAGGGAGAAAGCTGAAAATCAAAAATTTCACAAAGGAAATCAAAATAAGTTTCCAGCATTTCCTGCCAAAGTAGAATAAATTAATTTGGGAAATATCAGTGCTGGCAATGACTGAGCTCCTCCAAGTGCAGATAATTGCTGAGTAAAACAAGAAACCTGTGGATGATGATGAGAGGTCAAACTTGTACGTGGACTGGAGGAGCTGATGGGAGAAGCCTGCAGCCCTGGTGAGTCTGAGACCCTGAAGAGACCAGCGGGCTGGCAGCTGGGAAATGCGGGATACCCTGTCTCCAGAGAACCTGCATCACCAGGACTGCTCGAGAGCTGGTGACCTTACAAGAGGAAACTCACAACTCTGGGGAGACTTGGTCCTTAGGACTTCCAGTCTCCTGATGCAGTCTCCCTCACAGGTTTCTGAAGGAGAGGTCAAGGTGGTAAAAACAGAGGCATGGTACAGTTTGCCCCGAAATTCTGCTGGTATCCTCCTATTTCTGCAGAACATTTTGTTGGGTTGTTATTTTCCATGGGAAGGATGTTTCTTGGGGAGTTTCTAACTGGCTGACCTTGCACACGTTCACACACATGGGGACCCCAGTCTTGGCACCACTGGTTGCACTGTCATTGCACCAGATTGCATCTGAGAATCTGATTCTTAATTTGAGGGAATGTGGGCAGCCTGGAGCTCGATTCTGGGAAGCTAGGTTTATTTTATTCCCTACTGTTTGCTTAGCCCTGACTAAAGAAGGTGCAGACACATGCCTTCTCTGTGTTCATGCTGCTGTTCTTTGGCTTTTAAACGCAATGTCCTTACGGCCTTATATTCAGGATGTGATTTTGACTCTAGATAGCATATTTTCTTTTTAAAGTTATTGTCTGCTGATTAGCATCTTAAATCCTGCAGTAAAACATGGCTTTTCCTCATTCTGTATAAAGGAATCTTTGCTTCTCCCTCAGTACAAGGCTTATTTATTTTTGGCAAGCAGCCTTTCAAACCCCTGGTTATTGCTTTCCTACAAACTCTCTAACTGCCGCTTTACTGAGGAATCTACTAATGAAGGTAGTTCAACATTTACTATATCTGTATGAATGATTTACATCGCTTAAATTAGGCACATGCTGGCATATCTTCTTGAGTGCAGTTACCCACTGGTATAAAGCATATTTAAAAAACCAATATGGGTCCGTGTCTTTGTATCTGGTGCAGTTATTGCAGTCAAGGCAAAGCAGGACGTTCCTGAGTTTGAACAACAGTGTTTAAGTCTGCCACATCAGAAAAGGCAGTGGGAAATCTGGCTCAGTGGGCTAAAATTGGAAATACATTAAGGGAGTTGGGAAAAGATGATTTATACAGCATGACTAGGCTTCAGTCAAGGTAAGACATATCATTTACTTTGTCCCAACACTAGATGTCTTTACAGTTTGACCAAATGACTTTTATTTTCTCACCTTATTGATATATCCTTTCCTTCTGTTACTTTGAAGCCAGCATTGGCGAGGACAACAAACAGATCTTCTAAAGTACCTGCCAAAATAACACTATCCAAAGTGAAGCATGTGCCTTTTTCCTCAGTCTGGATTTCTTTCAGTCTAATAGAATGAATCCCAGTAATCAAACAGCTTGTTGTGAAGGTCATCCCGTATGGCAACATTTAATTAACAGCATATATATATATGCCTGTATATATAGATAGCTAGAACTGTATTTATGTATATATCAGAGAATGGGAGCTACTAACTGGAACAAATGCTTAGTAGGAGTGAATAAATCAATTTGTAAAAAAAATTCATGGTTACTTGAAGTCTCAGTGGAGTCTGAGAATAGGATCATCGTCAGAAATAAGGGCAAGGAGCATCACTGAGAGAGGCTACAAGGAATTAATTGCAAGCAAGAATGTTCTGATGCAAGACTGACTGCAAATACAAGTCATTAATTTTTAAACATAAGAAAAGGTATGACAGGATATAAAGTCTCTCAGCACAGTGGAACCCAAAGGATTTTTGTTTAAATTCCAGGGGCAAATGTTTGCAGAGAAAAAATGTTTTTACTGCTTTGCTGAACAGTTTGTATTTCATGAATTGCACTCTGAAAATGGCATAATTCATCAGGTGAAGGGTACAGAACAAGCCAGAGACAAGGATTTCAGTTCAGGAAATTCAGAATGTAAGAGAAATGGAAACCAATGACAAAAGAAAAAAAAATTAAATTATGCATATATGCCATAGATATGTGTACATACATGTAAAAATACACTTACTAAAGATAAGATGTAAATGAATCATAAATTATTCCAAATCGTTCATAACCCACGATTCCTTCTTTAGTCAAACTTTAATGGGGGTTACATCCAAGAGGGCAGGGATAAGAATTGTATTTGTAAGCAGTTTTCCCTTTGTGGTTGTGACTGTGCCCTACTCCTCTGGCCTGTCGTCCTTGGGACCTGCTAAGCTGTCCAGGTGGACATCAAGACTGCTCTGAAAGCATTGACCACTGCCCCAGATCTAGATTAATGCCTTATCTGCCCTTTCCTGTGGGACAATGTGGCAGCTGAAGTTTCTGTGTAGCAGCTTTGCAAGTCATCTAAATCTGAGGGTCTGGGTGAGATCACATCAGTTCGCCATCCTCAGCTCCTTCCCCGAATTGCGCTGTAGCGAGTCCCTGATTGTATTGCTGATGCAGGTGATGGAGCCACGGTAATGCTCACACGTGCTAGGCATGACAGGGCTGAAGAAGAGACTCAGCACTCAGCACAAAGACTTCATCTGCTCCTTGCATGCTGAGCACAGCCAGAATTTTACACTGACAGAGCTCTTTCATACAGCATGGTTGAAAATTTCTGAGAACAATATCCTGAGTTACAGACCAACCGATGTAACACACAGAACAGTGCTGCCTTGAATTATCAATAGCTTATTAAAAGCATTTAATATCTATAATTGAAGTCATTTTGATTGCACAGTGCCTGGCATTATTTAATATTTTCACTAATAACCTGTATGATAGAAAAAGCATTAGCTGACTGAGTTTTCAGGTGACATCAAGGTGGGAGGAACTGCAACTGAGTAAATGCAGAGTGAGAACTTAAAATGATCTTGACAGAATGAAAGTATGATCAGAAGATAACAACGTCTAACAGGAACAACTTGCTCAAATCACTTTAATTTTGCATGTTGGTTACTTAATATTAAAAGCCCATGTACAGCAGCTTGCAAGGGTAAGGATATTTAATAAATATTTTAATAAATGGTAGCCAATCACTGCATAATGTGAAAGAATTAAGCAGGTGACCTCTAACTGTGTTTTATAGTCATCTGTAATACC
The DNA here is from genome assembly GCF_030867145.1 of Opisthocomus hoazin. NCBI lineage: Eukaryota > Metazoa > Chordata > Aves > Opisthocomiformes > Opisthocomidae > Opisthocomus > Opisthocomus hoazin. Next base: position 34,746,095 of record NC_134415.1, on the reverse strand, counting down.
TTCTAGTGTGCTTAAAATACCATACACTGATCGTGACCATGACATGTTCATGCCATTTATTAACATCTATTAAATTGTTTGTCATTCTCAATGTTTGGGGAATACTTTATGAAGAAATACACTGCAAAAGCACACACACACACACACACACACACACACACACAAAACTTCTAATGAAACATTCTAATTCAAATTCTAAACAGTAAAGTTTGCCCTCAGAGATCAGTGTGGAGGCATATGCAGAAGCCAATTTCTCCACACAGATGCAGGAAGCTTTATCGGGTTTCCCAAGATTTCTCAGGACATTTGCTCAATAACAGACCTGCCTCCATCCTGCTTAGCAGGGGACCCTGATTTCTAGGAGCGGAGCTATTGCGCCTGATTAAAAATGTTCAGATAAAGAGGTCAAATAGAAGAATATATTAGCTGGGAAAATGACCACACTATAAAACATTTAGCCTACAACCTATCAGTTACCTGATCCATTTAATTCAGGCCTCTGGGCATGATCACCTGAGAGGCAAATAGAGACATTCATATTCAGAGCTGCTGGCAAACAAACGATAAAGTAGATGTAGGCTGCATCTCCTTGAATGTGCTTTAAGTGATTAAACCTCACCATTGGGATCAAGAACCACAAACTGGCATCAGAACTGTTCCTTTTACCATGCATCTGGCCTGGCCAGCCAGCAGATGATATTCCCAACGTTAGCATCCCGCTTCCCCCCTTTCCCCACCCAGCGTAAATCCCTGTCAGAATTGCTCAGCCACGGAGCTGTCTGTAACCTGCCACTGTGAGGGACAGCCATTGTGTGTCACTTCTGACCGAAATTCGGGAACAAGCCACCCTGAGTGGAGAGTGGGAAAAAGGCAGCCATGCCAAACAGCCCTGTTAGACGTGATTACAGCTCTTCCTATCAGCCATACCTTAAAAAAAGGGGGATCAAAGCCTCATTTGTACATATAAAAGCACCAAAAAAGTTAGAATCAAAGGAATGAAACTAAAGAAACACAGCCAAATTTATTTTAATAGTGTTTGGTTAGTTCTAATGGAAATTGTGCATTCTTTAGTTCCAGAAAAGAAGACTCTTTGGAAGCTATTGTGTCTTTTCAAGCATCCGGAAGGCTCCTAAGTGGAGGAAGATGCATGACTTCATACTGGTATGACACTTTTCTTCATTACATTGCACTAAGCACATCCACTTGTCCTGAATAAAATTAAAGCAAATATTTCTGATTTACAAAAAATATTTAAGCAGTACAATTGCCTTCATCATAAGTGGCATTTAAATGAAGAGCAATTTAAAAAATAAGCATTAAAGTTATGTGAGACAACTGCTCTAAAAACTGTCATTTTCCAAAACAAAGCTGTTTTTGTCTGGTGGTGGTTTAGTAATTTATTATAAAGACTGAACAGAGATTGAATTAACATTGTGTCCCCTTGCAGTGAGAAGTGCTAATCTGAATAATGTACTCCAGGGGAATTCTACTTAGCATTTATATGAATATGGGAAAAATGATAATATGATAATTATCACTGCTTTGTTCTAAGCAAAGATCTTTCACAGAGAAATACTCAGCACTGATTTGAATTTTTCCTGCAGTTCCTGTTTCCGCACGCTTTTATTCTGCACTCAGTCTTGGGATGTGTTAGACCTGCAATATTATTTTTCTCGTGGGGTCCACGCCTTTCGTCTCCCTGCGCTTCCCCTCCAGATTTCTAGAGACTCTGTCCGTTTTTGTGGAACTTCCAAACACACTCAACACTGACCAAAATTTTGCCCTTTAGGCCAGCTATCGATTTGGTAGAAATAGCATTGGATGAATGCTGAGCACTAACTAAAACCTCGCCTTTCATACTCAGTACCGGAGCGATTCAGCACATAAAACATATGCTCTTTAGTAAGGTTTTATATAGACTTTGTTCTTTCTTGACTGCTTTCCGTCTTGTCTAAAAACAAGTCCTTGCTACTAGAAGGTGTATCTGTACTAGAGATTGCAGTGAAGTGTGGACAGCCCTGAGCTAATTGCAAGCGAGATTTGGCCAGGATGGTGGCAGCAGTCCAGGCGCAGCTGCGAGAAGCTCTAAGCTATGACTTTGCCACAGTTAAGCTCCATCTGATCTGTGTGCTAGTTCATTTATAATTAAGTAACTAGATCATTTATAATTAATTAGCTGCAATCCATTGAATTATTACAAAACCAAAGGTCAAAAGACTTCAGAAAAGGGCAGGAGAGGGGAATCAGCACTGTGAAACAAAAACTCTCAGCAATTCCAAACACGAACCAAGGAGTCCTGTAACCACCTTGAACTGGACTGAGTCACCTCCTGAGTTAACTCTTTCTTCTGCAAAAGTGCCAGGAAATTCATCAGTAGTACTCCTGCATGTAGTGTGTAGGGCTACTGCCGCAACAGTGAAAGGGCAGGGGTAACTTCTTTCTCTGTTTCTTCCCATTCGTAGGAGCAGAACAGCTTACTAGCAAGTCTCTTCAAGGTGAGATTTGTAGTCACTAGAGCATCTGGTAATAACAGAATGTAAAAGCATTTTTTTTAAAGTGAGTTCAGGGAAAATCAGCAACAGGAATAGTTAAGAGCTGGGGAACTGCTGTGGCCTTTAACTCCAGAAAGAGCTGTAAATTCTCAGTATTTCCAGACAATCAGCACGTCCAAGACTTTCCACAGGGTCCGAGCAGGGGAAACCAGCAAGTATCCAGTTTTCATTCTGGATTTCTGGATTTTGCATGGACGTGATATGCGGGTTTTTTGAATACACTATAGCTCCCACAATCAGGCAAGCAAACCAGAGCATAAACTTTCTGTTTGGCAATGACTTTTAGCACTTTAATAGCATCATTTAATTTACAAGTTTTTCTCTTTGAAAGAAACCGAAATGAACAGGAGTACAAACCTTTTGGGGGATCTTGCTAACAAACAAAACATTGACCCTGACTTTATTGTTTGGATCATATGGAACAAGACATGTACATGAGTTTCGACTTTGTAACCAATCCTTCCTAATCTGATGTTTCACAGTGTTCAGTGGCCCTAAGTTACACCTACAAGTGTGTCCAGATGAGCAAGGATGAACACAGCCTGATCCCACCCATCCTGCATAGAAGTTTAGTGTGCATGCTCAGGACAATCCTCTGTTCTGAAACAACTGTCCAGTGGAAAAAAAATAAACCCTCTTCCATCCTGATTCAAGGGTGGACCAGAGGTCTACACAGTGTTGCAAGAAGCACTCCCTGGAGAATACAAATTGGTGCAACAAAGGATTTTTCTGCCTCTATAATGTACCTGGACATAGCCAACTGTGGAAAAGCGCAGTATGTTTGTGACCTTCAGCACATCTTTGAATTTAAAGTAACTGACTTTGATATTGCCATAGAAGGGGCAGAGGAGTAGAAAATTCAGCTTGTGGTTAGTACTGACCAAGGCAGGCAAATCATGATATGGTCTGTTCCTGGGGAGTAAAAATACATACAGCCTTGAAGATCCACTCAGCTTCTTCGCATTAAACGGAAATTAATAACAAGCTCTAAGATACTAGAGTAAATTGGATTTTATGGTTGGAAAGTAAGACAGGCATGTCAAACGAGTTGCCTGCAAGGAAATTAGCAGACCTCTAACCTGTTAAAAAGTATGTGAAAAAACAGGACTATTTGGTCTGAATTTAATGAGAATACTGAAATACCATAAGGAATTGTAGCAGAAGCATACGGAATGGGTAATATTGCAATAGTCTGAGCACAGGCAGGTCTGTGATTTGATGGAGAATTTAATTAAGGTTGCACATTCACACCAAAGACAGAACAGCTACAGCTTCAGTTTCTGCTTTCATCCTGATGTGATACAACACCAGAGAGCAGGGAGGGATGGTGATTAAATCCCAGCGTGGTGAGCTCAGATGATCGTACATGATAGCACTGCATTACTACCAGGACAGGACCACTGCAGCGTTATGTCTGTCCCTCAATGCCTTTGGAAGTGACTGGACACACAAGCCCTGATGATGCCAAGGTGATCAGAAAATGGCTGGGTGGGCAAGTGGGGAAAGCGGAAAGCACAGAAACAAATCTCCACTGAACTTCAAGAACATTGAAAACTGTGTCAAGAGACTGAGCTCGTTACCCGTTATCCACCCAGCACCGTCCACAGAAGAGCACTAAAAGCTGTTGTGGAACAGCAAGTACGGTTGGAAACTGTGCATCTGAGGCATGAGCAGATCAGCAGCAGCAGAAGGGAACAGCTGCAGCTTTAAATCACTGTCACAGCAGCCCCAGAGCCCCGCTGTCTGGATGAAGGCAGTGTTAGCTCCTGAGACGCCGTCTGGGGAGGGAGGAAAGACGAAAAGGTGCTGAGGTATCAGACGAGAAACATGGACACCATCACCGCCTGATTTGCGTGTTTTATAAAAAATGCTATATTATTTTTTCATGTCATGACTACTGTGATCTTGAGCCTGTAAGAGGTGAGCACCCGTCATTCATAGGGTGAGCTCAGCGAAGGGTGAAGGAACACGTCCTCTCCTGGAAGTGGCCACAGAGGTCTAATCCCCTGCTCCCTGCTCCAGGCAGGGCTGCCTGCCAGGTTAGGGCAGGTTGCTCAGCACCGTCCAGCTGCATTCTGAAAATAGTCAGGAGGGAGATCCTGGGCACCCAGCTCTGTGCCTCTGCATGAAGAGGTTTCTTATTTCCAGTGTGGATATCCTCATTGCAGCTTGTGTTCATTACCTATTATGCTTTCATTGTGCACCTCCAAGGAGGGCCTGGGTCTGTCTTCTCTATACCCTCACTTTTACTTGGCACCAGGATGTAGTACGTACTAATTAATCTGTCAGCACAAAAGCTGGCGTCGAATCTTCAGGGTGTTTTTCTGTTAATGATTCTGGGGCACTCACCATAAGTAGGTTGAAGAGCACCCTCGGTGCAAATCTCACTGCTGTTGACTCTGCAAGTAAAAAAAATTTTAAAAAATGAACAAACAAACAAAAAAAAACCCTCCTGACTGCTCAACTTCCCAACATCCCTCCTTTTTTAAGAAGAGGAAGCTGAAGCTCTTGGCGTGAATCATACAAAGGTTCCAGGGAGTGGGGGGATGAGTGGGGAGCTGAGGAGACCCAAGCACGGGGCAGTGCCCTCACGCCCACGCACCATTCCGCAGCGCTGAGGAAGGGCAGGCCTGCTGCTGGCAACAGGTTCCCCCATCACGCCAGCAAGGCAACCTACAGTAAGGTCTGGGGTCCAGTGCAGGATTCGACTATGATGCGCGGTGCATAGCAAGGGGCTGGCCCCAGAGCTGTTCACACCAGGACCCAGCAGCCAGCACTGTGCCCTAGCAAGCTCCGTCAGCTTCTCCTCCTTTATGGGGAGGAGCCCAAGTTTCTGGCTTTACCTTTGAAAAATTGCATGTTTGAGTCAGAGTAGCTAACACTCTCCCCACTCAACAATGCCACTTGTTGGAAGAGCATAGATTTCATTGCCATCAATATGCAGGAATAAACTGCTCTTCTTTGCATCGCACAGTGTTTTTAAGTACATTTCTCCAACTACCCTTGGGCTGAGGAATAAAGCTGCGGCGTGGCAATTCATTTCAATTAGTCCTAACATCCTTCCTCATCTTTCTCATGCCCTCCAGTGATTCTGAATAGGCAAATCTCTGTGTGTAGACATTGTTCTGGAAATAGGTACAACTAACTCCCCACTTGCTGAGTTAGCAAAGAAGTGTTCCAGGTGTTACTGAGTTAGCAATTTCCAGGAACACACGTAAATTTTGAATGCTAAGGTATCTTGATTCTTACAGTGGAAGTTATGGTTTCATTTTCAATAATGCCTCCATAACAGCCCTAAATATCCCCCGTGGGTATGAACCAAAGCACAAAAATTTCCAGAATGTGAATATTTTAAAATACAGATTGAAACAGAGGGCTTTTTTCATACTGGATAGCAAAAGCATACTTTCTAAGGAGTCTCCTACTTTGTACACCCAAAGCTAATATACGGTTTCATTTTAAAACTGGATACTAGGGTATTTTTTAGCATAAGCACAACTCGAAAATGTGATTTGCATTCGCTTTCTGATGAAGTTGTTGCACCTCTCCATGACTTCCCGCACAGCACAGATTTTTGTTAAGTCACAAGAAAAACAGCATCATGCTGCTCAGATACTCTAGGTCTTTGACAAGGGAGGCGCGCGAGTCACGGAGCGCATGGGAAGCGTGGGCAGGGAAAGTCTGTGGAAAATGTGCAGAGATGTGAAAGCAAATGGCCAGCACGAAGGACCATTTGCTCGTTCCGCTGCAGGGAATAAGGAGCATCAAAGCAACCAAGCAGCTCCTGGCACTGGGGTTGGATCTTGGCTGAGGAGTCAGGACATGCTCAGGGGAGAAAAAGCCTGAGCCCTTTGCAGCTACCCTACATCTACATCCCTGCTCTCCAAGGACAACCTACATGGCTTTTTACCATGGAGGGAAAGCCAAGCCTGTGCAGCTCCTGGGTAGCAAGTCCCTGATGCACGGTGGGGGACGGCATAGCCTGGTCACCAAGAGCTGGGAGGTTTGACAGAGCGAATATACAGACGTCAAGTGGCAGGTGGAGGTGAAGCACTTTGTACCTTGCTGATCGGGCATACGTCACACGTGCACTTGCTTTGATCCACACTGGGCTTGTAGGAGAGACAGGTAAGGATACAGGTACTGCAGGAAAGCTGAAAATTAGCATATTGTCTCCAGTTCAATGATTTTTTTATCAAGTACCCAAAGTGCCACATGCCATATCACCTTTCTCGTTTGAAGACTGCAGGCAAGTCAACCACCACTTTCTGTTTTTCTGTTATAATTCTGGTTAACAATTTGCCCTTCTTAAATTGCACATTTTGATTGTCCACAAGGCACTTTCGGGGTTTGACTATGTGTGTGTTTGTCTGTATATCCATATAGTCACATAAATATATGTATAAATTAACACCAGGAAAACATCTTTTACTGCATTATATGCCCAGGCGGACTTAGATTCCAGTCAGTGTCACTTGGGAAAAGAAAAATTTGGTATTCTATGCAAACTCTAAAATTTTTTAAATTAAACTGTATTTGCTTCATGTTAGGAGAAAAAAAAAGGAGGTTCAGACCCAGTAAGAAACTTTCTATAAATCTGTAGGTGAGAAATACAGGCTTAAGTGATTTTCAACATTTTGAATTACATTCTGTCTAAGCTGAGATCTCATGAACAAAATCTTAATCTTATCCCATTTGAAATGGATGAACTATTAAACCTCAAATAGGAGGGATTATCTTGAAAGGCTCACATCAATAAATGACTGAAGTAAGTGTTGCAGATCAGCGACTTACTGGCCAAATGGTGCAGCCTTTAAGGGAGCTGCTTTCCCATTCAGATTCTGCATGTGTCTTCAGGAAACCTCTCCAGCCTGGACAGCACTATGGGGTCAACCAGCTCCTCACTTTACTGTCAAATTAAATTTGTATTTAATATTTTAAAACCTCACTGTACATTAGAATTGGGAATCTTTTACAGTCTGTTTCTGGTAAAACTGTACACACCAGTTCTCCCTCTTACCACTCTTAATGGCAAGAAGGAGTTTCCACAGATCTCATTCCACCTCTCATTTGGAAGTCAGATGATTAAATATTGTTGATTGTGCTGCTTTGTGTGTGGTAAAATCTAGACCTTCACTGACAAACTAATTAATTTTTAACTGCTACAAGCGCTTTCAGCAAAAAAATGCAGAATATGGGGACATGTGGAAAACTGATTGACCCCAGGCTATCATCATCGAATATTACTCCATTCTCTTGTAAGCAACACAAACACAGCCAGGAAATCATGAGGGTAAGATGACTCAGGAACCTCATGTCAGTATACTTGTTTTTCAGATTGTCAATTTATGAAGATTTTGGTACCAGTTACGTAGTCGAGTTCGTCTCCAGAGAGCTTCCAAGCTACACTGAGTGACACTATAGCAGAGTTTACTGTCTCGCAGGATTTGTGTTATTTGTGTAAGGGACTTGTGCTCTCAGTTTATAGCATGATCAGGACTTCATTTTGCTACACTACAACATAGGGAAAACACGATCACCATGCTGAGTGAGAGCTGTAATTTACATTCTCATTTTCTCCCTTTTGCCTACGGAAATATGTGCCAATTATGTGCTGAGCAGCACTGAATGAAATTGCCACGAAACTATCATTTGTTATAAAAAGCTTATTGAATGGAGATTTTCTTGTGTGTTTTGCGGAAGCATGAGTAAATCTGCAACATTTTTGAGCACATGGGCAGCGCAAGTGGCCAGGATGCAAACCAGTTGGCAAAGAACTTTTTTCGTTGGATCCTCAGCTTCCAATGCACTCCTGGGCTTTGCCCTTACACGGCCCTTGGCAAGGCAGTGCTGCCCAGCAGTGCTCCAAGGGCTGCTGCCCTCCAGCTCCACTCACCTGCGCCATGGCCCTTTCCCAGCTCATACCTTTTTGTAATCCTAAGTCCCTCCAGAGGCTGAGTCAGCCCAGCGTACAGCATCATGAAAAAGCTGAAGCACCATCAGGCTCTTACCTTCCACCATCACCTCTGTAGGACACAGCACAGTCTAAAGCGAGGAAGAATCCAGCCGAGCATCTCACCTTTAGAAGAGGTTAGGGACTTGTTTTCAGCACTGATATCTCTCAGCAGTACATCTACCAGTTTTCTAGGGTGTTTCAAACACCCCATCAGCCTCGCAGTTGCTGCTATAATTTTCTTCTGTAATTCACTTTTATGCAGTCAGCACCCACTCAGGTTTTGATGTGCTATCACTGTGGCAACTTGTATGAAACACCATGTGTCCATTTGAACAGTGAATTTAAAAACTAGTGAAGTGTCTTGAGAAACAAGATGTCACACTACGTGAATATCTATCTTTAATACCCCTTATTATGTTGGAGAAACTCTTATTACTAAGCAATTGCCTACCATATGGGGAAAAAAAACTGTGCTGTGTTGAAGCTTATAAGCAAAATCCACGTTTCTTAATAGAAAACTGTATGTTCCACTTGGATTGTTATTGAAAATAAGGCATGCTGAGGAAAACTAAATACTGCTTATGTGTCGTAGCAGATAACACAATGAAATGGCGGTAGAAAACAAAAGAAAAAGCCCGGGAAACTGTACAGTATATTACAGCCAAAGAAGTCACTGGATTGTAAGATGCAGCCCTACAGATTTCTAGGTCCAGCTCTGCTGCTACATCTGCCTTGTGACCTGAAGAAGGTAATTTCTCTCTCTGCCTATGCCTTTTGTCTTTTACATTTTGTCTGTCAGAAGTGCTTACATTGTAAGTCCCCTGGGGTTAATAAGTGTGGTTAGCCTGCATTATAGCAAAGAGGCAGCAAAGCAACACCTAAGACTGCATCAGAAAATTGTATTTCTTGTGGGTTAGTATCCTGGTTTCTGCTGGGATAGAGTTAATTTTCCTCCCAGTAGCTGCTGTGTTTTGGATTTAGTACCGGAAGAATGTTGGTAACACTGATGTTTTTAGTTGTTGCTATGAAATCAAGGACTTTTCCCAGTTTCTCATATTCCGCTGATGAGCAGGGGTGCAGGAGCTGGGAGGGAGCACAGCCAGGCAGAGAGCCCAAGGTGGCCAGTGGAAATATTCCATACCATGGGCATTTTGCTCAGCTTAGGAATGGGCGTTGGCCGGGGGGGCAGGGAGTTTTCTTTGCTCTTCTTGTTTCCATGAGTTTAAATCCTCTCTTGTCCGGGAGTATGAACTTTTCTGGGAATTTCGCGAAATTCATGATTCAGGGTTCCACAACAGCTGCTCGGGGACTGACTGCAAATCGGTCATTGGGTGTGAGAAAAATTGTATAGTATATAGTTTGCTGTACATTTTCATTATCATCAGTAGTAGCAGTAGCAATATTTCCTTTGTTGCCTTATTATACTGTCTTTATCTGAACCTACCAGCTATCCCTTTTGTCCATTTCTCCTCCCCATCCTGCTGGGGGGGGAAGGGGAGTGGTGAGCGAGCAGCTGTCTGGTGCTTAGTTGCCAGCTGCCAGGTTAAACCACAACAGTTAGGAATGGGAGTTCTAGCATTTCTCTCCAAAAATCCAGAAGAAAGTAAAGAAAAATGGCATAAGGAGTTGCAACTTTCTGTGCCATTGCAACTCACACCGGAGAAATATATACAAAATATATACAAAAAATAAAAGCAATTTCTTTTAAATGGACCAGTAAGGTTCCATATTTTATGAAAAAAAAAAATTATAAAAACTGTATGCACTGCAGAAGAATCCTAAACGCTAGTGATAAAAATGTAACTTATAAACCATAAAATATATTCATATAAAATTAGGGTGGTACAAATGTACTTACATCTTTACGAAACCATTTGGTTTTATTTCATGGACATGATGTCTGGAGACGAGCCTGAACATCCCCATTAATGACAATAAATCATTCAGAAACATATGCAAATATCACTAAAATCACAGCAATTCTAGAAGAGGGGCTTCTTTTTCTCTTCTATGAAAAAACTTCATAAAAGAGAATACATTCAGTCACTGAGCACTCAGATGTTTGTATAGAGACTCTAACACATCTTGCTTTAAATCTGTCTTCTATGCTGTAATTTGGAAAATAGATGCACAGGGTTACCGCAAGAGGTCTCAAATTGCAGTAGGACGCATCCCATGTGCAGGCTGTACCTCACGCCTGGGAGCCACCATTTGGTCCCAGCACTGAAACTTCTGAGAAGCAGAAGTTCACTATGGCCTCACCATAAGGCGCTCGTTAGGTAACGATGATGAGACAAGCAGTGCATTGGACTGTGGTGAACGAGCTGAGAAGCCTGCCTCACTCTGTAGGGATTTGTGCTTTAACATAGTTTATTTAATGTTTAGTTACAAGATGCGAAAATTCCGCTAACGGGAGATTGTAATGCTAGAACCATTTCTGGTCGAACGTAGAAATAATTAACAAAAGCAGCTTCTCGGACAGCAGGACACCTCTTCCATCTGAAAGATGTGCAGCCTTGTAGAGGCACGGTATTTATCTCTAGAAAACAGGAGTTTGTAAGACAATCATGCTTTAGAAAGAGATGCAGGTGAACCTAATAAATGACAATGTCATTACGCTTTGTTTAGGAGGGGGAGGAGGACTTCAGGAATAAGCTGATTTGAGGTCAACTCTATCCTTCTGTGCAAAACCAGCCTGTAACATAACTGAACTCCAAAAATGGTACAATTTTTCTTACTGAGAGTGTTGTGTTCTCTGAACACTTATTATTAGTCTTCAGACTTCATGAAATGACATTAATGGATAAAAAACGTCCTCCAGAAAATGCTGATTACTGTAATGCAATTCATGTTTCTTCAGAAGGCTTTTTACGGTTGTTTTGAGATACATAGTTGTAACTTCCTAATACCTCATGAGGAGGAGTGAGAAGGTTAATGTATGCTCAAGTGATGTCAGTTCAGGCTGTGACTGGTGACTAATACACATAACCAACACAGAATACTTGTATTAACTGGAAAGCTAATTTTGTAATAGTCCTCCAGCAACTTCCTTAGCAAATTCAGAATAGGCAGAGCCAGCTATCTAAGAGCTGGTAAGAAAGGGAAAATAACTTCTTAAATGGCTAAGAAATAAATTCAGAAAAATTGTGGGAAATGGACTGAATAAATTAAAAAGATGCTCTGAGAAATCTGACCACATTAAAAAAGGCAATTGCATGTACTCCACAGGTTTATTAAAATGCATTGTATATTCAAGAGCTGTGTATGCCACCAAGATTAGCAACGCAACGGAAAGAGCTCCCTTTGAATTTACTTGCTCCTGAAAGAGGCATTTTCCTCCTTTCGTCACTCACTGTGGCACGTTCTGTTCCTCTCTGCAGGACGAAGCAGGCAGACAGCTAGAGAGTAAAAAGAACAGAAGAAATCAGAACAAATCATGCAGGAACATCACTTTCTACTTCTTGCTGCTCAGCCATGCACTCTCCTCTCTCCTGTGCCATAACTTCCAGCACAGGCGCTTTCCTAGCCCTGCTTTGGTGCTCTTTTCCTTTCTCTCCCTCTCACTGGAAACCTCTGCTACCTCTGGTTGTCCCCAGTGTCCTTCCTGGAGTGGGGCTGACACCTCAGTTCCTAACAGTGACTGCCTGCGCCCCACAGAAACATCCTGCATGTCCTCCCCACTGGGTCAGCAGCACCAAGTAAAAGCATCTGTATGTCAAAAATTAGCAGAAGGGGGAAGCACGGTTCTGCTGGATGTCTGGAAAGCCTTAGGAAATGGTCCACAGAGAGAATGGTTGATCTGTTATGATGGGCTACCTATTCATCTCACTGCCCTGAGCACGCAGGCCATGTCCCAGGTAAAGCGTTCTCTGATACAGCCTTAAGTATCAGCCTGGCCACCAGTGCATTTCTGGGGGTGGGTCTTCAGTGGAGACTGCAGACATATTCCAATATAAAAATGACTCCCGCTCCCAATATTTTCCACTGATTTTTGAAACTAGATCTTCAGAGTGGACTTTACTAAAAATGCCTTATTAATGAACACACATTAAAAATGAGGCATTATTAAAAAACAGGATTAAAATTATGAATCTCCAACCCCTATTAGTAACCTTAAACTGAATGCTGCACAGGTGAGCACCATCAGCAGGCAATGGTTCAAACTGACACCAGCAGTTTCCCTATTCTGAGCAAGTTACAGATATGCAAAATGCAGAGAGCTGCTGATTCTTTGTGTGTGTGTGACCTGATTTCCCCTGACACTAACTTCAAAACATGACCAACCCCATGGAAAAAGAAAGAGAAGAGCTGAGTCTGCAGGTGAATGCAAGACCCTTCCTAACTCTGTGGCTTTTGCAGAACAAAACAACACAACAACACCCAAAGTCTCAGACCTACAGAAGTTAACTCTAACCTGCATTCTTCTCGGGTGACCGATAAATCTCAAGACAGCAGGCCCAAATGACCACACTCATTTCACTAAGTCTAGACAACCTATGGCCAGCAAATATGTATGGAGACCCTAAGGCTTCTGATTTCTAAAATCAGTTCGTGAGTCACACAGATGCTTGCTCCAGGCACACACTGAAAGGGAGCCAAGCAGAACACAGCAGTAAAAAAGACCTTCAAAAATATTCAGACCATGGTCTTGTGTATATTTATACAGAGGCTGCAATAAACAGGCTTTCTGGTTTGCTTCGTTGTGTACAGTTGTCGTGTGCCAGCAAACACAGAGGGTTTTCTGGGGTTGTTTAAAGACGGTGTTTTAAGGTATGATATGTCAAAGGACTGAAGCTGTGCTCCGTGCCTGCATAACCCCCCTGAGGTTTATGGGTGGGGACATTTACCCCTTCTAAAAACCATTGAGAAACACCTTCTAGAAAACCCCAGGCTTTGTCTGTTAGATGGGAAGCACTGAAAGCAGGACAGAGAGATTACCACTACAATAACCACCAGAATATGTGATCCATACGTTGTCAGTGAAACCAGAAGCAAGGTTAATATAACTCTGCCCATTTTGTTGCAAGCTCAGAAGATGAGAGTCCTCTTTACATGTTTGCCTTCCGGTGGGAAGATCATTAAGCTCAAGAAACGCATTCGAATTTGATGAGGTTTACTGGATATGTACCTTGGACTGAAAACAGCTCTCGCTCCTCAGCATTATTTATAGCACAGTCACAGTAAATAGTGTCTGCAAGTACTGTGGGAAGGGAAGGAAAACAACATCACTAAAATACACGGCTCTGCTAACTCCAGGAACAGCTTGGTTGCTCTCCTTGCTCTCCTACAGGCAGAGTATCCTGGCTCAGCTTGTGTCCTCTGCCACCACATTTTGCTGTTTGCCTTTAAACTTTTTGCCAGTCTGTTAGCAACTAGTAACTACTTTTGGATGGTTTCTTCTCACATTTCTGTGCAATGGCCACCTGTCACAGCACAAATAAAAGCCTTCTAATTCCCCGAACCTGCCAATTAACATTCTTGAGGTTTATTGAGCTGTGAGAGGCAAGCTGTGCCCAGCTGTCAAACAAGAGCAAAATGGGAAAGTTTTAGCATGAGTTAGTTGCCTTCAACTTCCCAGCTCAAAGGATCCTCTTCTGGGTTCGCTTGTGGTTACAGCGGTGTGAAACCACCCGGGAGAGGAGAGAGACATTGATACACGAAGCCAAAGGAGAGATTCAAAGAGATCAGAAGGCTCCTCCAGCAGCTGCACCAACCCCAGACTGAGGTCTGCAAAGTATCAGCCAGGTAGTGGCCCTCCACTAGTGGTGACAGACACTGTCCCTAGCACAGTCCATGCTCCAGTAACCTGCGAGACGTGCCCAGGTGAGCAGCAGGAGAGCAGGGGTCTTTGTGCTGGCTCCTGCAAACGAGCACCCAGCGCGTGTGGACATGTGATCGTGTATGACGAATCTCTGACATAATAGTGCACGCATTTTTGGTGTATCCAGTCTGTGGCAAATGGCTGAATATTCCTGCCTATCACCTCTTAAAAATGATCTGGAGAAGGATGCAAGACTTACAGGCCCTTTTCCCTGCAGTCTCTCAGAAGTAACATGTAACTGCTCTGCTTTCTTGTGCGGACTTCTGTCCTTCCTCATTTCAGTGTTCTCTTCTTTGAAATAAAGGCCTTTAGAATGGAGGACGTGTTTGCTCTGTGCTCACAAAGAAACAAGCAAAGTACATTAAAAAATGTCTCCTGGCATCAGAGGGAAAAGAAAAATGCATTGCGGGAATCGAAGGTAAGGGCAGAAATCCTGGCTGTCCTGCAGTGCTGAATCCAGCCGATGTTCACGGGACACAGAGTGGAGCAAGAACGACACAAGAATGATGCAGCTTAGAAGCAGCAGAAAGTGCGAAAGTTCAGTAGCAGAACAAGGCCTGCACTCTACCTTCGCTATGGTCAATGGGAGGATGTAAAGATAATCCCTTTACCAGTTGTTTTTGCTAGACTTTGAGCCAAAGATAGGAAAACTCCACCTCCCATTTTTCAATGTGATTACAGTAATTCAGATGACCTTAGCTACTTTTTAAAAAAATACTCACCTGCTGTCCATGCCCCTGCACTCTTGAAAGGCTTTGGTACATGCATACATCCAAGACCAAAACCAAATCACAGCCTTTATCTTCTCTTTCAGAATAGGATGAGTTTAACTGTGGAGCCCATCTCTGCTTTACTCAGAGCTCTCATCATGGTATTCATACACCATTGCTCTAAACAGCCTCTCGAAGATTTGTGCCCTGTTTTCTCTCCTGTAAGGAAGCATCATTACCCAGCCTGTTACTTCAGAGCACAAATTCACTGAAATAGAGCTGACTGTGATTTTCAAAGCAAGCCAATCCTTATTTGCTGACCTATTGAGAAGTCACATGCAAGTTCTGTTTTTTGCTCCAAATTTCCTGTAAAATAATGAATCTCCTGCTCTGTCCAAAAGCCAGACTGGTTTCAGGCATCTTAAAAATGTGATATAGGGCTTTCTATTCTTCCTTAAGTTCCCTCTAACCAGCACAAATAGATGTATCTGAAACCCCAAAGGCTCTTTTTGGAATACCTGTTCCATGCCTTTAATGTGCTTTTTCATTTTCCTTATTGTAATAATCACTGAAGCTTTAAAATAACTTAATCTTCTGCTCAATATTTCTGAAAGAGACAATTATAAACTAGCTATGGATGGAGGGCCTTGTTTAGGATACTGGGATAACTTCTAGTACTATTTATGAGGCTGATCTTTTAAAAAAATGCTTCACTATTGTGAAGTCTGTCTTCTTTTAACTCTCTAAAGCTAAAATATCCACTAAACCTGATCTTGAATAGCTTATGTGTTTTTTGCACTCTTTTTACAAGGGAATCTGTCATTTCTGCCCAACTTTCTATTTCCTTCTTTTTCATTAAAGCCGGTGTGGGAACTGCAACAGCAGAGTGATCCAGCTGTGGGTTTGAAAGTGGCCCAAGGCAGCGGTGTTATAACACAAGAAAATTCAGCCCTAATTCAGCACCCTTTGCTTTTATAGCAACAAATAATAATTAAAAAAAAGAACTATTCTGCATTAAAAATAGATAAGGAAACCTTGGGCCCCTTCGCATTACAGAGAATGCAGATTAATTACACAGACTCCATTATTGGACGACGTAGATTATGTGTGGTGGCTTTTCCTATTAACGCATAAATCACTACCTTCACACAGAATAAATCCAATAAATCCACAAAGAAAACACAGTACTGATTGACCTGGGTGTCCCAAGCACATAAGCACAACAAAGTGAGAGGTTTCCATTCGCTCATACACATGCTCACCAAAATGAGCATCAGGGAATTCAGCCCTTGGGAAACTTTACTTCATAAATAAATGAATAAAATGAATTAAAGGAAATTAAAGGCAGTGTGAGAAAGGTCAACACTGGACTTTCTGAGAAAAACTGATGCAGTGAGAGGTTGATATTAAAGGGGAATCAGTTTGCACAATGGCCAGTTGGGGCATAATTCACCTTCGAGGAAGGATAACCCCGGTCTGCCTGACTGGGGTCACAGTTTGAAAGAAAGTGAAATCTTTACCCTACCGATATTAACATCAAAGGTACCACTGGGTTTAACGGAAACAAGATTTTATACACTGATTTGCTGAGCATCCTTCTCCACTGTTATATCCATTTTATTTCAGAGGGATTCCCAAGAATGAAAACCGTCTTAGTGCAGCGGAGCGTTTGATTTCGGTGTCTTGCGTTGATAGGTGTCATGTCCAAAAGCAAAGCAACAAACTCAGCCAACTTACATGATTCACCTTAGGCTTCAGTTTCATGAGAGCATTGACTGGCTTGAAGTTAGCCCTGTGCTTACATGTTTTGTAATTTTGAAGCCAATTTTTTGCAGAAAAAGTGCATGCTTTTCCTATCTAAATTCCTGAACTATTTCCAAAGTTGCTTTGCAAAGTAGCGTTTCCTGCTGAAATACCTTGATAGATAATACACACTTTCCTAACCTGATTGTCTCCCATACATTTGGGAGTCTTCTTAAATAGCTGTATTTGTTGGTGCTTTTTTTAATATCCCTCAGCAGGGAACCTTAATTCTGAGGCTATGCATATCCACAGAGATTTGTCAGCAGCTCCCTGATGTGCTCACTCCTAGCAAGCAGTTGTGTTGATGCTGACATGAGCAAAGAATAATGTCCCCAGCTAACAGATATATTATATACTGTTTATTAGCTCACTTCTGCGTGTGTAGTTCAGCCTAATGCATTACTTACGTTGGCAAAAGCAGCAAAAATAATAAAAAAGTCTTTCTGAGATGGAATAAAGATCCATATTTATTGCAATGCTACAATACAAGGAAAAAGTAACATGCCCTTCATGATTTCTAAAGAAACAGGGCTGCTTTCAACATCAAAATTTTTGAAAGGCAGGCAGGGGCTTTGCAGGAAACCAGGGCGACTGCAAGCCTTTGCCTGTAGCAGGAGGGGAGCTGGGCAACCCAGGGAGAAAATGTTTTCACACTCCACAGAAAGCTCTGGCTGCAATGAATGTGTTTGCCCCAAATACTTAGGTTTCATCAAATCACCATTTTTTTTCTATGAAAATAACTCTGAGGGAAATGTTATGATTTTTCCATTGCATGCCACACAAGCATATCGGTAAGGAACTTCACACTTAGGAATTATTTTAGTCCCTCACCATATGAAATGTTTCCTGTTTAAAACAAAGTGGGCTGATAAGAAGAAGCCACTAGAATATTAATGTGAGTATAAAATAGTTGGTTAAGTGAGATATTAGCTAACAAAGGATAATTACAAATATCACATGCCTAAGTTTTATGTAATTAAGAGGTAGTGTGAAAGCATGTCTCCAAAGCTAATATAGTAAAACACACAAGCTTCTTTTCCAACAAAATTTTGCTGCTTTTTTCCTTGCAGTTATAACTTGCCATACCCACTAAAACATCGTCCAACCGTGACACAGGCTGACCATACATCAAAGTCCAGTTTACAAAGCAAGGCAATTAGAAGTTGTGGTCCCCATTCGTATCTCGCTTGTTATGCCTTACAAAAACACAGTAACTCTTGCTTTCCGAAGAGAAATGTCAGATATCTGCCGGCTGCTTTGACTGCTAGTATCAAAGCAAGCCTTGAAAGCTGCATCTCTTCTCTTCCTATTTTTTATTTGTAATGCAGGAGAAGTGCAGTGCAGCTCTGGGAGAAACATCCTTAAAAGCTGAGAAATGAAAGCATTCCAAGGCACATTTCCATCAAAAACAATCAGGAATTCAGGAAAAAAATTTCCTTCTCTTGGAAGGCTGTAAAAGTATTACACAGTATATCACAATTACAACAGTGTAATAGAAGTGTGCTGACTACTGCTGTGAAATTACTTCAAAACATTCACTGTTCCAGTAGAAGAGTGAGAGCTGTTGCAAAATTATCAGTAGGAAGCCTGTAAGATGGAAGAAATGTTTTCTTATTCTTCTCTGAACAAGTGCATATGCCAGTACTACTATGCGCTCTGTTTTGTGTAGAAAAATGAAGTTCTGCATGAGCTAGGCTTTGTGTAGCACTCCAAGAACCCAGGAGTCTCTCCTGAAGAGTAAGCTTGCTTAGTCTGGGTCTCATTTCTCTGGCTGCATGCCGGGTGTCCACAGCATCCGTAACTTGGGTAGGTAAAAAAAATTTAAAGGCAAATCATGTACGTACTAAATACAGCGTATCTAATTCACAGAATAAACAAAAAAGCATCAGAGTGATTCCCTTTTCTACATCTACACAACAGAGGAGTCCTGAGGAGTAAAACAAGGACAGAGATGAAAAGTTTGGGTGTCACCCATTCTGTTTTGCTTTGGGGTTTTATGCCACTGACAATAATTACCAGTACCTAAGCCCTGCAATACTGTATTGTCACTTGTAGTTATTTCCTTCCTTAAAATGCACTCACAGTGTTTTCTTTGGCCGTACACCACATAGATATATTTTTTGCTGTGCTGTGTGTTTTCATTAGAAAAAATCTCCCTGAAGAACACCTTGCTTTCTGAAGAGAGTGTACAGAATTTCAGACGGCACTTAGTTTTTGCACAAATCTGTTCTGCAGCCGCGGAGCAGTCTCCAAGGAAATGCTCGGTTCTGTACCAGTGAGCTCTGTACTTGCCAAAAAGCAATCCGCTGTGCCTGAGGAACGCAGTGGTCAAGCACAATCATCATGCTGCAGGTAATATTCTAGGTGTTTAGAGCCGGATTGATGATGATTTCAAAGATATGGAAGATAATCTACAATATTCTGCAGTAGGCAGCTTAATAAGGAACCCATAGTTGCTTATACAGCAAAATGCTGTGCTAGCTGCTATTTTCTTAACTCCAGTGGCTCCATGCCCAGATGTATTTTGGTGCTGCTGGGAGGTGACAAAGGCAAGAATTACCAAGTCCTTTCAAGTCCCAACTAAACCACAAGCCCCCAGTACTGAATTATTATGATTTGATTCCAGTATATGATAGCACTTAAGTCATGGGACTGGTGTTATATCTATGAATAATGCAAGCTTATTTAAAGGAATGGAAGCAGACCAGATTATTTAAAAGACACTGACTGCCGGAACTGAATATAAATTGTTTCAAATGTCTTCATCTGTTAACAGAGCCTTTACCAGAAGCACAAGGAAATACTAGTTTTGTTATGCATTATGAATGACAGACAAGTTGCTGTCTATCAGCATGGGAGCCAATCTCCTACCCCATAAAAAGCAGTAGGAGATGCTGCTGCAGACATCACGACCGGGCAGCTTGCTATAAATAAGGAATCCCATATCTATAAACTGCAGACCAGACTGACTACTTTAGTTGAGCATCTTCCACCAAAGTAGCTGCAACTCTACGAGCTACACAACTGCCCCTTCTTCTGTAGATTAGTTATTCATCACTCGCTAGCTGCTTTTGGTAAAGTGGAGAGAGGGATGGCAGAAGGCATTGGAGCAAGGTATTGTGCAAGCCTGTCCTACCTGCCCATCGTCTCCAGGTTTTGGGGTTGAATGCGAATAGTCCTCATGGTTGCATGAGTATGGGGTACCCTCTGAGAAAGAGCTGGTTCTTGCTGGATCCTGCAGGCAAAAGACCTGCCTGGAGAGGTCCCTTCATGAGATTTTCTTTAGGAAGCACTTGCTACTCACGGACACCTCCCGACTGTATCACAGCTGTGAAGAGAGGTCAGAAGGAAAACCATCGCCTTCCCCCTGGTAGTGTGTTAGCCACAGGTGACAGCCCCCTTCCCAGCCAGTGTTCAGCCTGTACTGGGTCCCAGGGGTGTAGTTCTGTAGGTGAGCTAGGGAGCAGCTTTTGGTTTCTCTATCAAACTGCTGAGGAACAAATCATTTGATACGCAGTCACCACCACTTTTCTTCACTGGTGTTTGCTTAATAGAGGAAGGCTTTTCCTCTCATCGAAACCTCAGCAGTTTCTCTCTGGAGAGGCATTAGTTGATCTCGTATTAAACAGAGGTGCACAAGTCAGATCCACAGGTGTGGGCAAGTATGCTACCTGATACTGTATTTTGTAGACATGAGCTGAACCAAGGGAATGAACAGGGGCAACTGGCTGACCAGCAAGGTGAGCTGAATCTGTCTGACCCTGAAGGTTTCCTGCATTCAAGAAGAGATTTGAAGTGAGGGATGATAAAACAGTTTGCTTTTTATAGAGCAGGAAATTTTGGCAATAACATCTTGTAGACCTTTGGGGAGTGTTTTGGCATTACTCTAGACACCAAGAAGAATTGTCATGTGATATGAAATATAGCATTGGCATATTTTCGTTCAATATATTTTATTTTCCCTGGTCCTTTTGGCCTTTATTCCACTGCTGGTAGAAAATCAGTCACTCTGTATAAATACTCTTTTTACCAAGAAACTTGCTACAATGAGGAAAGCATTCCTATTGCTTCTCTCTCCCTCTTTCTTTGCAGTTCTTCAACATCTTTCCATCTTTTCTTTAGCTTTTTCCTATGGTTTTGAAGTAATGCTAGGGCTATTGTCTTACAGGCTGGTGCATTTTCTACTGGTTTTTTTAATATGATTATTACTATTATTATATTGCTTTCCCAGACAGAACGAGGAATGAAGCATTTCCTTCCCACATCTTCTGCACGTACTCAAAAGAGTTGTCACATGCACTCCTCCTTCCTGCACCGGGGAGGGAAATATTTGGACTGCAGGCAGGGGCAGCAACAGGGAGCACACTACGCTCCTTTTTTTGTGAAAGCAAGAGGATGATTTGGAAAAAGGTAGGACAAGGTGGAAAAAAATTTTAACAGCTGCCAGGGCAATACTACGGAGTTTGAGTGCACCTTGGCACAGCTGCCAATTTCTTCGTGGCAGCACTGCCAGCGTTGGGCTAACAGCTGCACGTCCGTGATTAGTTATAAATGTTCCACCAAGGCAGTGTTTAACAGTGTTTTCTGCTTTGACCCGGTTCTTCTAATGAAAGATGCTGCTGGAAAGCGTGTCATTCATATCTATCAAATAGCATGTTTAACACCACAGTGATACTCTGTCAGATACCATCATTGCTTCAGTACATCTATTATCAGCAGCTGGTGCTGTTATCTCTACTGAAGGCATTTAATAACAGCTCCTGGCAGGAGAAGTCCAGACGTTATTGGCTCCGTTTTCCCCTTGAAAAGCACTTGTAGTCGTGGGATTTTCAAGTTATTTCAAAAGAAGCTTTACTCGTTTTTTATGAAGTTACTCAAAATTCTTTACTCATGAACTGCAAAATCCTCTGTTAACCAAAACTGTTTTAAACATGGGAGGGAAATCTTAAAGCATGAAATATTTTTCTGAAGGACATTGCCTTTGAACAGGAAAACAACCTTGCTTATTCAATCTGACCATTTACCAAGCTGTTTTAGTCATTCCTGATATTTGATTACCCCAGATAACTGATTTTTTTTATTTTGTAATTACAGAACTTTGCAATATAGGCATGTTTAGCATGTTGGTTTGTCACCATTTAGTCTCATTGCTTCTTTTCAGGACACTCTTAGCATCCTGACACACGATCAACTGGTCGGTTTCATTTTCAACTTTCTTTTCTTTCTTAGTCATTCTTTGAAAGATCTTTTACAAATGAAGCCCAGCTCAAGGGGAGTCAAGATGTGATTTTTTTTCCTCCAAAATTCACATGATTAATTGAAAATAAGGTAAAAAATTCCATTCTTGCTACTGAATCTTCAGTGCAGGTTCCTATGTTTTTCTGATGAGATTATTGAATCCATCTTCCTCTGAGCAATAAACTATTTCTGATTCCTAAAATAAACCACCACTGTCACAAGGTTTATTTGGTGTCTGTGTTTGTTGGCTTGGAATTTCATTAACAGCTTATCAACTGATCCCTTGACAGAGTTTTCCACCTGAAATAAGACGGTGTGTGCTTCTATACAATTGACCCTTTAGTACGTACTAAATCTGGGTCCGTGTCTAATGCAAATATCAGATCTGAGCTCCAGTTCTGCCTTTGGCTATTTGACACTGATGTGGAAGCAAAATCCAGGTAGAGGGGATGAAATGTGGGCATTGCTTTTTCAGAAGTGTGGTGCAGAATTCAACAGAGGTGAGAGGGCTCTATTGAAGCAACTTTGAGATGAGACGTATGTTTAACAGGGAGGGAAAACCCTATGTACTGTAGATTCATGTTCTGAAAACAACATTGCCAATGCATGACAAATGGTCCTGCCAGCTAGGAACTGAGGATGCTGCAGAGAGAAAAACACACAAGTTTTGATCAGTCTACATTTTTACATCTAAAAACCCACATGCAGTAAATATACTGATGAATTACAAGGCTACAAATACTCTGAGTGTTTTGGATGGAGCCTTCGCAAAAGCCAAGGTTGAGAAGCTGAAGTGACTGGTGATATCACCACTGGGCATATTCACCTGTTTTACAGCTTGTCTTCTTTCTCACCTCTGTGTTGTTCCTTGTGGCTGTACTTGCTGAGGTCAACTCACAATGGTAAAGTCATGCTAGTGCCAAGGCAGAGGCACAAAGGTGTAATATGTGTATTATCAAGGATCTAGGAGCATCTTCACAGCTTCATGGCAACAATATCAAAGACCTTTTGGAAATGTTAGAAAACAAAAAGAAGAAATATTGGAAGTAGTTTATGCTGTGTCCTGTAACTTTGAACGTTTTGAAGGAAAGAGAAATATTAAAATGAGACGATTCACTGCAAGTCAATACTTGTAACGGTATCTTGGCTCTAATCCTGTGATCTCATGGCTAATTCAGCATCCACTGCTGGTTAGCAGGCTGGTGCTGCCATGTGTCTGCCTCTGGTGCCATCCGCTTTCCTGCCTAGCCACTTGTCCTCTTCCCTACCGGCTCTGTGTTTGTGATGGTGGGCCCTGTGGGGCCAGCGAAGCCTTTGGTGGGCTCAACCCCACCATGACCACGTCGACACAAGGGAGAAAGTGACTCTGTTGGGAACACTGACTGCGCTGGTTTGAAAGGCATCCTTTATAAAGTTACATAAGAAGAGAGATCACGTAGGAGGAATAAAAATAATAATCTTTTAGGATGATTTGCTGAAACTAGTCTTCACCTCAGCTCCCACAGAAACACAAAAATAAAAGTCCAATTTCCTCCCTAGATTAAGATCATAGAGGGCAGAAAAATTACAGAATGAAGAGGAACATTTCCATTGGGTGTCTGCTGTCAGCAAAAGAGATGCTAAAAAAAGATATGGAGTTATAGCCACAAGGGTGTAAGGTCAAAATCAGGTGAAAACTTCAGTCAGCAAAGAGACGGTGTAGCACAAAAGGAATGATCTTTTTGCAGGCTGTGACTGTGGGAAGAGCACGCCTGGCTTGTATGAATAGGTGAAAAGGAAAAAGCTGAAGAGCTCCCTTCACTTTAGACAAAAGTGAAGTCCAAGAACTATAAATTCAATGCATTAGAAAGAATTTTAAAAGGTTATAAACAGCTCATATTTTCAGAATATCCATAAGATCTGTTCAAGGTTTCTAAATAGTTAATACCCATCAATTGCCCACATCTTAGGACAAGCTTAATATTTACATTCACACGCTCATGTGCTTCAATTTTTTTAGAAAGATACATTGATCAATCGAATTTCCATATACAGAATAAAGGGCAACAGATAATGTCATACTACATTTGCTGACCCATTCCATTTCTGGAGTCATAAAGCAAAGAGACAAATAGTTACATCCTAAATTTTATTAACTTTAGAAGAGTTGATTTATTCATTAGCATAATACAGATGTCAGCGATAACGAAGCCTTACAGAAACAACTGCATTGTTACTATCTCCTGCTGCCATTTCCTTGGTGCAGACAGATATATTTGTGTAAGACCTCACAGAGCTGGACTTTCTTCTGCTCTTACTCTGAATTAAGAGTTAATTTAGGTAATACTGCAAAAGGCATTTACTGTGGTATACCCTGGGGAGAGATAACAAAGTGAATAGATGTGCCATGGATATTGAAAGGGTAGTGAGCTGAGTCTGCCTGGGAACTGAGCTAGGAAATGTCCACCTTGTAGACTTCACTCTTGCTTGAAACACAGCTACAGTACCCCAGAAGTCTTCCTATTTCTTATCAAGTTGTGTTTTAACTTTCTGTGTTTTACCCTTACATACTTCATCCTTTAGACAGCCTGAGAAGAATGATGCCCTAAAAAGCTGCCAAACTTGATATTGCAGCAATTTAGTTCAAAATCAGCTTGAGCCATCTCAACATGAGGTCAGTTTTCTCCCCACACCCCCAGATATGAGTGAGGTTTCTTCCATGCCCACCGTGTCTCTTACAGCTACAGATTCACTCCAAGCACCACTTACTCCTACGTGTAGCACTATAATATTTTAGCAGATTCGCCACCAAATGGCAGGACAGCAGTGCCCCTCAACTTATCAGCTTCAGAAAATTAAGCATGTGACCAAAATGCTTTATCACATTCCTGGAAAACAACAGAAGTACTGTAGCAAGTTTGAAGCCTACAGCACCATCCAGCCGAACAGCATTGCTACCAGACAGTTTTATCAGAACTAGGAATCACACATTGATTTCTCCTCCCTAACTTGTTTAATTTGTCTTGAGTCATGAGTTTTTACCAGTCATCCTGAGCTGATTTAACAGTTAGGCAAAGCATCCCTATCACATTGACGCAGAAGAATCTGCATTAATACTGCGCTGTTGTTATTATTGTGATACTGCTGTCGGAGGTCATTTAGCATTTGTGTTACTACCTCAGCTGCTTTGGGAGGGACTGGGAGCTGGCTCCAGGAGAGAAGGGGAGGTGATTATTGAGAGTCCTACACTGAATCAGCCAGAATATGGTCACAGCACTACTGCACTTAATTCAACAATATCCCAGAGACGTTGTATGTGATAGGCAGCAATATCTAATTCCACAGACTCTCTTCATTTCCCCTTTCTTTCCTGGTTACCTACCAGAACAAAGACCATGGTCTTAGATTAACTTAATTTTATTTTGGCTGGGGGTGGTGGAGGCAGGGGTTGAAAGCAGAATATTTTTGCTCGATGTTGCAAGGTCCTACAACTTTTCTGATGAATCCTGAGCTTTCTTCCTGTTGTAGTTTTAATGCTTCTCAAGGAATCACTTCAGATGTCTTTCATGGGCACCTTTATTGCCGTAGAAGTAATTCTAAGACACACAAATGTATCCCTTAGAAGCCTTCTGCACAAGGCTTAGAATGCGGAATTCTTAGGAACTAAGGCTTAATTTTGTCGAATATTTTGGGTTTTCACATGGTAGCGAAAAACAAAGTCTTCCATTCTTCTCCATCATAATTCGCACTTATTGTCACTTGGAAATTGCCTTGTGTTTTTGTGGTAGGAATTTATTCAGTAGTCTGCATGCAGCACATGGCATTGCAGAGTTCATCCTAACTGAGCTGACAGAAGAAGCCCTTGGATGCGTCTGTCAGTGTAGGGTGCTGCACCCTGTCAGGCTACAAACGCAGCAGTTTTACTGGGGAATGTTATTTTCCCTTCATACATACATATCAAGATAAGCAACAAGGCAAATCACTGGTTGTGATTTCAGCAGCACCAGGTCGTGGTCCATTCCTTATTCCACCCACACAGCAGCCTTCCTAGCGATAACTCTTTGCACACCTACCTAACTTTACCTAATTGCACATATTTAGGACAAGCACATACAGAATCAAGAAGTTCCCAGTCCCTCCCACGGGCATCCAGAAGCTGCTGTCTGCTTTGGAAAGATGCAGAGCAGAGCAGTGCCCTCATGTCAGAAGGGTTTGGGACTTGGTTTTGCACCAGAGGTGGTGGGACTCCACCAGACAAACGCTTCCCAGCAGGAACGTTGCAGGAATGAAGAAAATCCTGCTGCAGTCCTGAGGACTGAAAGAGCTCCAGGACTTTTCCCTGTAAAAGCAAATGGTGTGTGCTGAGTTAGCTGCTGCATTTAAAGTCCCACTCATCTTAGTGACATCAAACCTCTAGTGATAAAATACACCAAGAGATAAAATCTGCAGCCAAGAGCAGTAAAGTTTCAGGGCTTGCCCAACTGATTGGCAAATATTTTTCCTCAATCTGCTCTTGAGTGGGAGAAAAAAAATTACACATACTGGAAGGGGTTTGCGCCCTCTCAACTTTCTCCATCTCTATTGACTGATGATATCTCTGCAACATACTCCTGGAATTACTCTCTTCTGAATGACGATGTGATTTAAAAATGACACGCTTTCATTTCACAGAGATGCAAATAGGTCTGAGGTGAAGAATGACTGTAAATAATAGAAATGCCCAGAAAAGAATCACAGAGCTTTGTCTGGATTCTGCAATAAACTTGCACTTCATGTTTTCTGGAACCAGCCTGTTGTTGTCTTGGCTTGGCTGGAAAAAGAGTGACTGCAGATTATGTGGCAGGGAAAGGTGGGCTGGGTGGTACATGAGGGCTGAAACACAGCTGGAGACACAAGTTCTGCTCTCAGCTCTGCTGGACTAGCTTTAAACTGAAGTGCTCTCCCCTCTTCGAGATGTTTGTTTACCTGGTTTGTTTACAGACAGCAGTCACGTCTTCTCTCATCCCCGTTGTGCTAGACTTAAGCAAACCACGCTTTTTATCTCTTCTTGTGTGATACATTTTCACATCCCTTCATCATCTTAGCAGATCTTCTCTGAACCAGCTCTCGTGTATGTCATCAGTCTTCCAAGCAGATGAAGAGGATGCCCAAAGCAGTCCAAGGGAGGACTTTGCAAATAGGTTTGCAAACGTGCTGATACGAGGATGAGACTATGCATCCCGTATGCAAAGGAATCCAGAGAGAGTTGACATGCCCAGCTTTGTGCACCCAAGGTTGAGCACATTTTCCCTGCAATCTGAATGGATCAGAAACCAAGCAGCCATATCAGTGCAAGACCAAACCTATGCTGGTATCCCCTACCTCTCAGCACGGACTCTGGGAAGGTACTGAGTTTTAGCTGAACCTCCTGTGGGTGTGGGGCACTGCTGCCTGCCTGTAGAAGGCTATGCAGACTCATACTCTGAATGGAAAAACCCTCCTTAAATATAGAAGCATATTAGCACTTCACAAAAGCTCTAGCTCTTTGGCATATAAATATCACAAGACAGATTTGAATATCACAGAAGTGTCATTTTTGAAAACAGGTCTTGGCCAATCCATCAGCAGTAGCTAGCACACCGAGATAACAAACAGCTAAACCCTCTCAGATTACCATCAGCCATTAAAGCTGCACTGGAATGAGAGAATAAATTGCATGGACTAGCTTTTAAAAATGCTCGTCCATCACACCCCCAGACTCTTGCTGGGTTTCCGTAGCACAAAGAAACTTGATGGAAGTTGTACCTGCTTCCCACCAGTGCCACTTTACTCACGCAATGAAAGCATCTGCTATGGTTGAGCCTCCTTTTTACCTCCAGGTTCTTACAGATGCATGATCCAGATGTAGCAATGTAACTGAGTAATACCCCTACGCTGTCAGACATGAAATTTTTCACATCAGAATAATATTTAACATTACTGGAGGCAAGCAAATAAATAATGGAAAAGAACAGATTTTGTTGGGATGTTTTTTCCATATTTTAGTTAGCATCATGCCACCATTTGGATGTCAGTCTTCCTGAACCACTGTGTTGGAAACTTTGGTTTGTGCACGTTTTCTGTTGGTGAGAGTTACTCTGCAAAGTTCATGTTCAGCCTTCAACATTTGAGCTGTGTTTATTCATTTGGTCTGTATATTTTCAGATGAGTGTAATCTTTACAAACAAAGAACACAAATCAAATATAAGGAGTTAGAAATTCTCAAGAATACATAGACTAGAGAACAAAAAAAAAAAAACGCCTATGAAAATGTTTTTGCAAGCGTGAGCCTATTCCTTTCAAAGCCACATTTTTTACACAATACAAGAAAAGCCCGTTGCAAACTCAAACTCACAGAGAGAAGATCTGCCTGGGATCTGAAAGAAAGCTCCCAGGCTCTGCCTGGGAGTGAATGGGAGAGCTGACAGCATGCTCCTACCTGCTGCTGTATTAGCATCCACCTGCAACTCTGCCCTGGTTTCCCCCCAAAACTTTAGAGGCTGGACTAGGTGTGCAACAGAGCTTCAGCCTTAAGTCTTACTTTTTGAGAAACTACATGTTTATCTGATTTTTCTTTCCTCAGTTGATAAGGAGAGACACCAGCAGACATCTGCACAAAAGAGACACTATTAAATGCTAAATTTTGTCAGGGCAGGAAGATGATAGACAGATTTTTAGTTCTAAAGGAATCCTGAGCCATCCCAAATTTGGCTTCTGGCGCTACTTTCAACAACTGTTTGAAAGAATAAGTTACAATTTACCGCCTGAGTGAAGATGAATTTTCTCATGCTGCTTGGCCACAAAGCCCTCGCTTGTGCCTGCGGAGACCTGGGCATCGAGCGAGCCATCCTGGCTCCAGGAGAGAGCCTGCCAGCATGAGACCCTGCCCCACCAGCAGCGTCCGAGCTGAACACGGTGCTCTGCACCCAGCAAAGCAGCTGCGCGGCACAACCACACCTGAAGACAGCCAGAGGTGTGACGATATTTGGTGTCCGTGAATGTTATTGTGCCATCAGAGATGAAAATAGGAGCTAAGTGTCCCTCCCCACCGCCCACGCTGTTTCACTGCTTTTTTTTACTAGGACAAATACATTGCTCTTCTTTGAATTGCTGCTGAAGCTCTTGTCAGCATTTTTGTGCTCATGGCACATTAGTAAATAACACACAAAAGGTTCTTCTCTCCTTATATATGCTACATAGATATCATAGCGTATATTATGTTTTATTATACATATGAAAGATCTTTTCATTAAGACAACATCTAGAACATCCTTGTCTCCTGTGACTGTAGCGTTCCAACAAGGGACAATCTCTCTCCCCGCTATAAAAACCCCATGGGCTTTTTTCTTCAATCACGTATCGTTGGTTTAACTGAAAACAGAATTTAATGCAGCAGGCTGAAGCTGAAGTTACTCCACAGAGTTAGGTAAACAGGCTCACTAATCGTCAGTGTCGCTTCTAGCTCGGCACTGCTGCAGCTCCCACAGCGCAGTCTCCTGATGCCTGATGGATGCAGGTGACAACAAAGTGACCACCACTCTAGAGAGTTTCAAATCTCAGTGTAAGGCCACAGACAAGGGATGGGATCAGCGGAGGAGGTGACTCGAAGAAAGAGTCACACAAGATGGGTCACCAGCACAAGTAAGCTACGGTCCCTGCTCCTTCCAGCTCCCACCCCAGCACCCCTAGGAGAGCAAACACCTTCCTCCAGGATAATTCCATTAATGACTGCACTTTGCATTGACACCGAAATGGACTTACTGCCTTTTCAGAAGCTAGTAAACACAACCTTTTCACAGCAGCAATATTTGCTTTTTTCCCAACAGCTTCCCAAGGGGACATGCATGAACCTCCTGTTTTCACCTCTGACACAAACAAAGGAGAGAGCAATCGAGCACCTGTTCAAACCTGATTTTTCAAAGCTAGCTGCTAAAAAGTTAACTAACTAGGCAACAATCCATCAACAGCAGTAATACGGAGAAAGAAATGGGAAGAAGGAAGTCATGGCATAATGTCTGAATTCTAAAAAAATAACTAAGGTAATTATGCTTAATCAAAAATACATACAATTTTTTCATGAGCTATCAGACACTATGGAAAACTGATGATGTGTTCTTATAGGTGTCAGTGTGCATCTTATGTTGACAAGGAATTCACTGTATTGATTGCATCATATTGAGCCAGGAAATAAAATTCTCTCTTTTCTTTGCAGTTGGCTCCAGTTTGGCTGGAGCCATTTGGACTCTGCTTCAGGGTCTGCCGGAGAGCAGCCGGACTTCGTCTGAAATTCTGTTAGGGGCAGAAACTGAGATCCTAATGCATGCCAGCTGCAGCTGGAAGGAACACAAAAAAGAGGCATGCTTTTGCTGAAGGGCATCACACTGCGACAGCACATCATCCTAGAGAGCAACCTGAGATCATGTTCAAGGTTTCAGAGCTCTTCCTCCCTTCCATCAAGGGATGCATAAGAAAATCTGTATGTAGCATTAGCAAGACGAACAGGCTAACACACACACACACAAAAAAAAGGTAAAGGGAAATCACTTTTCAGCAGAAAAAGATTAATATACAGTAACAAAAAAAATAAACCCACAAAAAAATCAAAAAAGTTTGCATGTGATGTCAAAGTCAATCATTTCACCACTGCTGCTTGCTTCACCATCCAGAACTCAGTAGTTCATACAACAACACACTGAATTTATCACTTAAAAAGGATAAAATAAAGAGTTATATCACATGGTCTTTTTACGAAACAGTGTCGATCTGTGGCAGACTGGCTAACAGCACAGAAGATGGAGGTGTAAGCTCTCAGAGGATGTTTGCTGTTGCCAAAATGGTGCTACCACCTGACACTTAGCCCATGTGAAATGTATGGAGCAACCTCAGTTCATTGCTGCTGCTAAAGCCCTTGCATAGCTGACACCGACTGGAGCAGCAGAGCATGAGGAACTACATAGCGGGCAGAAATTAATCTGCTGCAAGCTCATCTGCCCACGCGCCAGGAAAGAGCCGTGGTACGGTGACAGCGTGGCAAAGCTCAGACTGTTACCCCTCCATGCTATGCCTGCTCCGGACATCAGCATAAGATCAGATTTCCGCAGCCCGCTACTCTGTTGTGGCACTTGAGTGCTAAAAATTGAACATATTAAAATTCTAAAGTGAAAGGACATCCTACATGTGTGCCCTGGGTATATTTGGGAGTATTAATATTTTATCTAGCAAACTGATTACAATATGTGAACTGATCGCTTCTGCCCACAGTGCTGGGGAATGCAGCCGAAGTCAGATTAAACATTTACCAGCTTCGGCAATCTTCCATCAGTCAAGGACCTAGGAAATAAAAGGAGTGAGACATAAACATGTTCAATCTATTTGCAGCAACTCAAGCTCTTTTCCTCTGAATTTCATGGCAGATTTGCTCTCACTTGCTATTTAACAGGCATCCTCAGTAAAACTCACTCATTTAAAGTAAGCTGTACATATTATCGCCCGCTCTATAACCCTGCCACCACACTGGACTCAGCACTGAAGTGGCAAATGTAGGAATTTAGATACAGGTATATGAAAGGTAGATTGCATATTGAGTATTAAAGTCATGAAGCTGTGAGTCCATCCTGTTGATTTCATAGGATAGCACATTTCTCCGAGCTTCCTTTTAGGTTCCTGTGATTCACCACAACGTTGAGCAATGTGTCCTTGTTACCTGTGTGCATTACACATCAGTAGAATTCAGGGCCTCTTGCTATCTGTTTTAATTAAGAAACTCATATATAGATTTGGCTGCCTTGTCTAGTAAAATTCTTTCGGAAAGAGAATTTTATAGTCCAATAATGGGCCAGATCGCCAGCTGGCATTAATCACAGAATCACAGAATCACAGAATCACAGAATCACAGAATCACAGAATGGTAGGGGTTGGAAGGGACCTCTGTGGGTCATCTAGTCCAACCCTCCTGCCGAAGCAGGGTCACCTACAGTAGGCTGTAGAGGACCTTGTCCCGGCAGGTCTTGAATATCTCCAGAGAAGGAGACTCCACAACCTCCCTGGGCAGCCTGTTCCAGTGCTCCGTCACCCTCAGAGGGAAGAAGTTCTTCCTCATGTTCAGACGGAATTTCCTGTGCCTCAGTTTGTGCCCATTGCCCCTTGTCATGTCGCTGGGCACCACTGAAAAGAGCTTGGCCCCATCCTCCTGGCAACCACCCTTCAGATATTTGTAAGCATTTATAAGGTCCCCTCTCAGCCTTCTCTTCTTCAGGCTGAACAAGCCCACCTCCCTCAGTCTCTCCTCGTAGGAGAGATGTTCCAGTCCCCTCACCATCCTTGTAGCCCTCTGCTGGACTCTCTCCAGTAGCTCCTCATCTTTATTGAAGTGGGGAGCCCAGAACTGGACACAGTACTCCAGATGAGGCCTCACCAGGGCAGTGTAGAGGGGAAGGAGAACCTCCCTCGACCTTCTGGCCACACTCCTCCTAATGCACCCCAGGATGCCATTGGACTTCTTGGCAACCAGGGCACACTGCTGGCTCGTAGTCAACCTGTCGTCCACCAGGACACCCAGGTCCCTCTTCGCAGAGCTGCTCTCCAGCAGGTCTGCCCCAAGCCTGCACTGGTGCATGGGGTTGTTCCTCCCCAGGTGCAGGACCCTGCATTTGCCTTTGTTGAACCTCATCAGGTTCCTCTCTGCCCAACTTTCCAGCCTGTCCAGGTCTCGCTGAATGGCAGCACAGCCTTCTGGTGTATCCACCACACCTCCCAGTTTGGTGTCATCAGCAAACTTGCTGAGGGTACATTCTAACTCTTCATCCAGGTCGTTGATGAAGAAGTTGAACAAGGCTGGGCCCAGTACTGACCCCTGGGGGACACCACTAGTGTCTGGAATTTAGCCTCCAACTAGACTCAGCGCCGCTGATGACAGCCCTCCGAGTTCTGACATTCAGCCAGTTCTCAATCCACCCCACCGACCACTCATCCAGCCCATACTTCCTGAGCTTCCCTAGGAGGATATTATGGGAGACTGTGTCGAAAGGCTTGCTGAAGTCAAGGTAGACAACATCTACGGCTCTCCCTTCGTCTACCCAGCCAGTCATGTCATCGTAGAAAGCTATCAGATTGGTCAGGCATGATTTCCCTTTGGTGAATCCATGCTGACTACTCCCGATAACCTTCTTTTCCTCCACTTGCTTGTTGATGACCTCCAGGATAAGCTGCTCTATCACCTTTCCTGGGATGGAGGTGAGGCTGACCGGCCTGTAGTTCCCTGGGTCGTCCTTCTTGCCCTTTTTGAAGATTGGAGTGACATTGGCCTTTCTCCAGTCCTCAGGCACCTCTCCTGTCCTGCAGGACCTCTCAAAGATGATGGAGAATGGCTCAGCAATGACATACGCCAGCTCCCTCAGCACTCGTGGGTGCATTCCATCGGGGCCCATGGATTTGTGGACATCCAGATCACTTAAGGGATCCCTCACACAGTCCTCCTCGACCAAGGCCCTCTCTGTGGGCTTCTTCTCTTACCTCCGGGGCCTGAGATTCCTGAGGGCCAGTCTTAGCACTGAAGACTGAAGCAAAGAAGGCATTCAGTAGCTCTGCCTTCTCAGCATCCTCCGTCACCAGGACACTCGCCTCATTCAGCAGCGGCCCCACATTGTCCCTAGCCTTCCTTTTGCTGCTGATGTAGTTGAAGAAGCCCTTCTTGTTGTTTTTGACATCCCTTGCCAGCTTCAATTCCAGGTGGGCCTTGGCCTTCCTCGTCGCATCCCTGCAAGCTCTGACCACATTCCTGTACTCTTCCCAAGTGGCCTGCCCCTCCTTCCACATTCCACGGACCTTTCTCTTCCACCTGATCTCTGCTAGAAGCTTCTTGTTCAACCATGCAGGTCTCCTGCCTCCTTTGCTCGATTTCTTTCTCAGGGGGATGCATTGCTCCTGAGCATGGAGGAAGTGTCGTTTAAAGAGCGACCAGCACTCTTGGACCCTCCTGCCTTCGAGAGCCCTGGCCCACGGGATTCCTCCCAGTAGCTCCTTGAAGAGGCCAAAGTTAGCCCTCCTGAGGTCCAAGGTTTTGATCCTGCTTATCACCCTGCTTCCTCCATGTAGGATCCTGAACTCGACCATTTCGTGATCACTGCAGCCGAGTCTACCTCCGACCTTCACATCCTCCACCAGTCCCTGCTCGTTTGTTAATACAATGTCCAGCAGAGCGCCTTTCCTTGTTGGTTCCTCCACCACTTGCATCGGAAAGTTATCATTGATGCTCTGTAGGAACCTCCTGGATTGCGCCTGCCTAGCTGTATGGTCTTCCCAGCTGATGTCAGGGTGGTTGAAGTCCCCCATGAGAACCAGGGCCTGTGACTGTGAGGCTGCTTGCAGCTGCCTGTAGAAGGCCTCATCAACCTCCTCCTCCTGGTCAGGTGGCCTGTAGTATACACCCACCGTAATGTCACTCGTGTGAGCCTGTCCCTTAATTCTAACCCACAAGCTTTCAACTTGCTCCTCATTTGCCCCCAGGCCAAGCTCAATGCATTCTACTTGCTCCCTCACATATAGAGCAACTCCCCCACCTCTCCTTGTTGGCCTGTCTTTCCTAAAGAGTCTGTAGCCATCCATGACAGCATGCCAGTCATGCGAGCTGTCCCACCACGTTTCTGTGATGGCAACCAAGTCGTAGCCATCCTGCTGTATAATGGCTTCCAGCTCCTCCTGTTTATTGCCCATGCTACATGCATTGGTATAGACACACTTGAGCTGGGCTGTCAATCTCACCCCTGACCCTGGCACGCCAACCCTGAACTCATCCCTAGTGAGCAGGGCGATGTCCCCTTCCCCCTTCGAACCTAGTTTAAAGCCCTCTCAATGAGCCCCGCCAGCTCGTGGCCAAGAATCCTTTTTCCCTTTTGAGATAGCTGCACTCCTTCTGTCGCCAGCAGGCCCAGTGCTGTGTACACCTCCCCGTGATCAAAGAAGCCAAAATTTGACCGATGGCACCAGTCCCTGAGCCATCTGTTAACCAGGTGAGTTTTCCTGCCCCTTTCAGTGCTGTTCCCTGTCACTGATGGGATGGAGGAAAACACCACCTGCGCCCCTGATCCCTCAACCAGTCGCCCCAGTGCCCTGAAGTCACTTTTGATGGCCTTGGGACTTCTCTCTGTTATCTCGTCCCCGCCAACCTGCATTACCAAGAGGGGGTAATAACCAGAAGGCTGCACCAGATCAGGGAGTTTCTTCACAACATCCCTAACCCGGGCCCCAGGGAGGCAGCAGACTTCCCTGTGGGATGGGTCCGGTCGGCAGATCGGGCCCTCTGTTCCCCTCAGAAGGGAATCACCTATGACAATTACCCTTCTTTTTGTCTTAGCTGAGGCAGTTGTAATACGTGTAATTCATGTACTTCCAGCAGCATCATCAGTGGTGTGTTGATTCACAGCAGTCCAGGATTCAGGCAGGTAGCATTGCAGTAGTAAATTCCAAATGTTATTCATCTCAGCAAACCTTTTTAATTGCAGTGCTACTGAGTGACACTAGCAGCAGATTACAAAATAATGTTCAACCCTTGTTCATATTGAAACTCATTATTTCAGTGAGACTTTTGTGCAGCTGAATCAAATAGTTTGGCTCTATTTTCTTGACACAGAATGTCATCTTTGCATTGTGCATGGATGTAAAAGATCTGTCAATCATGACTTTCTTGTAGCTTGGGGAAGGGCTTTTTTATGGCATTCTGGCAGCAGTAGAGTATTCATGGAGTGAAAACAAATAAAACTAGAACACCTTAATATTTGACAGCCCCACAGATGATTGCAAACTCCTCTACCTCAGTCAAAAAGCTATCCGTTCAGCCAAGAAGGGATAAACACAGCTTGAATTCAATGTCAGCTACATCGCTAGTGCCACCTGCAGCATCCAGTTCAGAGAAACCACCCAGACCAGCAGCTGGCTCAGGTGAGCACACATTTCTAGATCACTTTTATTTAGCATCCAACCAGTCAACAAGACATTTTAATAGAGAAAATACGTTTTTGCGCAACACAAGGACTAAACTACCCACTTAGAACATGTAATTTAGATACATAGTTCAAAAAATAGGTGCTTCTGGCAATTGCTAATGGCATGCTAGGACATCAGACAACATGTATGTTCAGTCCTGACAGATGAATAGCTTTTATTTGTTGCATTTGTTTTGTTTTGGAAAACTTAACACTGAAAGCTGGAGTGCCACCACTGGGCAAGTTTTTGAAATGGTACAGTTTTTCCTGCTTCTGCTTTTTGAGCTAATCCTGTGCTTCAGGCGGATTAGTGGAGTGGAAGGGCTGAGCTGGCTTGCAGGTATGACCCACAGCTAAAAGCAATGGGTCAGGTCCTCCATCAGGTATCTACAGCTGTTGGCTTCTTTGGTGCCAGCACAGCTCGGGACACCGTATATCTACAATTCAAAAGTGCCACACTGATGGTCTAGCCTTTGGCAAGTAGGATCATGGAAAACACATTTATTACAGACTGGCTGATAACGTACCACTGGAAGTGGTTCCCACATCTCTGTAAGCATTAAAGTTCAATGAGGATTTGTCACTTCCAAGATTATTTCTTGATTTGGCTGCTATGTTTTCTGCAGCATACACAATGCAATCTGCAAACGTTTCTGTCTTTTCTGTGTGATTTGTTACAAGGATCCCACGGGAAGCATCATGTCGCCTCTTCCCTGTGGATTTGATGCAGTATCAGTTCCTGGTCACTGCACGCCTGCTGGAGGCTCTGATGGCTGTTCCCCCAACAGGCTGACTGCAGCTATAAATCCTGGTGAGGTGGAGAGAAATGGATTTGTCTGTGCAGCTCTAAGTCTTAGCAAACAAAGATTGGCAAAAATAGAAACTTTTCTCGTCTTAAAACACACACCACCTAAGAGCTTGTAGACAAGTTAATGTTGAGTCTTACGTGCTCGAGGAATTTGTTTATTTCTTTTAATAAAGAAAACTTGTGAGCTCACATTTAACCACTTTCTTAAAAAAAGGACTATCGCTTATTTACCTTTCCCTGACTGTTTATCTTTCTTTTGGTGCCTCGAAGGAATGGCCTCAAATTATGCTAGAAAATTGCTCCTTTCCACCACTTACATTTTTACTGCTGAATGAGCTTGAGCTTTTCCAGAGAAGCCAATGTTTTCGTCCTCATATGATTTGAAGCAGAGGAGCAAAGGGAATCCTTGGTAGGTCTGTGTCCCCAAGACCTGTGTCCTGGTTTTCCACCGTTGCTCGAGGAGCGCTTCAGCCCTAAGAGGCTCTGGCTGTGGCCAGGGCCATCCTCCAAGCATGGGTCCTCCTGAGTAAGGATTATTAGTGCAGATAAAGACTGCATGACTGGGTCTCCTGCACCAAATCAACATAGGTGATTGGCAATTCATTTGAAGAACAGTCTGCTGAACAGTGTTGTCACTGTACAGGTGGCTGAGCATAAAATGTTTATCACCCTGACAAGTATCTTCTCCTGCCTGACTCAGGATCTGACTGCAAATTACAAGCAAAGGGCTAGTTTACCTCTTTCTGCATAACCTCGTGTTACTCAGAAGCGGCTCCACGCCACGCCACCACCCTTGTGAGACCTCCAACGAGCAGAAGGCTTTCCACTGCTGCTAGATTGGCATGCTGCACAGCCTTACTTTAGGGGCAAGTCTCTGCTGCAGCTCTCATGGACTTTGTTCACTCATCAGCTAGTCTCACGCTGACACAAACCCCTGCTCTCTCTCTTTTTAAACGGGGTTTGTTACCTTCTCTCCTCATTCACGTTTTCACTTTCACTGTGTGGTTCCCCTGTTTCAGGCAGACAAGCTTCCTGAGCTAATATCATGGCTGGGCAACTTCAAATAAGGAACTGCTTCAGCTGAAAGAAGCTTAGATTACTAATTTTCTCCTTCTGCTCCCACAGCCAGAGCAACGCACAAGCACACTGCCCAGCCCCGCTCCCAGGAAGGCCCACTGCTAGTGGCAGTGTTACTTCTGCAGGTGATACATGAGGATGGCTTTGAGCTCCTTCTCTGAATTATTTTAAAATTAGAGGAAATTTCACATCATCTCTCTCTCTTTCTCTCCCTCCACTTTTTCCTAAGCAGTAGAGATAAAACTTGTTCTTGCTTTTGTTAGAAGAATCACTTGTTATTAATGAGTCTTGTCAACCTACTTACCTATTTCTTGGTGCTCTGCTGTCAGCTCAAGGCAGTCTGCTCCTCCCTCCAGAGACAGCTCTCAGGACATAGCCTCCTTGGGGTTTTTTTTGAACCTTATCACCCAAAGCAGAATTTGTAGCGTGAGACTCATTTTCCCTAGGTCATGCAAGCTGTCCTTCTCTGTGCCAGCCAATACCAACCCACAGGACGGTTGGCCCAGCTGTGCCCCATGTCTCAGAACAGCATCCAGCAGACGTGGTGCCAAACGGATAGGAAGCAGCTGAATCCCTCCAAGGCATGCCATCCCTACCAGGACACTGTGAGGTTGAAGCTAGGAAGCTGTTTCCAAACAGCTGGAGACCCCAGTCGACTTCTCCATGGGCAGGAGGAGAGGTTTCCGGCATGAAAAGGCCAGAGGTCTTCTCAAAGCCATCTCTGTCAGTAGAGATGTAGGATAGGGTTTCAAAGTCTGTCCTTTTCGCATCCCCTTGGCATTTACAGCACCATTTACTAGATGAAACCTGCATGGGTAATGCAGATCCATCATACACTTGTCTGGTTTTGTCCCACCTTAGTGTGGGACTTGCTGACATTCACAGAATCACAGAATCACAGAATCACAGAATCACAGAATCACAGAATGGTAGGGGTTGGAAGGGACCTCTGTGGGTCAGAAGGAGAAATGCTTTGCAAAGGCTTTTACAAGATCCTCTCTTTGGTGTGTTTTTACTTTCCATGCACAGCCATACATTTTATAGGGTCTTTAGGAGAAGCAGCGTGAAAGCTGGCAAGATCCACACACTGAGTGAGCGAGCTAGGCAATTTTTCCTTGTCGAGGCAATCCTCAACACTATACTGCAACCCAAACCCAATTTTAAGTGGACCAGTGACAGGCAGAAAGACCTTGACATCCTGGACTCATTACTGTCTGTTTTCCTCCCTTTTGAACAGCAATCCACATGTGTCCAAGCCCTGAAAAGTGTCAAAACTTTTCAAACCGTCTTGAGTAAAAACACTCAAAATGCCCGTGGCGGTGATCTATGTTGTATAGTGGTATCTGGTAAACAGCAATGGAGCTATTACCCTGTCAAGGTGAAAAATAGTGTCAAAGTCACCAGTATATCTAACTGTAAAGCTGGCTTATGTGATTAGCACTGAGCATATGGTTAGCTAGGCCCATTACATGCCAGAATGAAATATTTTTTCCTTCCAATAAATACTGCAGCTCTGCCCTAAGAACATCTCTAGGAACATCTGTGACTCATGGGTAGCCCTCTCAGTTATAATTCCTTGAAAGACTCCATTTTGCTCTGGGGTGAAAAGCAAATGACAAAAAGCTACTTGTAATTTTCTAATTTTAGCACAAACATTTCTACTGTAGCCACTGTACCAGCTCTGAGTTTCCAAGGCAAGTGAGTGCTTCACCTCTTCTGAGCACGTACTGCTTAGAAATACACAACCTGGTGACCCATTTGTTCTCATTGGGTTTGTATTCTGTACACTTCTCTTCAACACAGCTTTGATCATTTCCATCCAAGTCTTCTAAGTAAGAAAAAATTGCAAAATGATGTTTGTAGGCTGCACACATTATTTTGTAACATTTTCTAATTTCAACAGGTCCTCAAAACCAGTACCGACAAACTCCAGTTTGTTGCCACTATGAGATCAGACTGGCTTAACCCAAAACTCAGTTCTGCACATACCTAGAAATGGGATTAAAAAAAAAAGCAGAACTCAGACTTGGCCACAATTAGATAATGGTTTGGGATTCAAAACGAAATGGACGCAAACTTGAGAGAGCTGGGTAACTGTTGTGTTCTTGACACCCGGGCCTGGGACTTGGCAAGAGATCTACCTGCAGATGCATCACTCCCAGAAGCTCCTCCAACAGCCCTGTGCTCAGGTGGGCTGGCTGGTCAAGAAGGTCTGCCGCAGCCTCCTGTCTCAGGGGTTGACTCTCCTATCTTAAGGCGGATGAACAGAATATGAGGCACGTGGCAGCTGAAATGGGGCTCCTGGCTGTTGCTAAAATACCAAACTGACATCACACTCTGCATCTGATCTGGGAGTATGATGGCCCTACAGCAGCAAAAAGACAAAATGCTGACACATACTGTTTCTAAGAGAGCGATAAATCTGTGTGCAAAGTCACAAGAGGACCCTGATTAAAACCCCTTCATGCAAATATATGAATTCTAAATCATCAGTGGGCATGTGGGTACGCAAAGCATAACTTCGTGTGAGGCAGCACTTGGAAATGGAAAGAGGGGTAAATCTGACAAGCTCTGACTTTGCACCAGGGAACAGTCATCCCCGTCCTTCTGTCCCCTCAGTAATTAAAACAATCCTGGGTGCTGGGCTGATGCCTGGCTGATTGTCTTCTCTTATGCCTTCCTCTACCTCTCCTGCTTATTGAGAAGGTTCATAACACCTCAGGCTGCTCCTCCATTTATCGCAGACCAAAATGTTCCTTTCTTACTAATCAGGGTGTGAGCTAGACTGATTGCTCCTCTTTCAAACTGCCTTCCTCCTCCACCTCCAGAGAGTGTCTTGTCTATGCGTTCACCACTCAGCCACTCCTAAAAGTTTTTGTGCTCAGAACGATTTTGTAAATTGTAATGATTAGTTCAAATCCCATCACACCTCGTTAATGGTGACTCTAATGGATGTTGGCAGATTCAGTGAGAAAACCAAATATATTCAGAATAAGAGTAGAAGACTCTCAGGCTTGGTGAGAAATGTTTGTTCCCTTGCAGCTTCAGGAGATTTGTGTGGTGAAGAGGAGCCAGTTCATGGCGGAGCAGAGCTAATGCCATCTATAACTGACAGTTTGCAACATGGATTTTAATATGATAATCGTGATGACTATTTGCAATAAAAAAAGTTTAATTCAGCTGCCTTGGGTCTTATTTATACCTGCAAAGGCTTGCCATCCTGACCTGCCACTGCTTAGCATTGACCAGTTAACTGCGCCCAGGGATACAGGGCTCGGGAGAATCAGATGGGTGTGCGTTTGGGGTCTCAAACCGCTTTGCAATCGATGTAGCTCAGGGTGGAAATCCGTAAAAAGCAATGGAGTCCATGTATGTCAAAGCAGAAAGCAAGTAGTGCAAAAATGATTATTTGGAGATGGTGAGGAGCTCCGCAGAGGACTGGATATGCCTCTGCAGCAGCAAGCACCGAGCTGCAGGACTGGATACCTTTCTGGTCTGGGGTTACACACAACCTAAGGGCTACATGGGGGATAAGTGGCAACGCTCAGGACCAGGGAGCCATAGCTGGCAGACTCCTCCTTTCCACTATTAGCCCCAGGTCTGGCTGTTGGCGTTATACTGCTCTGCATTTTAGTGACCTCACGTTAACATGAAAGTTGTTTAAGGAAATAAACAGTGCTCATAAAAAGGACAAGAGTAACCATTGAAAAATGAATAACTGTATCTGATTTAAAATATTGTTTGCACTTCAGTTGGTTGGAATGAAGAATATCTATTTCCACTGGAACTGCATGTAATAAAAATACTGAGAGTAGGTGCACTATACAAATAAATGGATTTCGAAATTCTGACCAGGGAAGAGTACTTTCACATCCCCCTTGGAGCCATCACAAACACGACATCAACAAGCCAT
The DNA here is from genome assembly GCF_030867145.1 of Opisthocomus hoazin. NCBI lineage: Eukaryota > Metazoa > Chordata > Aves > Opisthocomiformes > Opisthocomidae > Opisthocomus > Opisthocomus hoazin. The sequence goes on along the minus strand of NC_134415.1, from coordinate 34,704,241 downwards.
GTATGAAGTGCCTGCCCAGGTATGTCAAACTAAAAAACTGTAAAAAGCTATTGAAAAGTCTATTCTGATAATTATTTTTTAACACTGTAAAAATACGTATGACCATGAGGTATTATATTTTATCAATTACATATTGAAAGAATCCTTAAACGAACAGACAGAATAATTATAGCCCTTCTCCCTCTCAGCTCATCACAGATGACTTGTTAAAAGGTGTGGGAACACAGATGATTATGATGCTCCCAAAGGGCTAGTAATACATTGCAAATTTTCATATCAGTGATTTTTTAGGTGCTGGTCTCTTCCAGTTCCTTTAAAATATGCAGGAGCATAAAGCCAAGAAATTAAGATGTTTTCACAGATCATTTATTGGACACCATTCTGTTAACAACGTAAAGCTTAACGACTGACTCTGTGGGGCTGTGCTATCTTTAAATCAAGAGAAGACTGTACCAGTCTCAAAAAAATAAAAGAGATACATCTTAACTGAAATGGCATAATCAACACAGTGCAAATCCTATACTGTGCCTATGACCTGAAGCTCTTTTTTATATTGCTGGAATTTTTTACCTGCTGAAGTGAGGAATATTTGTAATTCTTCCTCCAAGTGCAAATCAAAACCTATCAATAGCTGTTTGTTAATATGGAATTTCAGCTGTCTCTAATGTGGAAGGAGGGTTCATAATTGCAGTTCTACAAGATTTTTAAACTCCCGAGCTTGGAAAGTAGTAAATCTAGTAAATCTAAATTATAAATATTTGTAATGGAAAATAAAAGGGCTTTTGTGACACATGCAGAAATCCTTCTCCAACTTCTGTGTTTCAGATTCATAGACTTTCAAGGCCAGGAAGGAGGATGAGGCCAACTGGTTGGAAAAATGCTTATTTAGTCTGAAATAATGTGTAGAAATCAGATGCTGAGTCAGCAGCACTTGGGCATTGTTAGAAAACTTTTTCTGCTGAGGTAAAGTAAGAGCAGCTGACTATGTCTAGCACTGGTCTAGTTACCAACTACACCCAGGACATGGAGAAGAATCACAATAGCTCAGTCTATGTGTACCCCTAACCCAGGATTTGCAAATCACATGTAAATCACGTAGCCCAGAGGTCTGCCACCTCAAAAAATGCAGTGGGGCCACCAATTTGTTTTTAAACCCAAAGACTGCAGTAGTCTCAAGGCAACCCAAACACAAACCTCAAAACCGCAAGACTGCACAGACTTTCCAGCTGGTATTTTCCCTACAGCATAATAAATGGGGATTGGTTTTCCTGCGTGCAAGGGAGGCTTAAACAACAGAAATGAACTGTACCTCAGCAACAAACGGAAGAGCCAGCTGAACCCTGTTCTCCCAGCTCTCTGGCTGGAGCTCTCATCACTACTCTGATACCCTGGGGCAGATCCTGATGCTACCAAACACACACTTGGGTAAGACTGCAGAGATATTACCTTTTGGCATCATTTCTACCACTTTAAATACTGTTGAAAATCTAAGCAGTTTGGAAACAAATGCACTGTGTGAAACTGAAAAGGACAGCAGAATTCACTGTCCTGAATTATGGATGGATAATCGACCACAAAATAGGGTAGTCTGCAGCTGCACTGGAAGCATGTCTGATGACTCCCTCCCTTCCAAAATATAAAACTCAGGTCCTGTTCAGATTAGAAGGATCATTATAAATACTGAATATATTTCTATTATTCTGCATTAAAAGATAACTTTTTTTAATCTGTGATTTGTAATTATAAAATTGATTTTCTGGTTCTAACATTATACAGGTATTTTGCACCAATTCAGTGAGTGACAACACTGGTGCAATGTGTAAGACTAGGAAAATCAGGATCCTAACCTGCCACCTTACAGCCCACACATATACTCAGCAGAAGAAAATTCACATTCCTTCCTTCTATACAGAGAATTCCTACCTGTGCTTTTCCTATGGTGCTCGGGGAGAACCATAATAATATTATTTGCATGATAAAGATGTAAATGCCTCTTGCAGGGAGGAGAGGTGTTAAAGGCTTTTCTCGGGAAATTCCTACCAAGCCATCCTGCCTTTCTGAAATGAGGATGCTGGATTGCAAAACAGCAAGAGAGTTGCTAAGGTCCTGGAAACCCTCCAGCAACCTTGCTCTTCTTCATTTACTTTCAACAGCTGTGGTTGTGATGGGTCCTAAAAAAACTGTTGTCCATTCCAGAAGAAAGTGCCCCATCTCATCTCTAAACCAATGGGAAGTCATCTGAAAACAACTGGTCATTCATCACCAGGTTTGATGATACATGCTGTTTAAGGGATAGGGTAAGAACATCAGAGGGATGGACAGCATTGTCCCCAAGACACCTACCTAAGGCATCTACATCTCATCTTGAAAATATCAGACTTCTGGTCTATTTAGTTTCCCTCTTTGATGAAAGGCTACATTCTCCATTATTATTGTAAAATCCATTTGCCACCATCTGAATCGTAAGATTCAGGTTAGTCCCCTCTTTTACTGATACGTAGTTTTGGGCACGTTCATTAAGCGCTTTGTCTCAGTTCCTATATACTTGCAACATCCAGTCCTATTCTGCATGTGTAACGTAGACTGATTATTTGTATGGGGACACATAGTGCTTAATGTCACCTTCCTGACTTCAGCCCAGGACTTCTTACTTAGTAATAGCTGTGCTGGATTGGACCAAAGATCCCTCTGGTAGCAGCTGGTGGCAAGTGCTTTAGGCGATGGAATAAGAACCAAGAGCACATACAGCAATACTTCCACCAAAGCTCCAACTCTGGGGCTGCTGCACATGTCTATGTGTGAACATCTCTGCCTGTTAACTGGCCCTGGCAGACCTCTCCTCACTGAATGAGCTAATTTCCTCTCGAAGCCATTTGAATGATGGGTCTCCAGTGGCCGTCGGCAATGAGTTCTGCAACTGAATTACGAACCATATGAAGTAATACTTCATTATTTTCATTTTAAACCTGCCACCCAGCAATTTCGTTGGGTGCCTCATAAACAATGCTGTATGAGAATCAGCAAATAAACCTTCCCTGTCTTACTGACCTTACCGATGTTGAGGAGCCGTAGCCTGTTTAATCTCTCCTGGCTGGAACGCCGTTGCATATCATTGATCATTCAGCTGCCCTTCCCCGTACCTTTTCTGGCTTTATTATTATGCTACTGACAACATTTTAAGTTGTAGTGGAACTTGGAAACAACCCTTCCCTTTGAAAGGACATTTAAAACTGAGTAACACCATCTGGAGTGAATCACCTTCTGCTTCTAATAAACTATGCTAAAGCAAAAATGCTTGAAAATGAATGGGTTGTGACAACCGAGGCACAGTGTCAGCTGCGCCTGATGTTTTGTGCTCGGATTCCCACACTGCCTTCACGCTGGCAGAGGCAGGAGCTCTGAGCTACAGTTCCCTCAGGCTCCCTCTCCACCCACCATCACGGTTAGGCGTGTGGTTCACCAGATCACTCTCAATTTAGCGACGGGGCAGCGTGGAGTCCAGCAGCGAATTCAGTTTCTCTCTGCATACAGATGAGGTTTATTAAAGTCTAGGAAACAAATGCATTAAGTGGGACTCCAAGTAGGAGTTGGGCAGACTTCTGCCCAAAACGGAATCAGTTTCTTCTCCCTTCCCTCAGTGACGCTGGTCCACCCAGCTTGGTTGCACAAACGTCCAGAGGTCCCACAACTCACTCCTGCTTTATTTGCTTTGCAGGGTTGATGTGGGGCTGTCAAACCAGGATCAGCTGTAGACGCCAAAGCATGACTTGTCTTGAGCTTCCTGAAGATGCAGTAAACAGGAATCAGTTGCAACGGCCTTGGAGAAGACTGGCACCAGATAAAACTCTTGCTTTCCCTCTCCTACACATAGTCTTCATTAGAACACAAGACGTCGGAGGCCTTTGGGGTGTTCAGTGCTTGAAGGACAAAGAGGCTGTGTTTCCTGCTATGGCACCAGGGCAGTGCCACTGCTGAGGCTGCTGCTGGCACGACATCAGGGCAGGACCATGCTGCGGTGCAGTTTCCAGACCACCCCAGTGCCGACCCACTGGAAAAGAGGCAACAGGAGCTGCTGAGGCCCCACTCAGGTTTTGGAGACCCTTTTTACCTCATCTGTTTGAGACATGGCTCGCACCTTGCAGCACTCAGATCTGTGGAGATGCGGATATGAAGCCCGCAGGGTGAAGAGGGGTGGCTTGCGACCTCTCCCACCAGGTTTCATAGTCATCTTGCACAGATGTAAATGGCTAATCAGCACCAAATTATTTTTCTTTCTAATGCTAGGGATGGGTTTATTTCTGTCATGACATGCTGTTTGTAAAATGTACTGCACTACAACTGCATTTGTAGCAGATTGCTGGAGCTTTGAATGGCATAACATTTTATAAGAGACAGGCCAATAACATACAAATGGCAGAGCAATTTTCTTCTTGCTAAAAAGAAGGGTTGATTTTACTTATCAGTGCAAAGAAAATTGATGTTGTCACTTACAAATACATCCCTCTTTTCATTTCAAATCTCCGGGAATGGCAAAGAGAGAAAAGCTGAAGCTTCAAGATAGACCCTGGTGATCAAAGTGGAAAAATATAGTTGTCCTTGATGCATGGGAGCATGATGAGGATAGTCTGTGTGCTACCAAGTACTTTGAATCCTGTGAGGCGTGGTGTTTTATCCATCATAAAGAAGGACTGGCCGCTGTTTTTCATGTTAAACAGCTGCTGTGCTGCACAGTCAGTATGAGATGGAGACAGAAACTAAAACTGAGACTTCTGCTTTTAGCTATGCATGCCATGTTCCACTGTAGGCAAAGTTAATGGCTATTTAACTATCAGTATGCACTGTCACTCCTATAGGCCAGTCTGACGGTCACCACTACAGAGACTCGCTTAATGAAGGAGTGAAGACTGCAGAGACAGTAACACTCCTCCCAGTCCTTGCGTTGTGGTTTGCAACAGGGGTTAGACCTTAGATGGGTCCTCTAGACTCCACTATGGGTATGCAATAAAGGATAGCTCCCAAGGAGATTTTATAAAAAAAAAACCTAAGCAAAGTATGCAATATCATCACCTTCAACCAACAATCTAGGCAACCTCACCAGCCAGGCAGGTGTGAACTGCCCTGGCCTGGAAGCTCACTGCCATCACCTGCTTTTCTTCTCCCCAACCCTTCCACCAAAGGACTATGAGCGAGTATGATGTTTTATCCCTATTTAATGCCCAATTAGACAAAAACATATGCATCTCCATTAGGAAGTGCTGACTGCTGTTTGATAAACAGAGTACATTAGCATAGAGTAAGACTGGTCTCTAGACTAAATAAGGTCCATTTCTCCACCAGAACAAGCTTTACTTCTAATCACAGAGTGTTAACAATGATTAGTCTTTGGCTGGCTATCACAGAAGCAGCAAAGCTTGAAAAACTATGCTAGCTAGAGGAGATCCACAGGGTGTGAAATACACTGTATTTTGGTTAATTAGTTCATGTTTGTAAAGCATTTTCTGGAGAAAAACAGTGCCAAGTATAATCATTATTATCAACAGTCTTCTCTCCTCAAGTCCTTGCCAATACTGCTTTCAGTTTTGTTTTCGGGGGGGGGGGGGGGGGGGGCTAAATTAAGCACTTTTGTAGTTCTGTTAGGCAAACGCAAGTCTTGCTTTTCAGCTCAGTCCTTCCAGGTTTGGTTTGATCTTATCTGGGTTTTGTTTTACAGCTGGCTCCATTCTAGTTTAAAAGAGCACTTGAAGCCCTCTTGGCAGCTAATGACCTTTCTTGGATTACCCACATTTAAAATAGTGGAAAGAAGTGACCGAGAAAGACATCTAATTAATTTGACTTTAACAATATGCAAGCTGAGAACAAAGCTGGGATAAAAGAATAAGCACAAACCCAGACACAAAGGAAAGAGGGATGAAGTATAGAATAAAATTACTAAAGATAAACGTGGTCTCTTTCCTAAAGAAGAGATTCGGGTTTTTTTCTGAAACGTGATGCACTACACCTCTTCATTGTGTGTTTGATGAAAAGCTTCGTGAAAAAATATTAGTTAAGGTAGAGAAGAGGAAGCTCAGCATGAGACTAGTTACTAGAGCAGGAACCTACTGAAAGAGTAAATGTTGACAGACTGGGCTAAAGAGGAACTTTTAGGATGGAGAAAGAATCTGCTGAAGTTTCTTATGGCTCAAGCTTAGAAATATTTATTTCACATTTTGGTTTTATACAACACTGTAGCTCGAAAAAAAAAAAAGAAAATGCTGGTGAGGAAGAACTTGCTTCAGTGCCTGACAAGAAGCAGAATATGCTACAGAAAGAAACCGATAATTTTGAGAAATATAGTCCGAGAAATTAGTTTAATTGTACAGTGCAGCCCAAAGAGGAAGGTAATACACTTAGGAACTTCTAACAGAATTTTCTGCTTTAATTAAGGTTATCATCTTCTGCAACTTATGAAAAAGAGAAAGACATGAACATTATGAAAGCATCAATGAGCAAGCATAAGCTACCTTTTGTGAAGTTTCTTTTAAGTACGTTTCTAGCTTTCAGATTGCTTAGGATCTGCGAAAATGTGACTCTCGGTGGCTTATAAATCAGAATAACTTTGTTTTAATATGTCATTATCTTTTTGGTGCTTCATTCATGTGTCACAACCTTTTCGCATTGGTTGGGTATGTAATACATCCTTCCCTTTGTGAACTTCAATTTGGAAATGGAGAGAAATACACTGTTAAGCAACTGAAGGGGGAGAATTAAGAAAAATGGGAAAAGGCAGAAAAAAACCAAGAATAAAAGAAAGTAGCTAGCAGATCAGTTCTGCATTTTCACTCAGCCTATGTGAATCACGTAAGAGTGATTCAAAGAGTGAATGGCGCAAAATAGTGCAGGGCACAGCATTGTAATATTGCCTTCCAGTGAGCTCTGAATGTAAAACGCTTTTGGTTGCTGAGAGCTTGGAAGGTTAAGAGCACTCTTCTGAGTTTTGAATTTTGCTTACAGAAGGGATTTGAGTGCGTGTGTTACATTCCTCACCAGCTACCTTGTTCTGAGCATTGAAAAAAAGCAGTACTTGCTGTTCTGGTAAATAAAATGCACCGGTATTTATTTTTAAAGTTGCCCCCACAGCCAGTCAGAGGGCTGTCCAAGTCACAAGAAATATGAAGTAATAGAATTGAAGTGCAGTGCCTGGTATTCCTCTGTCAGATCAATTCTCCAGCTTGATACAGGTCCTTCATCTGCTCTCAATGGGTTTGGCAGTTGGCGTGCAAGGCAAGCGGGATGCTTTGGGCTGGATGGGGTCAGTGACGCCAGGCTGGTGGCAGCCACACAAGGTGGCAGCAGCACATTCCCCAAAGAGCAGCTGACAGATGCTGGATGATTTTGTACTCGCGTGACTTGGAGGAGCGGGAGTGAGAGGCCAACGAGACTCTTTCTGGAGCGGTGTTTCATGACTCTGGGCTGAAGGACCCAGATCTGGGTCCGACACAGCAAACACAGCCCTCCTGCCATAAGCAGCTCTGGTCAGACTGCCATTTCTTGCAAGTCACAAGGTATTTGTCCTACACTAATGGAGGATGTTGCGGTAGCAAATAAAAACAACCAGAAAGCTAACGGATAAGAAGAAATTGTATCTGCATTTATTTTGAGGATTGTTTGGGCTCCCATAAAGCACGAGGTTTCTCTACTTCTCTGACAGATAGTTATCAAACTGTCTTAGGCACAGTCAAGACCATCACAGAAGCAAACACACACAAATTAAGAGCCCTTTATATTTGGCTTATAACTTTATTTTTGGAACAAAATTAGAACTTTGTCAGCCTGAAGATGGCACAATAAAAACAAGATCATTACTCTTTCCCTGCTTGGTGAAAGCTTTATGGCTCAAACAACATTTCTAATCCTTTATGTCCTGTCTCTATGATGCATCTAATGAATAATCTCCCTTTCTCCTCTATAATTCACTTGACAACAAAATAATGTCTTTTAAAAATCACCCATTTTTTTAAGCAATATCTCTCTCATTCCCATCCTAATTTTGCAGCTAATGTCTCTTCTCCATTTCCTCACCTTCTTTCCCCCACAGATACCCCCTTGTCCCCTCAACACTGCCAATCAGCCATCTGTGTGTCTCCACAAAGCACTTTTGCTGGTAGCCTTGCTCCTTGCTCCAGCATCTTCTTCTGGGGCAGGGCATGCATTCTCCAGAAATGCTGCCCAGAGACAGAGACAGCCTAATTGCACTAAGAAAAAATCAAATTAATTCTCGATATTCTTCTGGAGCCCAGGTGTTCAGCAGAACTGAATACCTGCAGAGTATAGTGGCCAGGAGCGGAGAGTAGTGCTAGAAGTTTAAAAACAGAATATTCGAGTCTTTTCAGGGAACTGACAGTTTTCTTCTACTAAAAGGACCAGAGTAACTAGGAAAAGCAGAATATGCTTATGTTTTTATGGGCCATTTGTAGAGAGAATGATTTCCATGAAGATCGCTTTTAATCAGTCACTTGGTAAAGTGTCCCAAGGACAAGCAAGATTTATTATCTGCACCTTGAGGCTGATAAATAGCTAGCATTAGTTACCTACAGCACGCAGAATTGTAACAGTGGGATTAAAAGGTTATATGACCCACTTCCTACGTTCTGTACTAAGGAGATAAAGATCAGCGAGAAAATTCCAAAAAAGAATAAAGACTGAAATACACTGGGGAGGTGGGGGTGTCCTACAGAAAGCTGTAACAAAAGCAGCTTCAAGCATAGGGGAGAAGCAATCCCACTCACAAACTGTCCACACAAGACTGTACACACATCAGCTTGGCAGGTTAATAGCACTATAAGAGAGAACGTGATAACTACTTACAAATAATTCTAAACTGTCTAAGATGTAAATTTTAAAATGTAGAAATATTCAGGGTAGGTCTGAGTGAGAAAGGAAAGAAGGTAAAAAATAGAGACAAATGGCTGAAATTTAGAAAGGAAAACTTTGGCTTCTGGGAAGATTTCTTGACATTGATATACCCAGGGCTGAGGCCTTACTCAGTTTCAAATACATTGAAATGAGCAGATACAGAGCAATTTCAAGCCCTAGCATCCAATACCATTTGCAGATGGAGTAAGGTATCCACTGGGAGCCGAGCTGCAGAGGGTCATGGCTCTGGACTGCAGATGGAGGGTTACAGCTGACCTCTGCTGTCTGTATAAGCATAGTTTTAGTTGCACTAAACAGTACATTTTTAATGTCTTAAACTAATTTTTTTAAATTTTCATTTTCTCTCCAGCTGGAAAGGCAGTCTCTCACTACAATAGATTCAAATAATAGCTTTCACACAGACTCCTGACAGCACCGAGCCTTTTCTCAAGTGCGTGCGACTTCCAAGGCAAGCGTGGGTTCAGGTCTCCACAGGTCCTTGGCAAGATCTCAGTGGCCCATTGTACCCATCACGGCCGCTAGTAACAGCACTACCCTGAAATGAAACACGCTTGAGAGACCTAACAACATTTCATTCCCTCTAAATGTGGTTCAGCAGCACCACCTCAAAAATGTTAGACTGGAGCTGAGGGGGAAGAAGAGAATGGAAGGAAAATGTATTGGGAATTTACTGTAATGTATCTGCATGAATACTATTTGTAATATACAAATATATAGCACCCACTTTCACAATCAGGTCCATTTAATAAAGCCGTAGAAATTGTTTTTTCAGTTGATGCTCAAAGAGAGGAAGAAATTCGTACCCAGCCACCTACCATCCTTGCATGCCACTGGGAGCCCAGGAAGTTTTCCTCATCAGTACAACTGCTGATGTGCAATTCCTCCATCTTGGGCTCCAAAACACACACCTGACTCTCCCAGCACATTTTAATTCTAGCTCTCCATATCTTAGCTATAGGATTGTTGAGCAGAAACAAGATTCTTCATTTGTGCTGGAGCATATCATGTGAGTAGGTTTTCACCATAAACTAATGACAGCCATGCTTTTTTTTCCTACTGTGTCATCTTTCCCTCTTTCTGTCCATCTGTCTGTCATTCATCAAGAGAGGCAGGGAGAGACATGCAGTCAGTAACCTGAAGTGTAAAGAGCAGTTCAACAAATCCTGGAGTTACACGAATGCCATTGCAATACAGTGAGACTCAATGTCCTACTATGCCCATGAGATGCAGGTGTATGCCAGCAGGACAAGAAGAAGACTTCTGTGAGGATGTTCAAAGCAAGCGCTACCAATGGCTCCTTACTCCTGAAGGATACATCTGTCAAATAAATATACATGTGCTTCCTTTTTCTTACACTGTACCTAGAAGCTAAATCATACAGTTTTATCACAAATGTAGTGAGAACTGATATTCCTCTTCAGGCCCTATTTTGTTTCCTGAGTAAGTCTCAATTTTTTTATGTTGTGGAGAAACATCAATAAAATGTGATCCCAATGCTCAGAAAAAGAAGGCAGAGAAAGGAAACCTTTTTATTCCCCTTCATGAATCTGGGGCAGGCTGACTTACATTGCTTGAACATCTAAAGATGGCAAAGATTAATAAGAAAGGGAAAACAAATCAGTCATAAGTCATGTATTTTATAAATAGATGACAAAGTTTTAAAGAACTTTTTCATTCTTCATTTCAGCAACATGATTAATTCTCAGTTCCTTCTGCAGGACTGTCCCCCTTGAGTTGCATGGTGATTTATTTTCTGCAAGGAAGATGGGACAGAAGGAAGCAGGGGAGGAGAGGAGAAAGGAGGAGGGGCTGAAATAAATTGATTCCAAGTTTAGTTTCCAAATGATTTTTTTAACCTTGACAAAGAAGCTGCAGGATTGAGAAGGTGCTATCAGTGAATTTCTGTTCTGTCCCACTGCTTGAGACCTTTTCCTGAAGCACGAAAAGCCAGTCACCACTCTGTGAATACACTATGTCGAACAAGGAGGCAGAAGCAGCTCTTACCAATAGCTCCTCAGAGTTGTGGACAAGGCACATGCCACCCCACCATGGACTGCGCTGCAGAGGTGCCCCCCAATCTCCAACCCAACCTACTACATCCAGCCCGCACAGTGCAGCACCGCAGGGTGGTACGGGATGAGGCCCAGAGGACACGTAGCCACCTTGACCCAAAACAACACGCCTGGCGGGGAGCAGAGTGTGTGGAGCTGAATTCCAGGCAGCAGCCTGGAGATGGACTCCTTGGAGCTGCTTCTGTGCTGCTGCACTGAGCCCACCACCACCTCGGTTTATGCACTGTAGGTGGAGAGACCGGTTTAAGGTAGGGTTCACAAAGCCCATGACACTGAGCACTGAAGGAAACCATCAAGCACAGCCTTATGCCCCTCCATTTCACACAGCTTCAGGTATTTCCAAGAATGAGAGACTGGCAAGACCACTTTGCTTCTATTTTTTAATTTCAGAGGCTTTTCCTGTGAACAGCTTTCTTCTCCCCTGTCCCAGTGCTCTGCAAGAGAAATGTGAAACAGGGCACAGGATGGCACTGGTGAGAAAAGGCGCCTGCTGTGAACCTTGTGAAAACCAGACAGGTTTAGTTAGGTTATTATCATCCAAAATTCTATAGCCAACATACACTCAATCTGAAGGTCCCTTCAAGGTTCATGCAACCCCCTTGGAGCTGCAATCAGGCACTCTGCTTAAACAGAGCCACACAGAGCTCCCCCCATTTACCAAAATTTGACAGAGCGACAGATTTTCCAAGTACACAAAGCTCCTGCAGGTCTGTGACCATCATCACATGTGCGGTAGCAAGACGGCCACCCACCATCCTCTCTGGGAAACCCCTGCAAGGGGAGGCCCACAACCACCATTGCTGCTGTACCTCCCAATAGGTGCTGTTTCTTTAACAATAATTTTGCTTTTCATTTCTGAATGGCTGCAGGTCACCGTGTAAGCTGAGACCAGTTTGCCAGTCTGTGCCCTTAGGTTGTCTCTTGGCTTTCTCCCTCATTTTTAGCATCTCTTATTCCTTCTTGCAGCTTGAGTAACTTGCATGTAGCAATTTATATATTGAACAGCGGGGCACAACCCAGTTTCCCTTCTTCTCCACTGTTTCCTTATTTATAAAACATGTTTTTCCATGGTTGCAATGTCATTTATATCTCCCCTTTTTTTACTTCCAGTATTTGACAGAGCCAGAATGCATTATCATACCTACTGCTGTTTTTTAACCAGGATGTAAGTCACTGGCAAAACAGATACTGTAATACTGAGATTCATCTTTCACTCCCCTTCTTGAAGAGGAAGCAGGGGGAAAAACACAGGAATGGTTTTGCACGTGGAAAACAGCGTTGCCCAGAGGATTTTCTAAAGATTTTCCATGCCTCCCTTGTAATCCCTGGTGGCTGCTCTGCTTCCTTCTGAACACTCTGCTCCGGTTTGAGGTGTGAAGTGACATCTATGCCCCAGCCCTATGGTGGGCAGCCTGGCAAGCATTCGGACAGGGCTTCAGCCAGCACCAAGGATTTCATGCTTCTGACATCTCTCCCTGGGCATCCCATGCTCTCTCTTTATTTCACCCCATTTCTTCTCTTTAGTTTTCAGACACTGCTCTAGACTGAACTGATGAGGAGCTCCACTCTGCAAATGCAAGGCCACTGTATGGAGGACTCCAGCACGAGATTTAGCTCAAGCAGGCTGGGGACTACTCTAAATACAAGGGTAGATATGCTATCACATTCAAAAGGAAAAAAATAAGAAGTCTTTGGATAACAAATGCCTTCGCAAAGAGCAAATTGTAAGTATTAAACAAGAAGTCAAACAGTAAGTATGAAACAAGAGCTAATGTCTGGAAAATAGAGCCAGGCAAATTCAAATGAGAAACTAGATGCACATTTTTAAACTTCAAGCATGATTAATCACTGCAACTTACTAAAGTATTGAAATCAATACTAGATGTCTTTCCAAAAGACATGGTTGAGTTAGACACAATGACTTTGACTCCCCAGAAAAATAACAGGATGAAATTCTACTTTGACCTGATGGTCCCCTCTGGTCCTAAGAGACAGTGTGTCCATTAATTAAAAGAGTCAGATAGAACAGAGCTTTCATCAAAACAACTTTAACATTTCATTATTGTATTAAACCATCAAGGATTTTGCTTGGCTTTTCTGCTAGTTGCATGTTGACTTTTTTTAGGACCTGGGTCCCTATAGCAGGCAGCATATCTTCTTTCACAAAGCTGTTCAAATTGTATTTGAATATCAGTCTTCCTCAGTCCCATGAGTACTGCTCTAAATTGGAAAAAATTTTGACTGAGATTCTAAACTTTTTGCCCTTTGGAATGAGATAACATTGTGTGACTTTTACATTGCACATTGGTCATTAGGAAAAGTGTTGCCAGTTTATTCTGCAAATATTGTCTAGTAAAATTCTGTAGTTGCTCAAAACTTTTTCATGGAATCACTGACTTAGGCTTTTTCTTTGCAATTCATGACATTTTTATGGTCCTCTTAAATTGGGGCTTACTCCTCTTTACACTGCACAAAAGGCAGTTTTCACTCAGTAATGACAGCTTTTTTGGTCCCCTCTACAGCTAAGTGGAATGTTCTGTACAAGCAGGTCAGTTCACAACTCAGCTGAAGCCAATCTAGTTGCTTAGTTCTACTATCAATGCTTACCAAGAAATTGTTTCATTTAAAGCAGAACATGTTTATCCTGCTTCTGAAAGGTCAACAAAAGTCTTTTGCCCTTAAAATATTCCCCAAACCAGGGGAGATTCTTAGATGACCAGATATTTGCAAGGCAGGTTATAACTGTTTTTCTTTCCAAAAAAATAATACTGATGCAAGACTCCATGTCGTGTTCTCAGGTATGGAGAAATCTTGGGTTTTCTGTTAAGCTTAAAAACCTGACTATGTTTTAGGACTTGGTGCAACAGGCATACACTCAGCAGCCACTAAAGTCTTCTGTTAACTACCAGATTATCTCAATGAAGTCCAGGAAGTCAGATGTGCTCAGTAAAGATGGAGGAGAAAGATCTGATCATGCTTGTTTTCACATCATTTCACTGATTTTGGTGGACTTACTTTTAGTTAATTAAGTTAAAGGAGGCCCTTTAAGGTTCCCACCATAAAATCTTGCTTGATTCCTCATAAATAATGTCTCCAGAGCTCATTCATAGTAATAAAAATATATAGTGCACTGATTAAAACTGCTGTAATTTATACACATTAAAACATCAATTTAAAGATGTATTATAGGACATGAATCCCTCACCATGACACTCTAGTTTGCCTTTCATGACAAACTAAAAATTCAGGAGCTGAGATTGCCATGCAGTGGCAAAGAACAATAGAACTGAATTAGCTGCAAATTGCTGGGAGCAATCCTTTCCCTGAACAAATGGTAGTAATAATATCTTCCATAGATCTGGAAAGAAACTGTCAAGGCAAGGTTCAGGAGAGCAAACAATCAGGCTCAATGTCCATGACGATGATTCAGATGGTCACCATAGTTAGTTATTTTTAAAATAAAAGGTCACTCTTCTGGTTCATGTCAGAAGATGGAAGTGGAAGGAAATTGCAAACTCCACACCAGTCCCGTGCCCGGCCCTACATCCCATCAAGCTCCTCCTGTCCTACTGATGATAATGAGCACAACGATGGTCAACATCTTATGAGAGGGTACCTGCTGCCTTAGAAGAACAAGTCTTTTGCTATGTGTCTTTTAAAATCATAGAATCATAGAATGGTTTGGGTTGGAAAGGACCTTACAGATCATCTGTTTCCAACCCCCCCTGCCATGGGGGTGATCACTCTGAATTCATCTGAAGGAGCATTTTGCAGTTGTTTGCCTGCTCTGACAGTTCACGAGCACCTCACAACATGCAGAAGCGAAAACCCTGCATTAAAAATATGTGAGCCAGCGGTGGTATTTCGGATGTCAGCGACTGAAGGGGCCATCTCTGAATGGCAAAAGCAGCACAAAACTCTGGGTAGGGCTTTACAGCTAATCCTCCCCTTCTATTATTTAGTTTATTTAACTGACAGACCTTGACCTGTGGCTTTCATGCTTTCCATGCATGCCGGTTAAGGGTATCTTTTCAGTTTTAATAACTCTGGGTTAGAACAAGCAATGCCGAGAAACAGCAGAAGTAAGATCTCAAAGCCAGAGGTTGGACAAACACAGGACTCCTGTGTTACTGCCTGTAGCTGGGAGCAAAATGACTTGTTTATCTACACAAGCAGAATCCTCAGAGGCATAAAGGTGCTGCACACAGAAAATAATTTTTAATGTGTTCAGTAGCTGTAAACAGTGTTACCTGTTCAGTTTAATCATTAACTATTTCCTTCCCATTTGCTTAAATCAAGACAAATGCAGAAACAGAAACTGCAGAAAGCCTGCTCCATCAGAGAGCACTTCATGCTGCCAGCACTGTAAATGCACTCCACGTTAGCTGAAAGCTCATCTCTGAAAGGCCACTAAAAGCAGCAGTAAGCTCTCATAAAATAAAGGAAAATCAAAAAAACCCACCATATTTTAGATTATTACGGAACTTTCCTGGTGGGTCACATTCTGAGCTCCTGATCATTAAGGCTTTCAGCTGCACAAGCTGATTTCCACCCTGCAGTCCCTTATATTCCTACAGCCAGGGGACATCTTGTGCATGCCACCACGCTTACTGGCCTGAAATAAGCTATCCACCTACCTGTGCACTGTCAGTCACTGCTTCATTTGCTGTGAGGCAGATGGTTTCATCTTGACCTGCCTTCAACCCATTTGAGTCAGAGTCCTCCTCCTATTAGTAAGGGTCAAATGAATGTGGTTGGTATGTGCTTCATTATCCACAAAGCTATTGGCTTCATGTTTTATAGTGATATTGAAATGAAACTTCTTCCATGCCAGTAACTGTTCCTGTCAACACAAGGACATACTAACCATCTGTCTCCTGTGCACCTGCCCTCATAAACTCTCCCTTTCTACAGAAGAATTGATGGCTACAGGCGATGATCTACCAGACTTTCTTCCTAAAAACACATAGAAATGAAAGAAAACATTGCATGGCGAAAGCAGTGGAGAGGGGAAGTTACTAAAATCTGGTTACAATTAAGGACTGAAACACTTCTATTCAAGAGAATTGATTTTGTCTCCTGATGTCAGTTGAGAGCGACGCCATTTGAGCAAAGAAGGCTCCATCAGATTAAAAGCACTCTAGTGCAGCAGTGAGATGCTTCAGCCAGGTTTTAGATGCAGCACAGGAGCCTCCTTCACCAGCACCCATTTACACCTCTGAGGGCTGAGCAATGCTGTACTATTTCGTCCTCCACCTCTGCAGCCTTTCACCCTCTGGGCAGCGGTCTGCAGTTGGACCCACCTCTCCCCTGAAATGAAGCAGAAACCCCCAAAGTCTGCGGGAGCCTGGTGTTGTGAAATTAAATCTTTGGGATGAAGCCAAAGAGAAATTTTAAGGCATGAAGACAAGTCTCCTGCCCCTCCCAAATGCCATTGCCCGCTAGAGGTTGTCCCCCCTCCCCTGTCCTGCTTGCCTACACAAAGCACCAGAGTCAACAACTCCACATCTACCCTCTATTGACAGACATTTTCTAAAGTGTTGTGCTCTGAGCAACACAGAAACAAAGCCCTCTGGTCCAGGAGGACATGTGTGCTTAACTAAAGCTGTCGAAGATGATTTACTCTGCAGATGTCACTAGGAACTGTTCGTGTGTTTCAAAGTTAAGCCCCATCATGAAGGGCTTTGCTGGATAAGGGACTGAGCTCTTGGTATTTTCAGGGTGAAGCCTGAAATTTGGCAGACTTCTGCTGTTGCAAATAAACAATGCCAATAGCAAGGGTAGCTTTTCAAACTCTTTGGCTGGGAATTAACTTAGAATAGATTTATTCTTACATTCAGCAGGACTAAGAAAGCACTGCATCATTTGGGACAATATTCCTTCATAAAGTCATATAGGAAGATATCAAAGTCCTGATTATCCAACTCTGAAATTTTAGTCTAAAAAGTCAGTTCCATTTTGAGTTAAATTAGAATTAATTTTTTTTAATTCAAAGCTAACTGTAATCATAAAACAGGGATGAGATTTCCCCAGGGACTATTGCCTTCAGTCAGCTGTGCTCAAAAGGAGAAGAGAGTACAGGAGTTTTCATTGCATGTGTGGAAACAAGGAGAAATGCATTCAGAAGCAGAAATACAAATCACAGCTGGACAATCCTTAGCCCCATGTCCCCCAAACAATGCATCAAAACCTGCTGTGAAAGCAACCCACTCGCCTTTGAGAAATAGCTGAACTGCTAGTGTACCATGCAGATGCAAGCAGGCAGACTTTCTTACGAAGGACCTATGGCACCATATATATCCCCTTTTCCTCCATCAGTGTCTTTACTTATTTTCTCTTCTAATTAACTGCTTTTCTTTGTGGGAAGGGAAAACAATATCTGCCAGTCATTACTTGATGCCTTTTACGTCTGAGATGTTTTCATGGATCCAGGGTATTTGCTTCCTTTTGGGTTGCCAAGGGAAAAACCCTTACACAATTAATGTAAAATGTAAGGGTTAATTGAGTTTCCAGTGTAACAGTACTGTTCTTCATAATATTGACAATGCTGATGGCCATAATCCATTAGTACCAGGGAATTTAATTTCAGAGACGAGGAAATAGCTTATAGCTATCACACCACTGTTGGGAAATGATTGTGAAAAGTGCTTTATTGCAGGGGATTCGAGAATTACAGATGTGATGGAATAGGCTGAATGCAGCATGGTGCTGCAAGTGCTGGAGGAACGACCGACACACCACAACCACGGGGTTGTTCATCCACTTTGCTTTTCTAGCAAAGCTTTCCTGCTACACAGAAGATGACAGGTTTGTGCCTAAGTAGTAGATAGGAACCCAGGAGATATGGATGTAGTTTCATATTACCAGACAGGAAGCATAGCACTAAATGTTAAATCTGTCTTCTGTGACTGTATCTGCTAGCAGCAGCAATTCAAAGGGTAACTGACAAAGACACAAACTTCTTCCTAGCAGAAGATAATATTCTAATTACTAGTCATCTTCTCACCAAGAAAAAACTGATTGAAGAAGCTGGGAAAAGAGCACAAAAGAGGAGATTAATCTGCAGCAATAAGAAACTAAAGGTCAACATGACTGAGTGTAACAGTGCCTCTCCTAAAAACAGCAATACGGTTGTTTGGTGAACAGCTATTGCACGTGACCATCACTCCCCCATTTCTGGACATCCCTATCATCTTTCACTGAACTAGGTGCAGCCCCACAGACTGAATTTGGGTGCTTGCCTACCTGAGAACCTTTGCACTTACCTTCCAGACTTCCAAGTGCAGAGGTGCCAGATCTGGCCTATTTTAGAAAGCTTTCATGACTCTACTTGAATGTATTCTGGTGAAATGTGGATGTTAGTGCAGCCATGTAGCATACCTGTGATGCAAAGAGGACCAGCATCAGGCTTGCAAAAATTTAGGACCATCTGATGTTTAGAATTAGGCTTCTGACTGGGGTCTCCCCCAGATTTTTGCCTTTCTTGTTCAGGAAGGAGCTAGTGTTGCATTTAACAAAAACCTACCTTATACCCATTTTTCCCCTTCCTGTTATTTCTTATGCTTCTTAATCAAGCAGAAAAAAAAAACAACCCAGTGGGTCTGGAAAGACGAATGATTGTTTTAAATGTATAGAGCAGTGTCTGCCTTGAAACAAATGCTCAAGACAATTGCTGGGTTTTAAAAGATCCCCGGGTTTCAGGCTTAATATGAAGTAGTTCTCAGCAGACCGTATTTTACTGGCTTTCCAGATAACAGTCTAACTATGAGTATAGATCTCCTGAATACTCCCAGTGTAAAAGCTCAATTAAAGAACAGACAGTTTGATGTTTGTAATCTGTCTTTTAGCAAACATTCCTCTTTCTCCTCCTCAGGTAGAAAATTCCTGATGGGTTCTGAATAGCAGAGACCTTGAGGAGGCTTCATGTTGGTAAAATACAACAGACTTCTTTCTTCTTTCATTTTGTTTACACTGATAAGGGTCTTCTACCAAAATCATGCTAAGCCTTGCTTCCTAAATGTATTCCCCAGCCAGCCTGCAACAGTTATTTGACTTTCAAAAGTCAACATTTATTGCAGCGAAAAGAGAGTAGAAATGGGACACCCATTTTAGCAGAGATCAGGAAGATATACCATACATGACTGATGTCTGTATGCTATCCACCTTAAAATACCTGACGATGTTTAGGAGTACTTTAGACATTAAATTGTTTTCTGCTATTGGAGGTGTCACTATATACAAAACACTTCAGACTCCACTTTACAGGCAGTCCAGCTTTTCTCTTTCTATTCCTCCTACTGGAAGACTGTTCAAATAGTTGATTACTTTAATAGCTCAAAACCTTTTCAAATATTCATTATGAGTTTATTCACTTGCAATATACACTCCTTGGCTCTTGGGCCAACACTACTCTTCAGCTTAAAAGTAGCTTTTCTTTCCCTCATCTTCATCCCTCAGATCTATGTACAGGAACCAGTCCTAAAGAATCCAGTCTCACGTACTTAAAAATGACACAGCCTAGAAGTAGCGTCCTAAGATCAGGCAGTCCCTTGAATTCATACCTCCCGTAGCTGTCAAACAATGAACTCCTGAGCTACATCTCTATCAGCTACACACTTCCAGTGTGTGTGAGACCTGGGCATTCACACTGGCAGCTCAGAATTTCTCAATATTCATCTGATAAAATCCTGACACTTGTCTCCTCGGTCATTTCCAGCTGATTACATCCCTCTCTATTTATAGACTTGTTTTGTTATGCTGAAGTCCTTGATACAAGTTTCCACACACTGCAGTTAAGGTGATGATTTCTGTTCCATTGTATTGCATTGGCCCCCTCTTAAACTTTAGTGCTTGATCATAGGTGGGAGAATTTGCTTCAGGGAATTGACATGCACAGTATCAATGACTGCCGTAGTGCTCCATCTTCTTCATGACCAGAATTGCAGAAGTCCAGGGATGCTCTATGCGCATGGCCAGCAGGAGTAGGGAGGTGATCGTGCCCCTGTGCTCAGCACTGGTGAGGCCGCACCTCGAGTACTGTGTTCAGTTTTGGGCCCCTCACTACAAGAAGGACGTTGAGGTGCTGGAGCGTGTCCAGAGAAGGGCAACGAGACTGGTGAGGGGTCTAGAGAACAAGTCTTATGAGGAATGGCTGAGGGAACTGGGGTTGTTTAGTCTGGAGAAAAGAAGGCTCAAGGGGGACCTTCTTGCTCTCTACAACTACCTGAAAGGAGGTTGTAGTGAGGCGGGTGTTGGTCTCTTCTACCAAGTAACTAGCGATAGGATGAGAGGCAATGGCCTCAAGTTGTGTCAGGGGAGGTTTAGATTGGATATTAGGACAAGTTTCTCTACTGAAAGGGTTGTGAAGCATTGGAACAGGCTGCCCAGGGAAGCAGTGGAGTCACCATCCCTGGAGGTGTTCAAAAAACGTGTAGATGTGGCACTTTAGTAGGCATGGTGGTGTTGGGCGGATGGTTGGACTTGATGATCTTAGAGGTCTTTTCCAACCTATGATTCTATGATTCTATGATTTCCATTCAGAGCAAAAAGAATGTTTTGTAATCCCAAACCAGGGAAAATTGAGTCCAACCTTTGCGAAGTGCTATCAGAACAAGCTACATTTTGTTTATCTGATGCACGAGTTGAATCAGGAAAGCCTAATTTTAGGAAGAATAAACTTTGACAAATGTAACATTTTCTTACCTGAGGGTAAGCACAATACAGGTGTGATCCATCATATAGTTCCTACAAAGTGCACAGCACGCTGCAGGTTCAGCCAGCTGCCTCACCCCACAGCACAGACCCTGTTCTGGCAAGAGTTCTCATCAAGCTGAACTCAAATAGCCCATCTTGTTAAGTGCAAGACGCACCAACAGTCCTCAGGTGATGGTGACAGGTCTTTCCTTCAGCTGGAAAATACTCAAAATCATCCAGGATCAGCCCCAGATTGTTCCAGTCTCCTGGATGGTGACAAGATGAACTACAAGTGTTTAAGATGTGAATTTTGTCTTTTGGTAGTGGGAGGCACAGAGATACAAATTGTAAGGTTGAGACGAAAGTCAGAATACATGGTTTGTAATGACAACGAAAGAATAAAGTTTGCATCTTTTGCTTGAAAAATATGTCTTTTTTCCCTATTCTCATGCTTGACAGTAGTTGGATCATTTTTATTCATATGTGAGGAAAGAAGAAAACCCAGAAGATTTCATCTAGAAAAGCGAACATTCCTTTTCTAATAGTATTTCACACTGGAGAAGTATCTCCCTAAGTTGGTGCACACCAATTCTCTAAAGCAAAAAACTCAAAAGGCAACACACTGAAATTACATAAAACAAATAACCTGTGATTTTTTTGCCTGAGATTGTTCTGTTGCTTTCCCAAACCCAGCCCACAAAAAAGCAGCTATTTGATGGCTACATTATACGCTGCCTGTTGTTTGTCAGCAGGAAAAATTCAGAGGACTAAAAATGTTTATTGCCTTAAGAGCAATAATAAAATGTGTGCTTGCCTTCAGATTAGCTATCAGTGTTTTTTTCCTGCAGAGACTGAAAGAAATACAGAGAGGTGAAATTCCATGTTGTTATGTATAAAACAGTCTTTAAAGAAGGGCATGGGGAGTTAGCTGTATTGATATTAATGGGTGTCATGCAGCTAAATCCCTGCTCTCTACTTATAAAACATAAAAGATATGAAATCTGGAATCTTGATCATAAAACACAAATTAAATCAACACAGTCTACTTCAGAGAGCATGAATATATTTCATTTCATTAGAAAATAATAAGCCATGCTGGCATTCGGACAGAAATTAAGCCTGCTTGCTAGAACACACATCTTTTTCACAGCAGAGTTTTATACACTTATATCATTATCAGCACGACAAGGTCTCCCCAGTACAACGGTTCTCACACCAGCAGCATGCTCTTTATTTCCTTCATGGCTGGTGGGGAGCTTGCCACAGTCCCAGCCATGATTTCATTGCATCTCCAATGGAGCTATAATAATGCATTACAGTAAAAGAAACTCTATGCTGGAATATTTCTCAACCTAAGGAGAGAAACAGGACCAAGGTCAGAAGGGTAAGTAAGGCAAATGGACGAGAAATGATTGGATCAAGGTGATTCTATATATCAGCACAGAACTGGTGAGAGAAAACCTGTGTTTTCTAAGCCTGAATCTAATGACCCAGCTGTTGGCCCAAGAGTAGCTGACGGCATGGTGGCAGTGGATGGCGCCTGGGCTGAGCCTGACACAAAGGCACGGCAAAATGGGAATGGTTGCGTCTTGGGATGCAGCTGAGAGTCCAAGGGAAGCCAGCAGCCCCCGCCTGCCCGGGGAGAACAACACTCAGCTGCCCATCGGCAGCTTGCTTTCATGAGGGACAAACCTTGTATCTCTGAAATATTGTCTATTAGCCCACTGAAACTCTGAGGGAGAAAAGGAAAACATAGCTTAGCAAGCAATGCTTAAAAATTTTCCAACCTCTACACTAAACCATGTTGACTATCTCATTTAACTGGAAGTTAACCAACTTGAAGGGCTAGCACGGAGCCTGTGCAGCTGGGAGGACCTCTTTCGAGAGGACTGTAAGACTGATAGACCTTTCAGCAACCTTTTAAAAAAAGTCTGTGCTCCGTTCCATTCTCCACCCCTGCCTCCTGCGCTTCTCACAGATGCAGAGGAACAGAGGTGATCTCTCTGAGGGCGCGCCCTCAGAGTTACCATTATTTACGCCACTCCTGGAGCGTCCACTTTTAGGCACCTTTCGCCCAGTTAATCTCTTATGTTCACCTCATTCCTTACCTAAAGTCTTTCTCACCTGAAGCACACCATGTAGCTAGGCTTCAATACTGCATGTTCTTCACTGTGCGTTTTTATCTTTTATGTTCCCACTGATGCATTTTCACCAGATAAGTGCTTGTTAAAGGCTAAATCATACCCCAGTGCTCTAAAACCAAAGTGACAGCATTGGTCACAGTACACCTACAATGGATTAAATTCACTGTAAGAAGTTTAATCGCTTTCCCTTTCCACTGCTTTGACTGCTCACTTGTAAAATGACTGCAAAATGCTGCCAAACAGCTTCCTTCAATTTTCCCCTAGTGCCCAGGTGAACATGGGCAGTGGCCAGCTCTAAAAACAGGAAACCTGGGAAGCTGAATTTCATTTCCAGGCTGAGGAAGACCAGAGATGAAAATGAATCCGGTCCTGAATGCAGCCTTGTCTGTTTTCCCCAACACATTTTTGCATGTTCAGTGGCACAGCAGTTGTCTTTCTTTCATTACATGCACAAAGAATATATTGGTATTACACATAAAGCATCTTTTATGTGGCTATAAATAATGGAAAATCTTAATCTGGAAAGAAAGGTCCTTTAAAACCCTCTACGCAGCAAACTGAAATTTTTTTTTTTTGAAAGCTTGATACATTCCCTCATTTGCTCACCATGTTTGAAGCAAGAATGAACAGCTGTAAAAGGGAGCCCTCCTCACCATCATGTTCCTTCTTCACCTTCTGCTTCCTAGCAGAACTTTAGCATTTGTTCAAAAGATATGTTGCTTTCCTTATGTTCCTCATCCTCCCAGATACAGAATATACCATAATGTCTCTTCACACACAAATATTCCCAAAAAAAGAGATAATAACTAAGCAGCACAATGATATGACCCCTTTTAACATCACTTCTTCCCCTCTAACACAGTGGAACAGTCCACACCCTCTCTGCTAGATGCAAGGTGAACCAGTGAGGGGCTGGCCCCCGCTTGCGGCCTCAGGCACCTGCTTGCTAGGTCTCAGAGCCTTCCCACACAGCCTGACACTGGGCTACTCACCTGCTGCATGTCAGAAGGTGAGCAGGAGCAGGGAAGCAACTCGGAAAATGATCCAGGCTTCCACTTCTTAGCAACGTTTGAGAAAAGCGAGAGGCAGGGATGAAAATGTGACCTTGTATAAAGTTCGTCACTTAACACAACACCGCCACGCATTGGATGGCTACAATGACAATCAACCAACTGTAGGGTCAGCTTTTTTCCTTCATTCAAGGGAAATTATTACTTTGTTTAGTATCTACGTGCACACACATGCACACGCACGCACAGGTGTCTCTCAGCTGGGCTTGGTCCACTGCCTGGGAAACCCACCAGCCAGTCACTCCCAGAAGCCTTGGGCCAGGTACCGTTGTGCTAAACGCTAACGCTAAAGCCATCACCAGCAAGCAGTCCTGATGCCTGCACGGGAACCAGAGCATAGTTTTCAACCACATACTTCGACTCCACGTGTCCTCGAGAGCAAACCAGATCATATGAAGTTGCTCAGTCACAAGTGGAGCGTGCCTATGAAAAGCTTAGCAGGGTAAATGACCTCAGAGGATCATCACTAGCACCTACCTGAGTGAAACAAGCGGGACAAATCCAGAGTGGAAGGCACACTTTAACCTCTTTATTGATAACTGGCAGGTGTAATCAGCACAGGATTACTGTCTGCAGCTTCTCACCCTAGAAAGCAAATCCAGCAGGCCAAAATGGTTGCAAACATTTTTCTCCAGTGCTGTGATCAAATGCTGCCTGTCCTGCACTTTTGTAAAGCCTCAGCCTGATGGAGTGAGTGTCAGCTTAGCAGCTTTCATTTCAATGCCACCGGCTGGAGAGATTTGTGAAGGAGGCAGCCGCAGGGTCTGTGAAATACATACAGTACATCTTCAGATGGCATGAAAAAGGTGTTTGTTTGCCATTTTGTAACCTTGCTTGGTAAATTTCCTCAAGTGTCCTTGGTTTTTATGTCAACAGGATAAAGTAGACTTTCCTGTCTCGAAACTTTGTCTGCCCAGCAGCCCCATTTCCCAATACACATGCCTGCTCCTTCCCTTGAGGACGGTGAGCCCCTAGGAAGGGTGGGCAGAGCTGCCTTTGCCGTGTCCATCCAGCTAGCTAGGTGAAAGCACTCAGCTTCCAAATGCAGGACAGGATGCGCAACAGACTGACCCATCCCCATTATTTGTTTTCTTGACAGCAGCATGAGGTTCAGGGCTCCCGGCTCCCAGACAGACATTTCTCCTCCCACCTCCACCACACTCTGCTGCAGTGAGGCGAGTGCTTCTGAGAACGTGCTGGGGACTGGATCCCAGCTGAAAGTAGCCCTTCAAAAATAGCAATTTTTAAACTGAATCATTTTCCAAATCACACTCTAAAATTACTTCCCCTCCTGGCAAGCTCCCTGCAGCTCTTCGGTACACAGGCAAGCATGGGTTTGGAGGATGCAGGTTTCTCAGGAGCTAACCAATCCCATTTTGCAGATTCCTGCATCCATCCAACTGTGCATCCGTCCGTCTGTCCCTCCCCTATGTAGCACTGTGAACCTCAACCCCTCTTTGAATACAGAGGCCATCTCTTTCACCTTAGCAGGGAGAGTCAAAGAGCTTTTCCTCTTTCCTCCAAATTATGGCAAGAGAAACAGCAGGCTGCAGAACACTGTTGCTGCCTAATTGGCCATTCAGTCCTTCCAAAAATTCAGCTGCTCACCTGGAGAGGTGAAGGATGCTGATCTCCTCCAAAAAGCCTGGCCCTGGTCGTGCTGAAGAAGGTGAGATTAACAAAAAACCAAGCAGGGGACTGGTTTGTTGGCTAATAGTCTACATGAACTCGAAAGTAGGTTGCGTATTCAGAAATTATCCTTTGTAGGGTCTCAGAAAAATTACAGAGCTGCTTCTCCTAGAGTTGCAGAACACTATCTTTCCATTATTAAAATGTATTAAAATTTCTTTGCATGCCAAGACACTGTTTGAGATTTCCCTGCGCAAAGCAATAATAGAAAACAAATTAGCAAAACTAACGCAGGAAGAACATAACCCACCAGAGCGGAAGGTTTCTTTATAAAATGTGAAGTTTCATACTGCCAAAGACTGAGATGAAAATAAGTCATCAGAAACAGAACAAACCGCACAAGATGCTGGCTGCCTTCAGCTTCCATTGATGTTACCGGCAAGTGAGAACACTTTAATGTTCTCAGGATGCTCAGAGCACTATACAGGATCAGGCATTTTGAAATTGGCTATTCATCACATTTAAATTGAATGTAATTGTCAGGGCTGAATAGTTAATTAGATTATTCTCTCTCTCAGCGAGAACAGTGAAAGTGAGAAAGTGCAGTTAGATTATCAACAGGCCCCAGGAAAAATTAAAAAAAAATAGGCCCTTGCATAACTATTCATAAATAGCAGGAAGAATGCAGGAATCTCTTGATTTAAACAGCAATTGCTTTCTGTTTCTCTTAGACTCGTTGAAACATTCTCCTAGTAAAACCACCTCTTTAGTTACCAGTACTCCTGTTTCAATACAGCTTAACATCCCCTAGCAGTTAGACCTAGCAAGTCAAAACTTGCACGTGGGTGACCCCTACATCTCACCCTGACTTGATTTTGAGTTTGGGAGTACAAGAAAGCATTCCTGAAGGAAGGGTTCACAAAGGATTCCGAAGTTCATCTAGTCAGCTTCTTTGGCTCTGCTCTCATGAAAGCCAGAGTGCTACTGACAGACTAACTAAGGCTTATACAGACCAGCTACCCGATAACCCAGGACTCAAGATGGATCACCTGCTAGCCAACCCATCAAATAACTTGGTTTTCAACCCAGCTGGCTGCAATAGGCAACTCGTGGCTTGAAGACCAGCTACAGTCTGACTGTTTTCTCTGTCCTCTCCACAAAACGTCGCCCTGATACAGACAAGAGAGCATACACGGCTGTTTGGGTCACCGGGCTGGTCTTCTGCTTCAAAACCCACAAAGGTAGTCTGAGAGGAGGAAGAGACTTTAGTAACATCTAAGGTTCCATGGAAACACATACTTTTCCTCAAATACTTTGTAGCTAGTATATTTCTCACTGTCTCAATCTGTCATCACGTAAAGTAGGTACCAGGAAGAACTCACCCTCCATCCCAAAGTACCCAGACTTCTAACTTAGAAAACTGGCATCGTCACTTCTGTTATGCATTACGACTGAAGCCCTCGCTCACAGTGCTACCAAAGCTCTGGTTGCATAGGCTACCGATTACCTCATCCATTTCCTTCAATTACAAAGAAATAGCAAAGCAGAGACTGTCCCCTTAAATGCAGTAGCAGGTACAAGTGAAGAAGAGGACCACTTCGTTGCCTGTGCAGCTTGTTGAGCATCCAGACTAACCATAAGGCCACTCATTGAAAAGCGATTTCCTTGGCACACATTACAAATCAAAAACTAAACCATACTGGGCTGTATAAAGAGCAGCACAAAAACATCTGCACGTTAATCCCAGCTGCAGGAACAGTTCCAAGTCTATTTGTCTTCAGTCACTGTCAAGGTAGAAAATATGTCCAGGTGCTGCAAACCAGCTGCACATTTCAGGCCAGGGACTGTACGGTATGTTTACATTCAAATCGCGTAAGACACTTCCAAGTTATCACTTGAAACATTTCCATGCCCATATAGTGCCAAAAACCTCCTAAATTATGTACTTGAGTTTTTTTTTCTCTCAGCAGGTATTCGCTGCAAAGTCAGTGGGGACACGTACGCGTGAAGCTCACATTGAAACCAAGAATCCGTCTGTGGAGGTCTTGGGATCCCTGAAGTCAAAAGCAGTGGTCTTGATAACTGGCTTGTAAGTCACATGATCAAAGTATGGTTCAGAATTTAAGGATTTTACCCACAAAAGAAACGAAAAAGAGCTGTTCCCTTCAACAGAGTAACAGTAACTAGGCTGTTTAAGTTTTAAAATACCATATTAAACTTTATTCTTTGATAATGAGACGTGATGTTCAGTGTTACAACCTATTTTCAGACAATGGTTTAATTAAATATTTAATGAATGCATCTGATTTCTTTGCACGAGCTTCACTCTAAACAACCAAGCTAATAATGTAAACATCACTGTTTGATTATTAAAATAATTGCTTTCACAAACACCGACCTCCTGGCAAACAAAATGGCTGGTGCTGTGCATAAAAGGCACCCAGGAGGCAGGGGTCCAATTTTAGCATAAAACCCGATTTACAGTTGACCATCAGCTTTTAAAAAAATCCTAGGCACACAGTTTTAAAGATGGTGACATTTCGGCCAAATGCCTGGAGGTATGATTCGATTAATGAAGCAAACTGATAAAAGCATTGTTCATTTAACCAAACAACTGATCTGCAGCTTTGGGACATTTCCTCAAACAAACTCTGGTGTCCGGATCAGATTCACCAAAATCGCGTCCTTCCTTTAAGCCGAAGTCCTGTAGCTGTAGAGGATTTGTGTCCGGCTAACAGAGTTTTTCCAGGAGTTAGTTACTTTGGAAAGGACCATGCATTTTCAGCAAGACTTTAATGAAAAAACTAGATGGACATTTCTCTTTTTTCCCCCTAGCTTCATAATGAAAAAAATGGAGTATTTTTGCAAAACGGTAACAAATTTTCAAGACTCTAAGTAAAAAAATCTTGGTGAAATGAGTTGTCAAAACATTTTGAAAAATCTGTCAACAGCTCTAATTCTTAGAAACCATGATTTGGTGATGCTTGAAGTATTGTCTTGTCCATGCTGAAGCAGCTAAACCACGTTCCTTGCTGCTTAAGCTCAGCTTTTTTTTCTTCATGGAAATTTACTGGTATGTTTTCATATCTATTATGAGATTCTTCAAGCTAACTGGTGTCCCACCAGCGTCATCCTTTCATAGGCAGGACATCTCCAGAGAGGTCACCGCAGACTCCAGAGTCAGTCAGCTTCTATGGCTCGGAAAAGATTCAGTCCTGTCACTCCAGGAAATAGACAATTTTTCAGCCTTCACCTATGGCCCAGCCACCACCCAAGAGGTGACAATGCTTAGAATGGTGAGAATATCAGTCACACAAACTGTTCCAGTCATCTTCCCAGTACGAACATCATTGGCCTTTCACAGTAGCCAAAATTACTGAGCGCTTCAGGGAAGTGGACACTCCTTTCTTCATGTTTTCAACAGAAAAAAAAATGGATCGGAATTATTACATGTGTTACAAACACAAAAATAACGGAATCCAAACCCCAGTATCCAGCTGAAGCTGGATAATTCCTGTGTATTCAGGTAAATTATCTTAGATTTACAGCATCTGACACAGTGGATTGCACTTCATTACTCCTGGATTACTGGGGCAGAAATTGTTTCTAACTATGGACATTGGCACTAAACGGTCCATATCTGACCTACTACATTCCGTCCTTGACTGCCCGTGGGAGACTTTCCACTCATTTTGATGGGCTTTTGATTAGGTCTGATACACTTTCCTGGGGTTTTTCCACTGCTTTTGTCCTTGAGATCTGCTGTTACTTCCCACAGCTATTGAGTTTGTGATTTATTGGCTTCATTATTTTATTTTTATTTTGTTATAGTATTTACAATGGGACACAACTGGCACTTTGAAAAAGGAGCCACTCTTTTTCCCTCATGGTTGCGCGTGGTATCGGTCGCCTTGAGCACCACAGGAGACTGGAAATCTTCTTTGATACTTCTGGACGCTTTCCTCCCACCTCTACTAGCAAAAAAGCAAAGTTTAGACATGTTAGTGGCTATCAAAACAAGATATTTGAGTACTTTGTAAACGAAGTTGTTACATTTTATCTCTGGTCTTTTGGTAGGAAGCACAGGTGCAAACCCAAGCCATTTTCTTCACCTGGCGATTATGAACAGTCTGTCAGGATGGGAGGAAATTCTCCCGTTGAGGACGTGGCCAGAAGACAACTGCTGGTGAAATGAAATCTCAGGGCAGAGCAAAACCTCTCCAACCCAAAATAAGAAACAAACGTGTGAAGAACAGCTATGGAGAAGTGGTAGCGACGGCAAATATCCACTTGCTAAAAGGCATCCAGTAGCTACCTAGAGACAGCAAGGATTTTCCTGTATAAAAAATATCAAACCTAGGTTAAAAATAACACAGACCAGGGAACAAAAACCTGTCCAGGTGAGACTGGCATTGGCAGCTGCAAATTTGTGGGGAGTATTTGCTCTTCCAAGCCCAGATCTTTCCTACACGTGTTGCTGTTCCCTGCACATGCGTTTGCAGCACTGGCATCGCTCCCATAGTTTTTGCAATACTTTATCAGACTGAATTCTCCCTTTTTTAAAAAAAATACAAATGTTATTATTTACTACAAGTCTCTCAGGAAAGGACTGCAGTCTTACTGCAGCCTAACGGTTAAGAGAGGGTACAGTGTCTGTTCCAAGCCAAACAGCAAAGACAGAATCCACCGGCTTAGGAACAACAACAAAAAAATCACTTTTCAGATGCTACCGAAGATTGAATGGGCGTTTGGCACCAAACACAAAATTTACCATTTTCGTGAGTCTAACTTTGTGCAGCCAGACCAGAAACAGCAATCCGTGCGCCTAGAAATGACTGGAATTAACTAATTAGCGCCCCACCGACCGCCACCAGCTCCCTCCAAACCACCTCTCTCGGCACCGGGCACCGAGAAAGGGTTTTCAACCTAAAAAAATAAAACCACCCCTTCGCAACGGCAAGGCGCGCCGCCCGCCCGGCGAGGGGGCAGCCGCCTCCGCCGTGCCCGCGGGCCGGCAGCCGCCCGGGGCCGCGCTTCCCCGGGGAGCGGAGACCCGCGCAGCGGCGCGCAGAGCCGGGCCGGGCCGGGCCGGGCGGGGCAGGGCAGGGCAGACCCGCCCCGCCCCGTCGCGTCCCACCCTCGGGTCGGACGCGGCGGCGCCCCGGGGGCGCGGCAGCGGCACCGGGCCCGGCCCGGGCGGGCGGGCGGCGGGGCCGGGCCGGGGGAGCCTTCCCGCCGGGGATGCGGCTCCCCGGGGGCCGCGCCGCACGCTCCCGCCCTCCGCCCGCCGTCGACCGGGCGCCGCGCGGAGCCTCCGCCTCCGCCTCCCCGCGGCGGTCTCCCCCGCGGCGGGGCCGCCGCCGCCCCGCATGGCCAGAGCGAGCCGGCCGGGGCGCGCCGGCGAGGCCGCGCCGCAGCAGCCCCCGGCCCCGGGAGCGCGGGGCGTCGGGCTGGGGGCGGGCGGGCGAGGCCGGCGGCCCCGCCGGGGGATGACTCAGAGCCGCGGCCCCTGCAGCGAAGCCGCCGCCGCCGCCGCGCCGGGCTCCGCGCCGCGCCGCCCCATGCCCGCGCCGCCCGCCGCGCCGCGCACCGGATGATGCCCCCGCGGGGGGCGGCGGGCTCCTGCCGCCGGCGGCGCCTGGCGCCCCTCAACGAGGACAACGGGCGGTTCCTGCTGCTGGCCGCCCTCATCGCCGCGTACCTCAGCGCCGGCGCCACCGTCTTCTCGGCCCTCGAGAGCCCGTCGGAGGCGGCGGCGCAGCTCCGCTGGAACCGGACCCTCCACAACTTCAGCCGCATCTTCAACATCAGCCTGCCGGAGCTGCGCGCCTTCCTGCGGAGCTACGAGGCGGCCATGGCCGCGGGCATCCGCGTCGACGCCCTGCGGCCCCGCTGGGACTTCCCCGGCGCCTTCTACTTCGTGGGCACCGTCGTCTCCACCATCGGTGAGCGCCGCCCCGACGGCCGTCGTTACTGGGGGGGGGGGGGGTAAGGGGGTGCTGCGGCCGCGGCCCCGCCGCCGTCGTTATAGCGACCCAAGTTTGGGGAGCGGCGCCGCCGCGTTGCTATGGCAACCGGGGGCCTTGCGCCCGGCGGGGGTGTCCGGCTCCCTGTCCCCCCGCACCCCCCCACCCCGGGGGGGGGAGGGGTCGCGGTCCCACCGCCCGCCCCGGTGCTCGGCTCCGCAGCGCTCCGGCTCCGGCCGGGGACGGCCAGCGGTGCCCCGGGCCGCCGGCGGCGGGAGCCCCGTCCCGTCCCCCCGCAAACTTTCGCCGTGCGGTTGCCCGGGTGGGCTTCAGCCGTCCCGCAGAGCGAGCGGGGCTGTTACACCCCCCTCCCCCCCCCGAGCGTCCCTGCCCGCGGCTGGATGCCCCCGCTGTCGAGCCGCCCGTTACCGGGAGCTGCGGGCTGCCCGCCGCGGGTGCGGGGCCGGGTCGCGGGGCTCGGTGCCGGTGTTGGCTGGCGCCCGGGGCCGGGCCGCTCCACGCCTTCTCTGGCCGCCGTCGTTGGTGCCTGGTGGGTGTTCAGGGAGAGCAGCTCTCCGTGAGCAAGTGGTGAGTTCTGGGGGGAGAGGAGTCTTGGGGTTTACTCTGGAATTACCGTTTCTTACTTTTTTTTTTTGCTGTAAAAGTAGCGTGAAGGGCTGTCGCGTGGGAGATTTGCTGGGAGTAAAGCTGTGGCTGTCGGCGGCTCTCGGAGTCTGGCTCGAGAAACCCCGCTCCTGCGGACGCGAGACCTCGACGGGTTTCTCGCTCTGCCCGTTTTGAAGTTTTGTAACAAGGCAACTGTCCTGGGGCTTCCGAGCAGAAACGTCGTGCTTGCCCTTGATTAGAGAGGGAGAAACGCGCCGCTCGTTATTGCCGTTACATCCATTAGGCTCGGAAAATGTTTTATCAATAGTGACTAATCTCTTTAATAGAGTCGTGATGGTGACTACAGCAATGTTGTCAAGTATTGTTAGTTTTGCATTGAATAATTCACTTAACTTTACCTTTTCAAGCGCATTCAATAGCCCAGTCATTAAAACACCATTTTAATTAAGCGTTAGGCCTGCTTGGTCACAAGGTAATTATTTTTAAGCGGTCGTTATGACTGACCTGAATGGATGGGGGGGGGGGGGGGGGAAGTCAGTATGTTAACAAAGCCACTCTTTCTTTACACCTGCTGTAGCAAACAGAAACCTTCAGGAGGTGTTTAAACGCAGATCCCTTCGCTTCTCCCCGAACCCTGGCTTATTCACTCTGTGGCTGTTGAAACGTGAAACGTTTCCTCTTCGTTTGCAAGCATGTGTTTCTGTCTCCACTTCACCGCCCTGCCCGCAGTCATTTGTCCCCGGGCGGAGGGAATGAGGAACGCAGCGGGGTTTTTTGGCAGTCTTGACAGGTGTAAGCAGCTGAACCAAGAATTGTGTTTCTCATGTTCCTGTAGTGCAACCTCGGGCGCCCGCTCTCGCTTCACAGCCGCTAAGGTCGACGTCTCTCACACGCGAGACGGAGACTGAAGATTGGTTTTCCCCAGCTACAACAAAAGCTGGATTCTGCCGAGCGTTCCCCGAGTAGTACTTTCTCTTGACATACTACTTGCTAGTACTTACTCCTGGATTACTTACACTACTGTGCGTGAATTCAGCGAGCCTGCTGCAGAGCAAGGTTTTGCTCCGGGTGAGGAGGTGCAACAGAAGGCGGCTCGAAGCGAAGCGAAGTTGTGCCCTGGGCACAGCGCCGGCCGTGGCAGAGACACTGTGCTGGGGGTGCCGAGCTGCACGGCCCCAGCAGGAGTAAGTGTCTCCCAAAGCACCAGCATCCCGAGACTGTTGCGCCCCATCCCGGCATAGCTTTTACCAGCTGCGTGTACAGGTGAGGAGGAACCGCTGGCCCCACCTCAGCACTTCTCACTCGCCTCTTCAAGCTCCTGCAGCTTCTAGAGAGGCAGAGCTCACAGTGAGCTCAGCAGCTTCTCCATGGTCTCACTTGCTTCCACCACACGGCTGTATTCAGTTATTACTGGAGACTCTGTTTGCCCAGCAAAAGCAAAAAAAAAAAATGGTGAATTAACTAGCTGTCCCACTAAAAGCCCAGAGCTATACTCCTGAAGTGCACAAAGCTGTCTCTCTCAGTGGCAGCATAGGAGAAACCAAGTGGTAGGTATGGAAATGTCACCTGGGGGAGCAGTTCCAAAGCAGTTCTTCTGTGGTGCCTTGGTTCCCCCCCAGCCAGCTCGTTTCTGTAACCACCTACCTGGAGTACCTTTGATTCCACTGTCAGCTCAAACACCGTGTTATCCTGGTTCAGAGCAATTTCACTTGCCTTCGTGTCACAGTTCATTGACGAGGACAAGGCAATCTTCCTTCAACCTCGCCAAAAACTAACAGACATTTAGAGTCAAAACAGCTTGCCTTCCTCAACAACTTCACCAGTTACATGTGTCAAAGCAACTTTATTACTCCAGCTAAACACACTCCTATCCTAACAGCGCCTCAGCAATCTTTCTTACTCACTGCTTAACAAACTGCAAGTAGATGCCGTGTCTGTCAAGGGTAAATCACCCACGGGTTGCTCAGCCTCTTACCTGTAGAGGATTCCAACATACAGAGAACTCGCAGGGTCTTTTCAAGACTTTGCTCTCACTGGTTTTAATAAAAGTAGTAAATTCGTCCTGTGTAGGCATCGAAGTACAGCCGCCCAAGGTCAGGGCTGCAAGTTTTTCTGGGGTTTGAGGGAGGGAGGCTCCAATTCTCCATCCTGTGAACACATGGGTTAGGTGTAGTCGGGCATGGAGAAAACTGCCCCATCCACCTTCCCTGAGCAGGGCCTTTGCAGAGCCGAGGAGCTCCTCTTCATTAGGTGCTTTGTATCCTGTACTTCCCTGGCTGTAGTTCTGCATCTTCCCTGGTTACAGAGGGAAGTGGTCAAACCCTGTGAGTGAGAAACATGTTAGTGGGGGCTTTAAGAAATGGGAGAGAGAGCTGAAGTGAAATGGTGAGTCCAATCTTAAAGTGTTTTCCTGAATAGCCCACAAAGCGAATGGCTCACCGTCCATAAAACGCCCTCTTGATAGCACTCTGGGCATTCATTTTTTTTATTATTGCATTGTTTGTGGTTGAATAATGAAATGTTGAGTCTATTTTTCCTTAGACACATCTTGCTTTTCAGAGCTAAGTAAGAAAATTCTTCATTCTAATTTCTAATTGCTTGCTGTCAGTCCGCACCATTTATTCAGTCATTATCTGGCACGCCAAAAGGTATTTTCTCATAGGCATTTATTATTATTTTTGTGCTGATTTATTTAAGGAGCAGCTAGGTGAAAGTTCTTTCTTGATTCATTGGTCTAACTGGCAGTAGACTTTGTTTTTCGGTTGAGTTTTTCTCCTTCCTTCCCCAAATACAAATCACAAATAGTTCCCAGCACTTTGTTAAAGACTGAAAGCAAAGCATAACTCAGACCAGTTTTCTTCCTGGTGAAATGTTGCAGAGTACAGCATCATCAATCACAGTTTTCCTCATATTCTGGTAGCACAGATTCATTCTGCCTAGCGCATAAGGCAACTCCGGGATGCCTGAAGCTCTGGATTTCTGACTCAGTCCATGAATCTAGACTCTATCCAGACTTTTTTCCTCTCTTAAATGTTAGAATAAACATTAGATACCTACATATTAAAACATATTGAGACATCGACGTATTACTGAATTTGGATTTTAAGCTTCCTACATGTAAGTGTACGTTTCGGAATCCTTTGGAAGATCAAGTGATACAGTTGCTTTATAGAAGTCCATGCCAGGTACTAAATAATGAGGTCAAAAGAAGTAGTCCAGTACATGAAATGATGTTTTCAAAATAATATTTTTTAAAAGCAGCATTACTGTGGATGGATTGTTTTGGGGTGGAGCATGTGTGGGTTGTAGGTGCTTTGAGGAGGGGAGAAATTGTGCAAAGTCCTTCCCTCTGTACAGCTGTGCGAGGGTTACAGGTGTTTTGGGCACGGTGTATAGGTGTGAGAAGGACTGTTCATCCTTCCCTTATCCCTGAAGTATCCTGTTAAATGACTGGTATTCCTGTAGACTGACAGCTCCACCCAAAGGGACGGGGCATGCTCTTCTCCGCTGTTATCTCAAAGAGATAAGGCACAGCCCTGCAGTGAGATGGGCTCTGAACCCACGTGAAGAGAGGCCACATAATAAGAGATGTAATGTTCAGTATTTTCTGCAAGCTAACTAGCTCCTGGCAGCTGTGCCCTCCTTGCTTAGGATGACGCCTGGGGTTAGACCCCCTTCTCTCTGGGTCCTCTGTAGGGACCCAGCATACCCAGCACATCATTTCTGCTTATGCTCCACAACCCACCATAGCCACTCGCTTCTAAAATCTCCTCTGGCTCTGTGTTGTAGTCTTGTGAGAAAATCTGGAGGTGCAGATGTGCTGAAGGCGGTAATTCAGTGGAAGTGATGTGCAAAAGGCAGGCAGACAACTCAGCAAGTGCATGGTCAGATGTTGGATTGTGCTGCAAGAAGCCAGGGAATGAGCTTGCCCAAGAGCAGGCACTTAATGTGGTGATTTGGCAAGAAATTCCACAAATAACTGAGCTGATCTGAAGGCTTTAAGGGGCAAATGTATTTGCTCTGTCTTCTTCATTGATACATTTCAGGATATGAATTTGAACTGCAGTGCTGGCGCTCTGCTCTCCATGAATGCAATTTCACTGTCTATACAGCCAACATAGACCAAAAGGCGACAGTCAAACCACAGTGTGCACCTATCAGCATCAGTGTTGTGTTTTCTCAGGGCTCTGCAATGCTCTGAGGCTTGTACAGGCAGCTCTTGCAGAGGGTTCAAATTAGGGGGCAGTTGCCTCCAGAGTTGACCTTCTTGGAAGTCAAGAAAAACCCCGAACACAAACCAAACAAGAAAGCAGTTGAGACAGCAAGCATTATTATTAAGCTGCAGTGTCAGGTGATTTGTCTTTGCCAGCCTGTATGCGGTCTGCAGCCAGCGTGAGAGTCTCTTTCAGCTTGGTCTGCTGCAGCCAGATCTGATTCCTTAGCCGTGTGTGATGTTCTGATCAATGCGCCAGTGGATATGCAAAAGTTATTTTCTCACCGTAGTAGTCTCAATAAAGAACGGGGAGCTAGAGGCTCCGAGCTTAGCAAGTCAATTGTCAGCGTGTTTCTGTGGAGATCCAACAGTGATTTTCCTCAGATGAGGACGTGGCACCATAGCAATGTTTTCTACTTGCTGTAGCTTCATGGGACTATTAAGTTCTTTGGGTACCGCTGATGGAAATTTCCTAAATGTGTGGGCATAGGTTGGGTGCTCGAGCAGGAAAGTAATCTAAATCACAGCTTGCCTTCTCGTGGTTGAGAGCAACAATGGGACGCTTTGCTTGGAGTACATCCATGTAATTGCGCGGGTATCTTGAGGTGTCCCTGTTGAAAGGTCGCGATGAAATAATTTTGATTCCAGATTTCTTGGGTTTTTATTCTAGAAGGTGGGAGGGAGGAACCCCAGTGCTTTAAATACAGCCCTTTCTAAAAGAAAAAAAAGTTTTCTGAAAATATTATTTTGGAGAAAATCAGTCTCGGTACTGCTTAGGGTTTACCTGCCCCAGCAGGGTTATGCCAGACCCAGAAAGCAAAGCTGTTGCTGCACTTCAGTCATCTAAACTGAGTGATTTCTACAGAGCACATTAGCTCAGATTACTCAATTTAAGAGTTTCAGAGGTTTCTTAAATATTAAACCCTGTCTGAAACCCTGTGTTTCAAAACACTGACATCGATACAGTGGAGATCTAATTGTTTTATGGCTGGAGTTAGTAAGTGCTCCTTACTCATTGCTAAAAAAAGTGCTAATACCTTGATAACAAATAAAGCTCCCCTGCGATTCGTCAATGAACTTCAAACTTTCTGAGCCAGTCCCACTGCAGCTTCCTCCCTTTTAGAAATGATGGGCCAAATGCTCACATTCATTCTCAAGTCTTAGGCAGGCAAATTTAATCAAGGCAGAAACAGCAATTAGGAGAAATTTGCCCACATGAGAACTGGATGAGAAATTGATTCAATAAGTTTCGGTTAAAAGAAAACTGCATAAAATCCTTTTGGTTATTCATTATTGAATATTCTGTCATCTTTGCTCCGATTGAGTATTGTGCAAGCAATATATTTTTCTTATGAGGGTAAATAAAAAATACAGTGTCACTCGTGCTCAACACGTATGGAGTCGAATCTACTTTAAGCCTTTGATGATGGAAATGACTGCGGTGTAAAGATCTTCAATTCAAATGATGATTTTAATGGGGAGTGGGGGAAAAAGTTGTGTGATAAAATGGTTTGTTCATTTACAAAAACTGCTACTGGCAGAGCTGCGAGGACCAGGAAAATATCAGGTAAAATCAAAAGCTCAAAACGATCTTGATGAAGTGGCGAAGTTGTTCAGTATCATTAAATTTAAAAGTAGTCAAGAGAAATGCCTACTAAGGAACTAATAGTTAAATGCAGAAACAGAAAATGAGAAATAACTGGTTAGTCAGCAGTCCTGTCACCCTAAATTTCTGTTACAGTTACTTAAAATTAGGTCTTTATGCCTACGTGAATAAATTAGAAGAGGTGCCTGAGCTAAAAGATACTTAAGAATTTGCTTCTTTCAGCTGGAACTTTTTGAAATAAGGGACTTGGGAAGGCTTATTTAAACCATTTAAAAGTTGAGGTGTATTGGTCAGGCTTTTTTCATTAAATCGTAACTGTAGCAGTTTGCACAGAAATCCGGGAAAAAATGGCCAAACAATGTAAAAGTTCTTGCCCTGTATGTTTAGGTCCTTTTTGCCCTACGGGTCCATCTTTATAGGCTGACTCTTGGTAAAGCAGAAGAGCTAAGACAACTATCAAGAAATAGATGTTCACTGAATACCTGCACAAATGTCAGTGGCAGAAAAAAATGCTGCAAGTCTATTGCCTTATCCAGTCAAAAGATAAGTCAGTGATTTAACCATTTGGCAGCCTTTCCCACCTGTAAGGCTTAGAAAGCCCAGGAGCAACATCTTGTATTATCAGACTTCACGTGTGGGTAAATATGACATACACCCAAGATCACTCGTGAAATTCAGATAATGCTATTTCTTAGCCTGAAAGGAGCAGTATCGTGAGATGTGCTGGCACTGGAATGGCGGTACGCATGCAAGTGTTCTTCGAAGCCCATGATGTCTCAAGAATATAACAAAATTTAGATCAGTTTTTCTTTTTCCCTTACAGCTCAGAAGAAAATTTTGCACAACCTGGGGTCTATTCAGGCATCTGAAATGCAACTGCAAGTTTCAATAAACAGCGAAAGCAGGTGTGGATGCTAATGTTTGAAACATTCTGTTTGAAATGACAGGGCATAAGCTTCTTCCTGTTAGGGTGTTGCTTAGATACACAATTATCCACACAAAAAGAAAACATTCTCAAAAACATAGAAGTAAAAGAGTGGAGGCAGCTTTAAGGAGAGAAAAATTAAGATTGCAAGAGAAGTCAACATTTGGAACAATGTTCACCTGGAATCATCAGCTGCATGAGGACCGTAGGAAGGTCAGAGGAGGTGGCAGTGTACAACTTCAGATGTTGGACACATCTCAAGAGAGGGAAGGAAGTGGCTGCTCTTAGGGTCCATGAGCTGTGCCTCCACGTTTACCCCTGGTTGTTGAGACAGACTTTGTGTATTTCTCGATTATCATGCTTTTGTTTTCTGCAGATTTTCGAAAATAGTTATGCTAAATTCAGAGAAGATTCCTCTGTCTGATAGTGTCTCAGAAACCTCAGTGTTTTAGCTGAGGTTCGGCAATGCGTTAAGCCAAGGCAGGTGCTTCTGCACACAACCTCAGATGTGAGCAAGGGTTTGATACAGCCCCAATGGCTGTTGAGGCAGGATTTTAAAGGCCATTAGCCTCCAGCACAAGGAAGTGTTTATCCGCAGTAATGTAACTTAAACAACAGAGGAGCTTGTGGGCTATATTTTTCCATTATTAACACCACCACCATTTCAGAAAAGATTACAGCAACAGTGTTTTCTCCCAGCTGTTAGGATAAGGCAAGAAAACACCAAAGATAGGACTCTATGATTGTCAGCTGTGGAGACAGCCCTGAGAGGCAGCTCTGGACTAGCTTAGGTCAATTCACAAGGAGACAGGCTGCAACCAAAAGAAAGAGCATCCTGCTTTCATCCCCTTTTTCTGGAAGTTTTCCTGTGCGAGGTGGTTTAGTGCTAATTTAGCCAACACTAACTCGGATTCTTTCCATTTTAACAAGCCGTTAGAGCACCCCAGCTGTGCCAAGGGGCAGAGAAACTGACAAAACGAGAGGCCATTTAGTATCATCTTGCTTAAGATTTGCCCAAGAAAGGTAGCATAAAATGAAGAAAATAGTTTCAGTCTTGATTTTTATGACTTTAAACAGGAGTCTGGCCCCGAGAGTTTAGCAGAGCAGATTTTATTATTTATAAGAGCAGTAAAACCCGAAGCACTGGAAGAAAGTTTATTTGTGAACAATATGCTAATGGAGAAGTTGAGGAAGACTGTTAACGCCACAGGACATCTCCGTCCGTTTACAGTTGAGTCAGCAAGAATAATGCCAGCTTGTAGGTCCTGACTTTCTGTGTGCAATTTGAATTCATACTCCTCTGATTTTCATATTTCTCTGAACTTTGTTGTCCGATGTCTCCTTTTAGGAAAGGGCCCCTGTCCCTCGTTCGAAACTGTGTCAAAAGGATTAACCGGAAAGCCCAGACATAAGCTTGCCAAAGATTCCCAGCCTCAAGCCTGTGACCCTCCCCATATATTCCCGCTTCAGGCGGGCTGCTTAGCAAGACCGCTGGCCAGAGCTGCTGCTTAGCTGGCGACGCTGGTGGCTTGGCACAAGCCAGTCCCCATTTGCTTGTACGAGGTGCATAGGCAAGGAGCCAGCCCCAGGCAGGGAACTGTAAAACTGATTTAGAGACACTTCTGCTTCTTCTTTGTCTGAGTTCTGCGCCAAAGCAGCTTGGCCAGACCAGATGATCAGCCTCCTTCTGTATTTATTGGGCTACGTGTTTACGATAATGGCATTTAGTAGTGAGCAGGGGTGGGGTTTTTTTGCTTTGTCTATGGTATGCACTTCTCACGCTGTACACAGCAAGGGCACCATGCAAGTACCACTCAGCAAAAAAGCTTGCCTGCTTCTGGTAAATGAATAGAGCAAGAGTACTGCTGCTGCTGGTGAAGCTGAAGCCCCAGCGTTTCTCTTTTTGAGGGTCGTTTATCATGCACATTTACCAAAGTTAGGCCACTTGAGCTGATAAATGTGCCTGCTGAGTAGCCACTAGCAATTGAAGCTCTTTCTTGGAAAGCTCCACTAGAAGGTGTCAGCGTAGAACACCGCACTTGGGAAACCTGCTGCAAGGAGGAGAAGGTAAACGTACAGAAGCAGCCAAATTTTGAGGA
This sequence comes from Opisthocomus hoazin, assembly GCF_030867145.1. Lineage (NCBI taxonomy): Eukaryota > Metazoa > Chordata > Aves > Opisthocomiformes > Opisthocomidae > Opisthocomus > Opisthocomus hoazin. Next base: position 34,663,284 of record NC_134415.1, on the reverse strand, counting down.
GGTTATTCCTCTCCCCTTTCCTGGGGCATCTTAGGAGGCTACCCCTAATGCCTTAGACCCCTGCCAAGGTGGTAACACTGGAGGTTTCTCAGAAGAAACTTCACCCTTACTGCTTTCAGGTCAGGCATATCCTTCATCTTTAATACGTTGTTCCAGCTCTGTCAGACAGGACACTTTCTCTGTAGGACATGGGGTCTCCTCGTCACCTGCCTGCTGACGTGGCCAGGTATTAGCCGCACATGGCAGCACCTCCATGTGCAAGTACACTGCACGCAGGGTCAGGCTTCATATTCCCATCTTCAGGGGGTTTCACGAGACAGAGGTTTCTTTGCAGCTTCTTAGCCCTGAACTGGCTGCCCTGTCCCCTTCCTAGCAGAGGAGATCCTTCACCACCGTCTGTGTTCCAAAATTTCCTCTCCAGAGCACCCAAGTCCTCTCTTCAACGCAAGGATCACAGCCGCCAGCACCTCTGGTTACCTCCACAGCCCTCTCCATCACCCCGCTCCCCACTGCAGGTGCCTCCAGCCCCATCCCCATGGGGGCAGCCCCTCATGGCATCCCGCTGCTCTTCAGGGATGCCCCTGGGGGCACAAGCCCCTTGCCCACGAGCAGAAATCGCAGGTTGCCAGAGGAGCCAGGGAGTCCTGGGATCCCTGGCCTGATGGAGCTGCCCTGCTGCCTCCCAGCCCTGGGCACAAGGCCGTGCTGCCCACTCGTGTTTCTTATCCTCATCCGAGTCAATTTTTGGCATCATTTTAGGTTTGTCTTTGCCATTCACCTGTACAAAAAAAATATCGGTACCTCTTGGTCTCTTTATACCCTTCACATGTATCTGGTAACTAACAACTATTTATTAGCTTTCCCTTTTAATTATTTATGGTCATGGTTGCCAATTTAATCACTTTTTTTTTGTCAGGGAAGCTTAGGTTATTTTAGGCTGACAACTCAATTAACTCTTTTAAAAAACAGTGTACTTTAAAGAGGAATAAAAATGTGGGCATGACCTTTCAGGCTGCCATTTAAATCACAGCCAGCACAGAAACGCTGAGGGTGATTGATTCTGGTGTTCAGTGATGTAGTATGTAGCAGCATTTCAGATAACCGATAACCTGATCACAGTTGTGTATAAACATAATGCAATTGGTACTGTGGAAAGCCTTTAATAATTGCCTGCAGCTCCTTGAAAGTCCTTGATGTTCAATTAATCATCTTCTGCCTCTGTTCTGCCAGCGTGGCTCCTTTTGAGTAGCAGTTGTCTCAGACACCTGACTAATATTTCACCAGTGGAGATGTAACAAGAAGCAACAGCAATGACCTGGATGGTTTTTAACTCTGTTCGTTGAGTTTATCATGGTGCTCTTTCAGGTCACAGAACAGACTGGGCATCTTTTCCCACAGTCTCTGGTGGATTGGGTGCATGTATGCATGTTTTTATATACTGAACAGTCATAGGAGTTAGGGAAAAAAAGGACCTGGTTTAGCCCACCATGATTCACAAAGCAAAATTACAGGGCCTTTGACCATCTATTTACTGTAGGCTATGTGGAGAACAAGTTCATGTTAGAAGAATGTTATTAAAATTGCAAAAAAAAAGTTAGGAAATGCCAGAAACGGCCTGCTTTTTCGTCTTGGAAGTGGTACATAGATTACCAAGTGTGGGTGGGTAGGTAGATTATGGAACTCAGTCCTTAGTTGCATAGTCACTCAGCATTTTCTCCATGGGATATCTGCTCCAGTACATGGGTCACCAAGTAGTCTAAGCTTGTGTGTGATACAGGTTAGACCAGCCCTAAAAACTGCGGTGGTATCTCATACCTTCAGACTTAGCATGGGTCTAACTTAAGTATGTTAATGCACACTGTGCTGGACAGACCACTGCTGTTCAGGCACTGTGTTTCCAGATAGCAGTCTAAATAAGATCAAATGTGATTGTACAGCAGCTTTGATATTAAAGGCTCTGGCAATGGAAACACTCTAAAAAAATGTACTGTTTGAGCCCAAAGCGGGGTATTTTAATAAAGCAGGCTGGCAAAGGTGTTAAAGGGGAAGTAAGTTTTTCATTTGTAGTCTGAAAATGCAAAGCCAGGTGGAAGAACTGCCTTGTAGTATTCTCACTCCCTGGGTAAAGGCACTGGATGCAGCAGAAGGTTTCCATCTGTGGCGGCTTTGTCGGCTCTGAGCTGTGACCCTGTATCCAAGGCAACTGTTTCTGGATGTTAGGTGGTGAGGAGCTATAGAATAAAGGAGAGGTAGTTGTGAAATATACAGGTATGACTCTTACCAGGGGCAATAATTATGAAATGCTGACAGGTGGAAAAGGGGTTGAAGGGAGCACCAGAATACAAATGTGAAATTTTAGTCTTAAAATTGAGAATATGGTAATGTCTTCCTTGGTGCAGTATACATGTTAGTCAATAAAGATCAACCAAGACTATGGAAAGCCATGAACTAAGGCAAGTGTGGAACAGACATAAAACAAAATTGGTTGCTCTTAGTTTGTCTGCCAGTGTTGTGTAACCCACATCTCTTGGGGACCAGCTCTGTAAGAGCTTGGTCTTTATGCCGCAAGAACTTCTTTCCCTCTGGAAGCAGCATTCTGGTTATAGTTTTCTTTATTTCTGAGGAATCATTTTTTAAAAAATTATATTCGAGAATTTTAGTTTCTTTCAATTCCATTAACTATAGCTTCATTATTAAGAGGTAGTAGAGGTGGTGCTACTCTCATGAAATACACTCTGGGATTTAAAATGATTGCTCAGTTATGCTGGCTTGCTGTACGAGCCAAGTCCCGTGGCAGGATGCCTCTGTGAGAAGAGCTGAGGGCCTGGCTGAAAGAAGCAGGGACACACAGTGCCGTGGTAAAGGCTGGAAGACTTTCTTGTATTCGGTTTTCAAGGTGACCAAAACTTTCCTTCATCTCGGGTTAAATATATCTTTACTGTCAACCCCTTTAATCTCCAAATATAGTAAGACAAGGTAATCACCAAACCGACTGGCCTGAGAGGAGAGCTCACGGGTACTAAAGCCGCTGTTCCTTCTTGGTTTCTGGTACCAACCATCTCTTACTTGTAAAAAAATGGGTAAAAGAAAAGAAAGGAAGCCCAACGGGAAGCATATCAGAAGGCAACTGGACAAACACAAGTTTGTCCAGTTGCACTACCTCTTGAATCCATCACCAGCTTAAGTAAATTAAAAGTCCAAATGAGCAGAATAGTAACTACAAAACCTATTACACAAGTCAGGATGACGGACTCATTAATTGCCAGCACTTACCCATGAGACGCTGCTGAAGGATAAATGTTATCTGAGTGTTTTTATCAACTCAGCTCTACTAATTCTGTTTGTTTATGGAGAAGTATCAAACGGCTGAAATTAATGCTGCCATAGAGCTGGTATCTGAAGTGGTGGGGCAGAATTAGCGTGAGAGGGGTTGAAGTATTGTGTCTGAACCACACAGTATTAACTTCAGGGTGCCTGTACCATGTATGTCAGGGCCATGAAAAATGCAGAGCATTGTTGTGCTTCTTTCCTTGTACTGTCTCAGAAGCACAGGCAGTTCTGGATGAATTTATTTCACCCAGGCATCATGATGTACTTAGCCTTGAGCAGGGGCTGAGCTCAGACCTGTTGTGCAGAGCACACCAGGACTAACTTCTCATGGTCCAGGTGGTGCCGAAGGGACAAACACAGCAAGGGAAGACCCTGTATGAAAAGTACATGAGCGCACTTCTCTCTGCTAGCTGTTGACCTGAAGTTACTACGTCTGCCTGGTCTTACTTTTTGCCTGTTTTATGTAAGTCTTAGCACTCTCGTTGATGTATGGCTCCTTTCACCTTGCATAGCTACATACTGAATTTTGGTAGCTATGCTTCAGGAAATCTTACTTATACAAACTGCATCGAGACTGTGAAACTGCACCACCTCTCATGAATGATCGCCAGAAAATACTAAAAAAGCTTCAGTGCATTTACAACTTGATCAAAACTGTCACTATTTTTTTTTTAATTAATAAATGTGTCTAGCCATATGTGTGACAATAAACCCATTTATTTTGGTGATGATGTTCACATGCTTGCTGTGAAGCACATGTTTAAATGCTTTGCTGACAAGGCATGGGCGAACAGATGCCTTCTCCATAATGAGCTGGCCGGGTATCTCTAGCTGGCAACCGCAACAGGCTCTCCAGCTTCTCCTGGGGACCAGGCACTAGTTGATATTCATCATCAAATAAGAAGGCTCCCGCGAGCAGCCAGCCCAGCCCAGATAACGGCTTCACCCACAGAGGAGGAGGAACAGACACAAGCTTTCCATTCCCCCATGTTAAGCCTGGGACCCCTTTGTGAGATCTGCTCAAAGGTGGTCTTTATGCACGACAAAACAGAGAGACCGTGGGTCCAGAAAACAGAGTCTAATGTCCCCTTTGGTAATTTTTTTATTTTTTTGATAATACTGTGCAAGTTTTTTTGCTGTCTTTTTACAGAAAAGACTGTTTCTATTGTGAAGATACTGATGATGCAGTATGGTCTGAATTGCCGTCACACAGCTGTTTTCCAAGCACACCAAATCTGGAAGCAGGACCACCTCTTTCATCATGCACCTTTGTGTCATTGAAAAGATGTTTCCAAGTTTACTTGTTACAAGCTTTTACATTCTTTTTCAACAGATGCGAAATTCTGTATCAATGAAGTACAAAGGTAACACAAACAAATTACACAGAAAAATACAGCCATTACAAAAATAAATCAATAGATTTCAAGTAGCAATCTCAACTCATTATACACAGGGAATATTTTCCTGTTGCTTTTTAAAGGTGGGTCGTGATAATAAACTGGATTTAATGATTTCATTATGCTCTATGCTAAAAGTAGCTCCTTTTTTCTTTGGAAACTCTCATTGATGTGATCTGATGTTGATATTTACCTCTCTGAATACGTTACTTGCTCTGCATTTTAGATTAGATATGGTTATTCGTTCATGGGACATGAGCAGTCACCTCAACCCCATCAGTACGCTTTTTGATTGAACCACAGAGCATTTTTACAGGGAAGAACAGCAGAACAAGGGCAATACCTACAGAACTAAGTTTCAGAAGTCTTCCTGAGATAGTATGTGAAACATATGTAATTCTTTTTCATAAAATAACTGATATCAGCAAATAACGTGGAGCAAACTTCGTCTATTTATTTGCATGCAAATTTAAGGTCACTCTTGCTGTTATTTAAGCATCTATAGCTACAAGGCATTTCTGCTTATACATATAAAATGTTGTGCACGAGTGACATCAGAAGACAGTTCTTGTAAAGAAGAGGTGAATTAATATTGCTGCTGGATGTTTCCAGAGTTTCTATACTCCGATTTTTCTATTTAACTGCGGCAGTGTCTTTCCCTGCTGAAATTGCAAGGTCCTGGTGCTCTCAGTGTGCCAGGCAGCTCTGCAGCAGGGGTATCTCACCGATGAACTTAATCAGGGCCGTGGCTTTTCCTTCCTTCTGTGATCATATCAGGTGGGCTAGCCGTATTTTGAATTTGGTTGAGATGTTAAAGTGCTGTTATTTTTAAAAGAATATTCAATCTTTGGGGGTGAGGTTGTTTTTTTCTGTTATACAACCTGAAACATGGCATCTTCTCAGTGGGAGTGGTATAATCAGCCCTTGATAACAGCAGCATTGTGCTGGGTTACAGCTTGTCAATAGAGAGCTTAAACTTTTCATCAGGCCACGCTGGCTCACGCGCGTGGGAGCAAGGAAGTGGCCTCCTCACCTCATCTCATTTCAAGACGGTTTGGGCTCAGGAATGCTTCCACCTGCATTTACAGAGTGGTGTTTTGCTGTTAGTATCATCTTTCATGTCTGCAAGGGTGTTTTGCTTTCTCTTGAGTTTTGGTCATCTTGCTGAGCTTTCTGGTGCCTTCTAAATTCTTCACAAAACTCAGTTTCCTGTTGGCCTAAGATGACTTAGAGGTAGCACTCCGTTTGTCCAGTGAGATGGGACCTTTGTTAAGTTTCATACGTCCTGAGCTTATGCATGAAAAAACGTGTCATTAACGATGCTCGTTTGTCTCCACACCTTAGGTTTCGGGATGACCACGCCAGCAACTGTGGCTGGGAAAGTATTCCTCATCATTTATGGCCTTTTTGGGTGTGCTGGGACTATTCTTTTCTTCAACCTCTTCTTGGAGCGCATTATCTCTCTCCTGGCATTTATCATGAAGGCGTGCCATGAGAGACAGCTGCGAAGAAGCGGTCTCCTACCTCCCAACTTCCGAAGGGGGCCAGCTATGTCAGGGGTGGGCAGCCTTGTGGGGTGGAAGCCATCCGTTTACCACGTGATGCTGATTCTGGGAATTTTTGCTATTACCCTTTCCTGCTGCGCCTCTGCAATGTACACAGCGGTGGAAGGATGGAACTACGTTGACTCCTTGTACTATTGCTTTGTCACCTTCAGCACCATCGGCTTTGGAGATTTGGTAAGCAGCCAAAATGCTGCATACCAAAATCAGGGATTATACAGATTCGGAAACTTCATATTTATATTAATGGGGGTATGTTGCATATACTCTCTTTTTAATGTCATCTCAATTGTAATCAAGCAAGTTTTGAACTGGGTGTTGAAAAAATTTGAATGCAGATGTTGCCCAAAGTGCCATAAATCAAGTGCCCGCCTTGGACGTCGCAACGCCATCACCCCAGGAGCCCGCCTACGTCGACACAACATCTCAGTGGACGCTGATGGACAGTATGACAGTGACACCGAGGGGAGGAGGCTCTCTGGAGAGATGATCTCCATGAGGGAGCTCACGGCATCGAATAAAGTCTCCCTGGCCATTTTGCAAAAGCAGTTGTCTGAGACAGCCAATGGCTACCCGAGGAACGTTTGTATCAATACGAGACAAAACGGTTTCTCCGCAGGGGTGGGTGCTCTAGCCATCATGAACAACCGCTTGGCAGAAACCAGTGATTCTAGGTAGAGTTTTTGAAATTCCTTTTGTTTCTTTAATAAAAATAAATTGGTAATGAGGGTGGAATTATCACTGTAAACTACTGGAAAGTTTTAAATTCAGAGTCATCCTTGGTATTCTTTGAGCGTTCAGCATTTTAGTTTCTGAGGGTTTTATAAGTCTTCTCTAATATGCAGCAACATCTTTACTGTAATGTTATAATTTTCCCCAAAGGGTTTTTTTGGAAAAGACTTGGATGTCTTTGGTGCAGAATCTGATGCAATTATAGAAGAATGGTGTGACATGGTTATGATGGTGTCAAAACCAGCAGGTTCTTCTTCAGAACATAGCCTGAGCCCAAACTTTGGGTTAAAAATGCGTAAAATGGGCAAGTTCAGCTCCAGATTCAAACTTGAGGTTGATAAGGTTTGGCTAAACCAGTACCTCACCATTTGTTGGTCTGGATCTGGCCCTGAACTTTGTACTCAGTGCTCTGCAGCAGTTCCTCATAGCAGGCCTGTGTATAACATAGACGTAGGTGACTGCAGTTACACCAGATTTAGGGTGACTGTGTTTCACTTGTGTAATCCTGCTGACTTCAGTGATAGAGGATCAAATGGGCTGAATTCCCCTGACTATCAATGTTTTTTAGCCAGTCTTGTCTGAAATACTACCTGCTACCTAACTCTTAAAAGTCAGGGGATTATCGAGAACTGTGTTAAAATGTGGAACACTCTTCCTACCTGCTGAAATACTGAAAACAGGCAGTTGTCAGCTTTGGTACTGACTTCATTTAATACAAGAGAAACCGGTATGCACCTCTGGTGTCAATGTTTGCGTCACCGCTGAAATGCCTATTTCATTACTTTTACATGAAAATAAGTAGCAAAAATGAATGTAGGCTCTCTGTTGTCCTAAATTTGCATCTTTTACTTCTGCCAGATTGTTGCAGAGATTCATGCAAATGATTTCTTTTCAGCTCTTTGGGGACCCCAATCCTCTATTTTTTCCCCCACAAATCTGGTTGTGAAGGTTATATGGAAGAACATTGTGTTGGAGCTCCCCCAGAAGCTGGTTTCCCCCCAGAAAATTGGTACTAAATCATAAATTGGCCTAAGGCTGTTGCTACTGTCTTAAGTCATGTTTAACCTGTGCTAGCCCGAACTGCTGTAGAACCAGAAGCATCTTCAAGCAAACCTGGTCTAAGTGTCTGGTTTAGCATGACAAATGGGTGCATAGGAAATACTGCAAATCTCTTTCAGAAATGTGTGCAAAGCTCTGGATCATTTCTCTGAATTCTCTATACTGTGCCACTCCTTGAATGCTGTGAAGGTAATAAAAAGGATTCTGCTGATTCCAGCAAGAAATACAACTTAAACCTGAAGTCTGAGAAGCCACAATGGTCAGCTCTTGAAAACAACTTCGGTCATTATAGGCAAGATCATGAATAGTAGGTTGATTGCTGAATAAATTGAAAAGGCTGGTGAAAACAAACTGGGAATATTAGAAATGTTTGAAAATATTTCCATGAAGCTTCATATAGATATTTTACTCCATTGTTTATTTACTTTGTTTTGCATGGGTTTGGGGCATCCATCAATTTGCTTTCCTTTAAATTTGTAGTAGTGCAAAACATTTTGGAATTTAACCTCAGAAGACGAACTTTTAATTTGAGGTTTTGCACACTTGAGTCTGCCAGCTGAAGTATGGCAGCGGTGATATCTTTTGCCTGAAGGAGAAGGAACCAGAGCAGGAGATAAACCATCACACGTGTATCTGTATCATACTATAAACATAGTCACAGGTTTTATAAAGATGTATTTGGCCAGAAACACTCAGTGGTGTTTGTGTTCTCTGTCTACCTGGTACGGACTCATACTTAAGAGTACATTGTATGGCAGAGACTGCATTCAGGAGGCATTCATCTGGCAGGAGCTTCCCTGGTGGCAGAGACACACACACACACACACACACACACCCTCAGGTCCATGTGTCCATGTGCCTGTCTGTCTCTGCACTCCATCTCCAATGCTACTGTGAGTGACCCTTTGAAGAAGCAGTCAGAGGTCAAAATGTTTGGTGATCCTAATTTGAAGCCCACTGAAGGATAAATGTAAGCAGGATGTGTAGGGGCAGGTCGTGGTCTGGGAAAGACTCAAAGACCAACTGCAAAGACCCAGTTCAGGAAGGCGACTTCAGAGCTGCAGAGACCATTTTTGGAAACAGTAGAGGCAGGGAACCAAAAGGATTAAAATTTGTTCTTTTCCCTCAGGATTACCCCCGGGGTAAATCTCTTAAACTATGATGATGTATGTGCTTGTTTATTAAGAGCGTGTATGGGGTGCTGCTCTCTTCTTGCAGCTAGACCTCTCTTAGCGTTGTATCTTGGTACATTTGCCATCATGGGGACTATTACTCATTAGAATGGACCCCGCTGTGTGAAGTGCTGTGTAAATCGAAGCAGTCGGGCTCTATCCCAAAGGTCGTAAGAGGTTGAGTAGATAGGATCCCAAGCCACAGCAGAATTACTTAGGTTTATCATTTTACTCATAAAAAAAAAGTTCAAGTGCATTAACATTCTGTGAGCTCAAGAACTATATTTTTATGGTAACAAATTTGCAAATTAAGGGGTTTTATTTTTTTTTCAGTTAAGTTGTTTTCAAAGGATAAGTATTGTAACTGTGATTAGGAAGCTATTTAAGTGCTTGTAAATTGTTTTCAAACTACCTATTCCTGCCTGGGAAATACAGTGAAGTAATATGAAATTGTACATACCTCCTCTGCTATTTCTGTACTTTTTCTGAGTCCAGTCAAAGGCAGACACGCAGTGTGTTGTAGTATGATTTAAACGTTTCTGAGTCTTTTTGGTACTTTTGGTCACAGCGATGCCATTGCAGGACCCTTTGCAGTTCCTGTTGATTTCAGGGGGAACTGGATTGGCTTCCAGAGCTGGGTTCCCCAAGGGATCTGACCATCTGATTGCTGCTCTATGCACTTAGGTCTAATGTTTCTTTATTCGCAAGATCTTTGATAAACTCTGTTCTGCTTCTGCTTAGCCTCAGAGGCATATAAAGTGCATGCCCAGTTTTCTACCAGTGCCCCTGTTTCTTGCAGCGCACATATCCCCAGAAGCTGACACAACTCAACCCCAGCTCATATCTAAGCCCCGTAAAAATCCCCAACCCCATCTGGCTCAGCAAGGCCAATTTATAAGAGGGTTCAGAGCACAATTACTGAACTGGGTCTCCCAAAGAGTGGCCTTACAGTTCTGTCATACTCAGTAGCCAAAGTATTTTTCAAGGACTCATGAGAACTCCAAATCTCCAAATCTCTACTATTCTGCCTGCTAGCACTACCTGGGCACCCATCGCCCATGTGCATGAGTATATGAGCCAGGAGGACGTAAGAGATTTGAGATCAGTCTTTCCTAGTCCTTCCTGATCTTTCTTTAGCTTTTTTTATGACAACTTCTCTTCAAACTTGGCAGACTTGGGCTCTTAACTCCTCTTTGTTGTGCGTGGTCCAGCTGACGATTCCCCAGGGCAGCCTGCTTCTTTTGTGAATTAAACCCGAAACATGAACCAGTTGCAACAAGTGCAATTCCTCCTGGTATTTCATTTCTACAGACAAAGCAAATGCCTGCAATACACATGCACAGGCTGAAGCACAAGAAATCAGAAAGAAATTGAAGGAACGGTGGGACAGTGAAAGCACACGACACTAGATTGTACTTTCTTTTCAGGGAACTTGGGAGTTGTGTTACATTCTTGAAATTATTTTTTTTCCAGGGTTGATTTTTGGACAGCAATTTACTTAGGATTTAAAAGTTCATCTTCCCTGCTACAACCCCCTCTGCACCACCCTGTAGAACAGCGGCGGTGACTCCCAGCGGGCCCAGACCCAGCCATCCCAGCTGCCCACTGAGCAGCTGTACAAGCAGCACAGGCGGGAGCTCAGACCACATGTCCCAGGTTGGTCTTTTGCTGTCTGAGCCTGGGAAGAGCGTTCAGGAGCGGCAGAAAGCTGCAGACTGAGGACTTCTCTGTGAACAGTCGCTAGTGAGACCAAGGATTGCACAGGCGTGAGCTGCTCAGACCTCCAGCACGAAGGGAGGAGATACCGTGTTCACCTGGCCTCCGTGCTAATGCCTTGCAGATGAGAAGTAAAGTTTAAGTAAAAATTAATAAGGGACAATGACCAATTCAAGCGATGTCTTCTCTTTCCCCTGGAGCTCAGGGCAGAACAGTTAGAAGGAACAGTTTCTTGTGAAACCAGTAATGTTTGACAAGTCACGACATTTACTTCTTAGGGTTTGTCTTTCCTCTGTGTCTCAGACAAAGTTTGGAGTCACACTGAGATGTCATCTGATTCTCATTGATTTCTTCCCATCGGCAAACACACTTCTCATTTTGTGCAAAAAATTCGGATCGCCGCTTATTTCCTTGCAATGCAAAGGCTGTGCTTCAGAGGGCATAACTGTTCAGAGAAGTAATTTCATTTGCCTCAGTCACAGATGGAAGTTTCTGAAGGACAAGGCCGTAGTTTGCCGGTCTCCCTGCAGAAGAAGCATTGCACAGGTAACTGCGGTTACTGCCAGCGACATGTGCAAAGGTACTTTAGGCAGTGGTTGGGGCTTTGCAGCAGTAGGCACAACTAAAAATGGAAAGAAGGTCTGTTATAAAGGATATTTGTGCCTCTTTGACATGTACTTGCTATTTGATAGCCCAGTTGCCAGCTCTAATTGCAGCAAAAATACCCAGTGGAAGACAAGAATGGTGTAAGAGTCACGTTAAAGCGCTTGATGATCACCCCACGCCATGCTTGGGTTACCCAGAGATGCACCGCGATGCTGCCTGTCAGTGTAGCACTGGTGTCCCAGCATGGCTTCAGCTGTGGCCCTTGATTTCTTCTCCTCCCCAGCTTTCTCTGGGTGAAAATGTGGGTATACTCTGACCATTTATCTGCATTTCGGTCATGTCTTGACTTGCTGCTGAAGGGAGGACTTGAGCAGCAGTGGAGGCCATATAGCCAGGCATGTGGGCTCGGTAGAAACCTGATTGCCTGTGTGGGGTGAATTTATAACTATATGGAAATTAGCTGTAGCAATGAGACTGTTCTCAGTTTTTTTGTGGTTTTCTAATCTTTAACTTAAAAAATATTCAGTGACCAATTACTACAATGAATGTTCAGAGCTAATCTAAACGAAATCATACTTTGCTGATTGTTAGCACATCTATGGATGTGGCTTCTGCTCTAATTGGATTACTAACATGCCTTTCCAAACCAACACACATTTTCAATGTTACATTTAAATAATATAATAAATGTTATGTTACATAATAAACACAATTAAGGCATGTTAATACTTGACTCACACAAAAAAACTGATGAAGTGTACATTGCACATTGTACAACCAGTATGCAATTTCCTTTTTGTGAAGAATTCTGTGTTTGAGCTCATATTCTGCCTTTGTGAATACTCATGTTAGGAAAACAGAAGCATTATCATAGAATCATAGAATAGTTTGGGTTGGAAGGGACATTTAAAGGTTATCTAATTACATTGTCTGTGGAAAATGCATGAAGGTATGGGCAATTCCGCTGATATTTGACTCGTAGGATATGCGTATTAAAGTACGCACAGTAAGCAGTTCCTTATGTGTTGTAAATACGTTGTGTAGCAATAGCAGAGGAAGGACTACTTCAGTTTATGTGGCCACAGTCCGAATGCAGCTACCAATAAAGAAGCATACCGTTTTTCTTACTCTTTTTGTTTATTAAATGCATAGTATCCATCCTTTAATTAGAATATACCTTTAAACCAGGAAGAATGATGCAATTGCCTATATCTTGCATAGCCAAAAAGAGTTCTAGGATCAAATTCAAACTTTCAGCTCTTGGGAACTGAAATGGTGCAGTTTTGAAGTTTGAAATGGAGCTGCAAACCCACAGCCTTCCTGTCTATTGTGTGTAGTCCTTCCTTGGGAAAGGAAAGAGGCAGTAAATATGGATACAGTTTATAGCAGTGCCAAGCAGTCTGGCAGTTTAGCATGAGAAAAAAAATATGAGCTTTTCTCAAGGTACAGCAAGTGTACTGTTATAAAGGAATGAAAAGTGTGGGTAAGGGAGAGGCTCAGAAGTATTTTCCAACCAGTCCAGCAGAAAACCAAAGCCTTGCTTTGCTCTCCTTGCGTACGTGCATTATGCCCTGTCCCAAAACAGTGAGGCACCGTCACAGCCCCAAGTATCTCTCGTGGCATCACAGGCTCAGCTGCCTCATCTGGAACATGGAGAGAAGTGTTTTGTGGGGCACAGGGCAGAGAGGGAAGGGACCACACGCTCACACTCACCATCTGCACTTCATTCAGGAGGTGAACGCTGTCAAGGGCTGATTTTGGGAAGACGATCACCCAGCCTACTATTGGAAAAGCAGCCACGCTGATCCCTGGCAGTGATGGGCAGATTGTAGGTGCAGATTCCCACTCCTCCAGACCCCCTCCGTCCCAGGGCCGTGTCATGCCCAGGTCTGTCCCAGCCAGCTCCCAAGCCTGGGCTCAGCACAAGAATGTAGGTGGATTTGAAATAGTGAAACATCACTGTCCCAAGTATTTTCACCCCCAGCAGGCGATGCTTTATCAGACCGTCTTAAGAAATACAAAGATGTTCCCATAATCCCTTTGTACTTTGCAGACTGTAAGATTACTCTATAAAGCCAGTGAGTCAATGCAAAATTAATGCTTTTGTAACAATACACAATAAATAACTTGGAAAAAATTACTGCTATTTCTGACAATGTGCAATTTGAACACCAGGTGCTTTCTCAGTGCATATAATTCCCTGATTTTTCTATCGGTGAATCAGTTTTATTCTCTGCAAGTAAAATATGCCCAAAAATTTTTGTTTATAGTAACATCCATGGGCTGTACGGGCAGTGCAAGAATTGAGTTCCAATTTTATTGTAAAACCTCAGTGTCTGAAAGAACAACATCTGAAAAATGGTTTTGGGTTTGTGTTGGGGTTTTTATTTTTGTGTGTGCGTGTGGACATTGTTTATTTACAAAAATAAAAAATGCCATTCCTTCACATATACAGGCACACACATTTTTAGCTCACTAGAATACTACCTTGTTGTATACTCTGCAAATATATTAGTTCCAAATTTCAAGCCAAGTTAAAAAGACTTCAGTGATAATATATCTGCTCAATGGTATTCCTGTTTAATTTTTATTTCTTTTTAAAAGGGCACAGATTGGTGGATATCTTTAATGGAGTTGGCATTATTATCTCCTATTGCAAACGTCAAGAATTTTACTTCTGCAGTTAATTGCACTGGCTTTGGTATTTACTTGCTTCTGTATTTTACTAAGTGTGAATTATAAAAGGAATGACCAGTTCTGTGCTGGTTTCTGGTTGGTATCACTTTCCCATTTGAATTGATTGCAAACAGCTGAAATACTAACACCAGCAAGTTAACCAGCAAATGTTCACAGATATACTGAGATTAGACACTTTTCTGAATATTTTTCGTTTAAAAATTTTTTTGTAAAATTAAATTTATAATTTACTTGTCATGGTTGGAATTCGCAGACTGAATATTTTTCCTACCAACAGAAATCCTTGACATGAACTCAGTGAAAGATGCTAAAGATATAGTTTTATGTAATAAGCCCTTCCTATTTCATTTGCCAATTTTGTCTAATTTGTTTAAGCTTTTTAAAAGAAAGTCAGAAGGACATAAATCCTATTTGGAAAATGCCCTAACCTGTACACTCACTCCTATGAATAGAGCTTCTAAAGGGATTAAAACTGAGACTACTGGATCACTGCAAACACAATTATATGTACAGATCTCCAAAAGGTGAATGGTTTTACCTGTTTGGCAACTGCAAACTAAGGGCATGCAAATGTAATTCTAATTCAGGCAAAGAAACAAATAATAGAGCTCCACTCGCTACTGACCACTTTTATCAGAGACCGCTGGCACACAGCTACAGCGCCAAGGATAATTTACTGACCCTTGTTGCCCAAAGATGTTGTTTTGCAGGTTGGCTCGGTGGCTGGGAGTTTACACCAGGGTTGTTAAAGCAGCTTGGCTGGGGGATACCGAGCAATTCCCTTCGCTGTGCCTTGGGACACGGTTTGCCATCGCCCCTGCCCATTGCAGCTCCTAAGGACGGTGCTTGTCTTTAGGCCTTGTACACGCCTGCCCCTGCCCTTGGGTCTCAGGGCTAGCAACTGTTCTATTTGAATTGTCAATATATTAAAAAATAGAGAACGGCAAAAGAATTAAAAAAAACCCCATACTGACATATTGAGCCAATCTTGAGAAGCGCAGCAAAGTGCTGTAGCCGGTGCTAGACTGTTTCTGGCCACCTTTGAACCCGGTTTGTTCCTGACTCTGGGGTGTTTGGGACCCAGGTGCAGTTATCTAGTCGTTTTACCTTCAGCCTCTGCATCGACAAAGCAGTAACACTATGATCCCTAGTTTCCTCAGAAAACAGATAGAGAGATTTGTTTCAGTGTTCTGCGTGATGACAGCATATATAAATATTACAAGATGAATCAATTACCAATTCTGGTTATATTTGCTAAGAGATCTTTATCAGTAAAAAAGGGAAAAATTCTCTTACCATCCTAAAAGTACAGTGAAGCAACAAAAGTGGTGGTCTGATCAGAAAGTAAGATGCTAAAATACACAATTGGGCCCCAAAGCTCAGGCATGCACCACAAAATTATAGCGTTCATTTCTAAACTCAATGCACCTGCATCTCGAGGGACGTCCTCGGTTTCTGACAGCACTGGGGCTGTCAAGGCTTATGTTTTCTTCATCTGTATGAGAGCAAAACGTATTTGAGACCATGCCTTGGTCTGAATAGCACTCAGGGATGGAGTTGCCTCCGTCCTCAAATCTGAGCGTGCCCGTGGTCAAGGGACCATGAATACTGGTCCAGCCCCCAGCAGAAAACGGACCTGCCTCGGGGCGTCTGTGGTTTTTGGAGAGGAGCTGAATGTCATGGCAGGCTGCAGCTGCCTTCTCCAGCCAAGCTTCCCCCGGCGTGGGATCCATCCCACCGCCAGCCCCTGGTCTGCCGCCAGCAAATGTACTGCCAGGAAAGCGGTGCAGATCATCAGCAATGCGGTCATATCCCTGCCTTCTTAATGGGCTAAAAACATCAGAAAATATAGAGATCATTTTCTATTTTAATGATCAAAAGGGTGTTGCCCATTATTCACAGCCTACGCACAAGATGTCATGATTTTCAATTTTCCTGCGCTGATCATTCAATCCATTTGACAGCTGACCTTCAAGTGGTCATGGTTTTTCAGAAAAAAAAAATAAAAAAAGTTCAGCAAAACCCCACCCAATATCAGCATATCAGAAAAGCAATATAATCCTAAATGAGACAGCAAGGAGCTCACATGCAAAAGCTGTGAGCAGAGCTGCCTCTGACCGCAGCAGCCAGCTGCTTGGCAGCAGCAGGAGAAGATTGGGTTCAGGAGAGC
Source organism: Opisthocomus hoazin (assembly GCF_030867145.1). Lineage (NCBI taxonomy): Eukaryota > Metazoa > Chordata > Aves > Opisthocomiformes > Opisthocomidae > Opisthocomus > Opisthocomus hoazin. The sequence goes on along the minus strand of NC_134415.1, from coordinate 34,646,843 downwards.
ATCAGCTGGATGTTTGGGGTGCTGGACGTTGCCCTGCGAGCAGCTGCAGCACCAAAAATGGCATTCTCTGAACAAGTTTCTGCACTGTTAGGGAAATTTCTCATCATTGGTACTGAAATCAGAGGATGGCAGCAAGTCCCACACGAGTTCTGTCCTGTCACCAGTGAATATGGGTATTAGCCAGGGACTGTTCTAGCACCCAAGAGGAATTTCAGCTGACTGTTGGTCAGAAAAAAATGACATTACTCCAGACAGAAACAGTCGTGGCAGGTCCCAGTGCCTGGCATCGCTCAGTGTACTCCCAAAGGCTTGAACGATACTGAAATTATTTAAATAAGCCAAAAGAGCCCATAGGTTCTCAGAAGCAAATGCTGCTCCTGCCTGAATCTGGATTAGCTTAGTAGAACTGCAGGTAGTAAACAGCCGAATTAAATAGACATAATGACTTTTAAATGCCTGCTAGAAGTCAAAAGGAGCTGCATGTATTTTTCCAGCACAATTTCGGTTGTGTTCACTGAGTCAAGAGGTGAAATCAAGAAGCATAAATTCCTGTAAATTGTTGATCAGAAAACAGAGATTTTTATTCTCTTCCACATGATACCTCCTAGCAAAACATTAAACTGGAATAAATTTCAAGATGGAAATCTATTTAAACAAGTGGCATTTTAAAAAATGCTTCAGTTCTGGGTTGACAGGAACTTTGCCTCCAACTTATGCCATAATTGTGAGTGCTTTTAGCGACTCAGTCCCGTTTTTGATGTCAGCTCAGGATTTTTCCACTATAAGATCTTTGAATGAAGAGGACTAAAAGCCATATACTAAGCAAATTAAATACAGATCACATTTCTACTGGTGCATTATATACAGTTTGCAGACAAAACTGGATATTTTTGGGCTTGGCACCCCTTCATTCACAGAAGTGTGGTTATGGACCTGGGAGGCAGAGACGGCTGATGCGCAGCCGCACTGCGAAGCGGTGCAGAGGCGTTGCCAGAGGATGTGTAGAGCTGGTAGTTAATGAGACCATGCAAGAACCCGCTGATGGTGTTCGGGGAACATTCCTGTGTGTTTTTAATGCTGTGATACACAACAAAGGATGAATACTGTACATCTGGGAGGATGTCAAATTCTAGGTGACGTTCGGATTGTTGCAATTAAGCTATTACAGAGACTTTTGAAATAAACAGGAGAAACCTGTTGCCTGGGATGTGTATGCAAGTACTCTTCTTTTCTGAGCATGGGGAGCAGGAGGCGAGTTTCCTCTCTGAAACTTGTGGCTTGGAGACCATGGAGACATAAGGGGTGACCCGACAATCCCATAGATGCCGACTAAGCCGTGTATGGTTGAGCAGAGCCGGGGGGGATAATAACCAGTGTGACATGCTGCTAATGTACGTGATGGTCATCTGTTAAAGTTTGCAGCTGACTGATCCTTTGCTTTATGGTAAAATAAAGAGCAGATGGAAACTGTTTGCTCTGTATACAGTTACAAGGAACTCCCTATATATCCCCTCTCCCCAGCTTCCATTCAAATCAATCGGATCCATCTGTCCAAGGTATTAAGATAAATCCTGGAAATTTTGATATTGATTAGAAAGGCACTTAAGAAATCAATCACACTGCAAACAGAGAAATGTCACTGCACCAAACATGGAGGCTTGCTAATCTTGCTAGATAACATGTACCCAAAGTGCAAACCTTTCTGGTTTATAAACCCGGCAAAAACACATATTGCTGTCCCCATCTCCTCAGCTAGCTAAAACAAGCCCCAGCGAGAGCTGGTGCTGGGCACATGCTCTGGATGGCACCCGCTGCTGCAGTGTCCCAGCCAGACACACAACCTGCGAGCACTGGTTTGACAGCCCCTGCTTGCCAAAACACACACAAATTGTTTTCCTGGCAGAAGGAGTAAGGGCTGATGAGTTGCAGCCACCAGAATTTATGCTGGCCCAGGCAGCGAAGGGGAGAGGGAAGCTGCTGGCTGTTTAGCACTGACTGCACTGATGCTAGGTGTCCTCAAAGATGCTGATGTCAGGAGTATCAGTTCCCCGGGGATTTATTTGGGGTCTCCCATGCTTCAAAGAAGTTAAGATTTTCAGAATATTTCAGTTTCCTCTGAATTCCAGTCATAAGGTTCTCCATCGCAGAGTATGGGAGGAAAACCCTACTAATCTGATAGATACTTGTATCTACAGAAAATACATTTTTCTTTTTTTTTTTTTAATAACAATTATACTTTCTACCCCACTCCATTTTGATGCTACTGTTCTGGTACCTTCCTGGTTTGCACATATATCCCTTCCTGGAGGAACCACCAGCTACCTCAACTCATTTCCTAATGGGGGCAAAAGCGACACTTAGCTCTGCTCTTCAAGAAGGCAGCAAAGCAAAAGGGGGGAAGAGAAAACTCACCTGGATGGGCGACACTGGCAGCTCCCAAACTGCTCCCAAGATCTCTCAAGTGGCTTGTCATGGGACAGGCGAAAGGCGGCTGCAAAAGTATCCATCCTTGGTGCATATCAGGGGGTGGGAGAAGGCAACTGGCTCGCTGGGAGCAGAGTTCCCTTGTTTCTGCTGCTGGCGGAAAGCTCATCCATGGCTGCCCTCTGGTAAGCCTGGGCTGGCTCCCTCAGCCCCTTGGTGACCCCTCTAGGAGTGGACATGGGGCTGCCAGTACCGAGCCAGGGCATGCATCTCCCTCCAGCTCCCTAAAACCCTTGCCAGAGGCAGGGGTGTAAAAACAGCCCTGAATCCAATTTATTGCAGCAGGATCCAGCCCTCACATAAGGGCTGCATTTATATTTATATTTACGTTATGCTACACTGCAAGGCGTTTACATTAGAGGGATGATGGGGCCTCCTCAAGCTCCCGAATATGTCACTGGGTATCATAGTTTAACCCAGCAGCGACAGTAAAGTGGTAAACTTAATCCAACGCCCAGAGGTAACGGACTGCACATAAACACCAGTAAACAGTATATGCAGCAAGTTGTTACTCAACACAACTCTGAGGCCAACTCTGAGAGCCACGTCGTGACCAGCGACGACCAAACTGACATAATGAATGCTTATCACAAATTTGTTTTTACATGGTCTGGTCAGATCTGCCATTATCTCAGCCCTTCAAGCCCCGTGTTGTATGCCAAGAAAGGCTGTCATGGTTTAAGTCGGCAGCCAGCAACTAAGTACCAGGCAGCCGCTCGCTCACCCCTCCCCTTCCCCCCCAGTGGGACGGGGAGGAGAAATGCACAAAAGGGGAAACTCATGGGTTGAGATAAAGACAGTTTAATAAGGCAACAAAAGAAATACCACTACTACTACTAATGCTACTACTACTACTGGTAATAATGAATATGCAAAACAAACAATATACAATACAATTTTTCTCACCACCCGATGACTGATTTGCATCCAGTCCCCAAGCAGTGATCACGGAACTTGGAAATCACAGATTTTGTGAATTCCCGAAAAAGACCAAATTCCCAGAAAAGTTCAAACTCCCAGACAAGAGAGGGTTCGAACTCACGGAAATGAGAAGAGCAGAGAAATATTCCTGCCCTCTGGCCAACCCCCATTCCTAAACTGAGCATGAAGTCCATGGCAAGGAATATTTCCACTGGCCAGCTTGGGCTCGCTGCCTGGCTGTGCTCCCTCCCAGCTCCTGCACCCCTGCTCATCAGCTGAATATGAGAAACTGGGAAAAGTCCTTGATTTCATAGCAACACCTGAAAACATCAGTGTTACCAACATTCTGCTGGTACTAAATCCAAGCCACAGCAGCTACTGGGAGGAAAATTAACTCTATCCCAGCTGCAACCAGGACACTGGGATCTCATTGTATATGCATACCGGTACCAGCTCGGCATTCGGGCTGCCCGCTGGCATGTGACCGCTGTGCCGCGCTGGCTTTCCTCCTTTCCAGCATCGCCCACAACGGGCACACGTGCAGTTTTGGCACCCCCGTCCTGCTCCCAGCTCACTGAGACATGGCGGGAGACATGGCCTTAGTTTTGAGAGAAGCGAGCATGCTGGATAAAACCCTGCGCGAGGGCTGGTACATACATGATGAGGCAGCTACGGATGATTCATTAGACCTTGTGCAGTGTGATGTGTGGTTTAATGACGTATTACGTTTTTCAGCAGTTCCAGCCACCAAGCTGCAAACTTCATTGGATTAAGATGACTGCCATTGCATTCTTCTGGGTCTGAGTTTCATTCTGCTTCCACCTTGGGTGGGTAGCTGATCTCACACCGAGAAACACACCATCACCTCCTTCGCAAGTCTGTACCCTATCTGGAAAGTGCACTTTGTGCAACCATTACATTTATATAGGAAGATTACATAAAGGTTACAATCCAGCTCACCCTAGTCATGTAACCAGTGATTTTGGTAGAAATGAGGCTATTTAAAGGAGTGAGTCAAAAAAGGTTTCACCTGAAACACCCTTGAAATGTGCTGTCGAAGTCATTAAAGCCCTCACCATGCTGCCTGTTTGTCTCTTTGCTTTTATCCAGTTTAATTGGTCTTTTGCCCCATTTATTCCTCTGCCTCCTTCCAGGTCTCCCGTTTCCTTCCCACTGCTTTATTCTCCCAAACTAATTCAAAAGCAGTGTGTGAACTTGTGACCTGCTGAAATTGGTGACAAAACCTCCGCGGCTGAGCTGGTTGCTGCACCGGCCCTAAAAATAAATCATACCCTCGCGTTTGCACTAAACCTCCGTGTTCCCCTCCTCCCCCTAAGCGATTCCTTCAAAGGACTAAATACTGTCGCTGGGGATAATTAAAAACAGTTCATATCCTGCTAGGATTACAGGTTTAAAAATCTTAGTGCCAAGGAAACAAGGCGTTTACAGTTTTTGTAGGAAACGGACTCCCACAAGAAACATAGAACTTAATTTTGCTGTCAGATGTTCCCACAAACTCCTCTTGAAAGTCAACCGAAGCTGTACATGTGTGCCTGAAATCAGTTTTAAAAAAAAAGTTAGATTTATATTTAGATTGTCACCCTCCAGTCATTCAAAACAGTTGACATGGGAAGTTTTTAATGCTGTGATGAAGCCCGTTATTTTGGATTTTATTGACATTTGAGTGTCTGTAATCACAGCTATACCACTGCATTGACTAGGAGGCTGCCGGTCCTCCTGCAACCCGTGAGATCTTGCACAGACATAAGGTCCCTTTCCAGGAGAGCCACCCTCTGCTGCGTCCCCAAATGGCCAGTGAATGGGTGAGAGAGACCCTGTAAAAAAGATGCTAGATGCCACCAAATTCGAGAAGAATTGTCCACAAGTCTCACCTCCCCAGAGTTACAAACTGCTTTCCTTCACCGTGTTACTCTGTTTTACTTGTAAACTAAGCGAGCAGAACCCAAAGCAACACATTTGCGCGCCCTGGGAGAGCTGTGCTTGCAGGGAAATCTGATTTCCTATGCAATCTTCTGCATGAAAACTTCCAATTGCCTCTAACACAGCACATCATGTTGACACCAAGAGAGATCATTTGCTGAGTGATTCAGCCCTGAAGCAATGGCAAATGATTGGGGATATTTTCTCTTTGGGCATGCCTGCTGAAATAGGAGAGACAGCCCCCTTCCCTCACCCCAATAGCTGCAATAGATGGATGCGTGTTGTGCAGTTTTATGTCCATATGTCCACCAACTAAATGTCAATCAGTTGGCAAAATACTGCATGTATGGCTCACTTGGCCAGGGAAATTACTCTGACCTTCTTACGCTCCCGGTAAACTAGAGAAAGGAATAACCAAAACCCCAGTGGAGTGGACCTAATGCACCTGTAACTAATCTGTTTGATTTGCTTTGATAAGAGTAGCCATCTAATTGCATCTCTTTGCTTTCAATATGGTTCGATCTCCAGCCACGTATTGCACTGAGGGCAGGCTTGTGTGCTAGAGGCACTTGCATACTGATAGACCAGTAAAAGCATGCCAGTCCCTCTGGCACACAAGTTCTGTGCTCTTCCTCAGATCTTCTCTCTGCTATGGTGATATAACCTCTATCCTCGCTGAGCTGCGGACCGGTGGCCACCCCTACCCCTTCCTGGGGAAACTATATGGGACAAGTGACTCCAAGTCACTCGGAAAGTCTATCTCAGTAGGAAGTATGTGGGAATTTGATGGTAAGTGTCTTTCAGATGAGGCATTTCCACTAACCTGCAGCATCTAGGAAAGGAAAACTGTTTAGCCAAACACTACAGCATCTTAATTTTGACATGACATAATAAGTGATTAAACTAATGGAGAGACCAAACCCAAGAGGACGACTCTGGGATAACACGAAGGGTCACTTTGCTTTATCCACGTGCTTTGGTGTTGCCCCAGCTCACTCCCACCCTGATCAGGCACTGACCTGCACTCCTGGCCAGAGACGTGTCCATACCAGGAGCTGCAACAGTCTGTGTCTCATTACATCAACTGTACTGGCAATGCAAAATCAAACCAATTCATCTGAATTATACATGGAGAGAAACACTCACTCCTGAAATCTCTGCAAATCAGGTAAAACCCTTCAGCCATTAGAAAGGAGCAAGCCAATATTGGACAAGATTGTTCATAAACATATAATGATGCTGAATTTTTGCTCTTGGCTCTTCATGACTGCAAGTAAAATCTTGATTTGTACCAATATTTTCTTTCATCTTTCATCTTCCAAAAATGTAGGTATAATTAAGCAACCTCTCATAAGCATCAGCTATGCTATTACAGAAGAAATGAAATATTCCTGTGTAGATCTAATAGATGATGGTAAATGTTATCATATCCTTGAGATCTGTGAGATCGTTTGAGCAGAAATTACCTTATATTAAAAATGGGTTATAGGCAGTTACAGGCTGTATCCACAGCCCTTTAGAGAAAATAAATGAACCATCAAGAATAATGTTTTAGTGACTGTTTCCATCTGAAGTGCAATCATCTTTTTTCTAACTCCTCAGAGCATTATCAATAACAAGGAGCCCGTGGAAGAATTAAATACTCCATCTTTGCTCCCCTCTGTTGCTGGTGCTTCTACTGCTCATGATTTCCAGGTGTCTCATGACCAGCCGTAAGCTTATCCTCAGTCCTCTGAATGACAAGCTTTGGGCATCCACATTTCATATACATTAGTCGATGATCTTAAGGCTCTTTTCCAACCTGAATGATTCTATGATACTGTATGCAGAAACTCAGACACCGGAAAGCCAAGGACTTGCCCATCATAACGCAGGAGATTTGCGCAGGAATTAACAGCAGGTCCTTGAGTCCTGGACCAATGTCATAGGCAGCACATGCTTCTGTGTGGTTTATCCTGAAGATAGTGAGGATGAGTCCCAACCCTACAAATCTTGAGCACCTTGGCTCCAAGAGAAAGGGAGAGTATTCGGCATTTTCCAAATTCTTTGCCAAACCGGCTCCCTTGTGCACGCAAAGGTGGTAAAAGCTGACATCAAGCCACAGCACTGAAAACCTGAGAGTATTATTAAAGGCAAATGAAAGAGCTGAAAGCAGATATTGCCGTGTATAAAGCTGACGGGGACAAATCCTCCCATCACACAGGTATCAGAATTAGGAAGCAGGAGGCAGAAAGCAGCCCAGCTCAGTGGGATTTTAACAAAACATCCGTTTATCAAAGTAGTCTAAAAAAAGCATAGCTCTAGGTTTTCAAACTGCCAGTGAAAAGGCAGCTGCATCCCTCAGCAGTTTTAAAAGCTATCCTGAGAATTACTTTATTTTTGCTTTGTACCTAAGCATTGAAAAGTTGACGAGCTAACTTTTTAGAAATTTTTTATGGTATCACCTCCCAACCTGAATGCATTTTGATCTACACTGCTTTTCTGTAAAAATATTACTTCAAAACTTCACGTGAGAACAACTGTGATGGATTGTTCACTCTTTTTTGGCTGGTTTCACCTACAAAAGAGCAGAGACGACAGAGAATTCTGGGGCCACGGACAGACGCTGCTGGAAGTTCCCAGAAATATCGTAACCACTTTCCTGCTAGAGCGTATCAGTTTATTTTCCAAAGCAAGTGGTAAAATCACCAATGCAAAATTCTGCCTCATGTCACAGGCGATTTTGCTTGCTTTTCCACAGAGGTGCTGAAGACCGGTGCAGCCAGCAATACCGTCAGAGAGGGCTCATGCGCACTCCATGCACCTCCACCGCAGAAAATACGGCTTAGCACAGGCAGAGGTAACAGTGAAGACAGCCGTGGGGTAACAGGCGCTCACCGTGCATTGCAACGCGCGGGGGTCGGGTGCCCAGAGCATCCCTGGGCACCGTACACATGCCTGCCAGTGCAGCTCCTGATGTTTTGACCCCCTTAAGCGAAATCTGGTGAGAGCCGGGTGCCTCTGGGGGTACTTGGGCTGGATCTGAGGGCTCTCTGGGGTCCCTCTCAGCAGCCCCTTCTTCCGGGGCTGCTCCAGCAGAGAGGGACAGGAGCGCTGCAGGGGTCTCGGCGCATCGGCTGGGGTGTTTAAGCTGTCTCTCCCCTTCCTGCCCCTCATTTTGACCAGACCTGCAGGCCACCTCAGGACCCAAACCCTGAGCCAAGGAACGGGTGCCACCACGATGTCCAGGTCTCCCTCGCAAGCCGGCTCCTGATCATTCGCATCCCCTGCAGCGCCGCGGGGCCCTGAGCATGGCTCTCAGGGCTGAGAAGCCCAAGGGCTTTGCGGAGCAGCCACAGCACCGCTCAGCTCCATCACGAGCCCTGGGGCAGCATCCAGAGCACCACTAGCATCCATCCCATCTGCAAGCAGAAGATGGTTTGGCACTGGTGCCCAAAGAAGTGCTCCTGGATGCCCTTCAAGCAATTAACTACGTAACAACTCCAGCAGAGGAGACTCAGGAGCTGTTTTTTTAAGAACATAATTTGATTAAAGGGTTTTAAAGAAATTGTCTCTGCCTGACAAGCAGCGAGGAGGGCTGGTGCATTGGCAGGACCCTGGTGTTCAGGGTGACACTGCTGCTCGCAGCAGCACTTTTCCCATCAGCCCTTCAGCTCAGCAGCAGGCAACGTCCCCATATCTCCTACTGCTGATGAAAATCTGGTGTCATGACATGGAGGGTCTCCACGAGCTGCAGGGAGGGAAACAATCTCCGCAGAGCAAATCATTTCAAGCCACTGCTGGTACCCACAGATGCCCAGGGCCAAGGGGGAGATTTCCCAGTGCCGGAGCCAATTTTGATATGCCCAAGGCATCACCAGTAGATCAGGAGAAGATGCATCCACTGCATCATCCAGCGTTGTCAGTCATCTTTGCTCTAAAGTCTTTTAAAACTCCAGAAGCTGCAGCTGGCCTCTGTTAGCATCAGCCCTGTATCCTCCAGCATCTTTCTAGTACCCCGTTAATGTTTAATATGCCACGTCTGCAGCTCTGGGAGTCTGGGAGCCACCACTCAGCATCATCCCTCGGAGAGCTTGTCCACGCCTGGTTCAGTGCTTTCTCGTGTGAGCAGGAAATTTGTTGTGAGTGTTATTAAAGCATCTGCAAGGCGGATACTGCGAACGTGAGGAGAGACTCTGAGTATGCAATATTGTGCCTTTGGAGTGGTGCTGTGTTTAATTCAAACCACAAAGATTTTCTCTGCTGCAGTTAAACGGCATGGTCCATGGAGCTGCCCCAGGAGAGCAAAGTGACGGTGCCCATGTGGATTTTCCTCCCCCACTGCTCAACAAATTCGGTCATTCAGATCCTAATACATTATTGATGGGCACTTCGATCTGGGGGGTGCATAGAGCTGCAAGCTGCTAAAAACACAGGCTAGAATAACTGCTGCTCTCCCCAGAGAAGGGTTGGGTAGGAGGACGAGTGTGACACCCAAGTGGTTTTATCTAAAGGTGCTGCCACCCACAGCAGTGACGGATTCTGCTTCGGGGGGAAGTGAAGAGCCCGTCTCCTTTCAGGGCATCAACAAGGATGCCTGGTCAGATTCATATACTTTTCCACTATGAACTGCATAAAGAGCAACACCTTCCTAAATGCTTTTTGCAGCAACCATTTTTTGGCCGCTCTGTCCATTTTAAAAGGGGTACTGCTGACTTTTGGGGTACACCAAAGCTGAGGATTGTTACTTCTGTTAGGCTGGTTTCTGGCCGGCCTCTGAAACCGCTGCAAGCAGAGTCGCGTTTACCCCAGCCAAGCTCACGTTGTAGTGGCTCATCCGTACTCATCACAGTTTGTCTGCTCCCATGTACATTTTTAACACAGTCTGACAGGAGGATGCAGAACAGTGGGAAAAAAAGCTTACTTTCAGAAAGGTGTCCCTAGAAATGTAAATTTAATAATTTTTTGTCTACATATAAGTTTTCATATATTTTTATAGATACTATTTTTTCCAAGTTTTTCCTAAGTATTGGCTAAGAGTGTCAATGTAAGCTAAATACGAGGTGGCATTTATACTAAGCTTACATCAACACCCAGCATACTGCCATGGTCATATTACGTCTGAACAGGTGATTATAAGTGATTTTAACGGGCCACACAAGTCTCCTAAATACCAAAGATTTCCTGTCGGCTTTGCTTTCTAACTCATGGAGGGAATGCAAAGGTGCCTGGGGAATGGGCTAACCTCTGTGTATCCACACAGCCTTCAGGTTGCCTGTTCCAAACATTATCTCAAGCCTAAAATTGCCCTGATTGCATTTCTACAGACATAAATTTTTCAGCAGGCAGAACACAACTTGATTGTATCAAGCTCCCACCATCCAAGTCCCAGAGCTGTTCTGCCTGCACATGTTCAGGAGCATCGATCTTTGCAGATGCTTTCCTCGTTAGCTGAAATTGAAAGACTTTACTAGTGTTGACATTTTTTTAAAAGCAGAAATTGCACTATTTCCAAGTGCAAACAGACTTTTTTTTTTTTTGCTGTTGTTTGGCCTTTTTAGAGCAGCACGTGAGGGGCATCCAAAAATTGCGGCCTGCCCCATGGAGGAATTGCCTCCCCTCAGCCATGGCATGTTCTTCCCCTTGCCCTCACCACTGGCCTCCGTTCCCAACCAGCACCTGTGCTATCGTCACACAGGGGAAGTGTAGATAATGAGAGAAAAGTAACGATGAGATAGAGAAGCCAGGCGATAGCCACAAAGTCAGGCAGAAACAGGGAGATGAGAGCGCAGCGGATGTGAAGGGGTCTGGTACGCAGCAGCAATCCTAGTGCCTAATTAAAGACTGATGTCTAATTGAGATGCTTTCAGTGGTGGTCTCTGCACTGACCACCCGTCAGTCCCCCACAGCAAGAGCCTGCGCAGGGATGCCGCAGCCCCGCACCTCAGCCTGCGGGTTTAGGACCCCTCTCAGCCTCAAAGGCTTCAGGGCTTGTGTTTGCAGGATGCGAGGAAGTGAGAATTAAAGCATCACATGGGCATGTGTTGACCTCATCCTGCTCTATTCAAACTGGTGCAAGCTTTGTCACTGTCACGGTTTAACCCAGTAGCCGGCAACCGGGACCTGACAGCCGCTCGTTCACCCCTCCCCTTCCCCCTCAGTGGGATGGGGAGGAGAAAGGGGAAACTCGTGGGTTGAGATAAAGACAATGTAATAAAACAACAAAGGAGAATACTACTAATAATAATAATAATGAATATGCAAAACAAACAACACACAATACAATTTTTTCCTCACCGCCTGAAGACTAATAGCGTAGCCAGTCCCCAAGCAGCCATCATGGAACGGAGAACGCACGGATTTCATGAATTTCATGGAACTCCCAAGAAAAACAACGAACCCATGGAAAAAAGTTTGAACTCCTGGAAAATAACAATCCCTGCCCCCCCCGGCCAACCCACATTTACAAACTGAGCATGATGTCCATGCTATGCAATATTTCCATTGGCCAGCTTGGGCTCGCTGCCTGGCTGTGCTCCCTCCCAGCTCCTGCACCCCCTGCCCATCAGCTGAATAGGAGAAACCGGAAAAAGTCCTTGATTTCATAGCAACAACTGAAAACATCAGTGTTATCAACATTCTTCTGGTACTAAATCCAAACCACAGCATCTACTGGGAGGAAAATTAACTCTGTCCCAGCTGAAACCAGGACAGTCCCAACCTTCATAACAGCAAAATGGAGCAGACTGTGGTATACAAAGTGAAAACCCCATGATTCTCCATTTGTACCATCGCAGTTTAAGAACATGCTTCTCTCGAATGAGCTCATCCTCTCCTCCCTGTTTCTCTATCCGATTCCACGGTGCTAAACCCAGAGGAATTTGGGTTGTCCATTTGCACATGCACTTGATACAGTGCAAAGCAGCACGCTATGTTTAGGGATGCGCTTAACTGCAGGAGAAGCAGAGAAGAGCATCCCTTGCTTCAGCAACCAAAGGTGTCAAGCAGCATCTCAAAGGCAGACAAGGCACGTGACCCCTACAGCCACGGGAAGGTTTCCCAAAACTGCCCTGACTGATGGTTGTGGAGGTTTCTTTTAGCTCCCTGTCAAATGCATGAATGATTGCCTGTTCCTTATAGACCAGATGTGTTGCAATCCATTTTCCAGACTAAAATTCCCCATCTGGATAAAGATCGTACTTAGGCAGAGCTCGTAAAGTGACATCGCTGTCTTTTAGGAGAGGTGGGGGATGATGAACCGCAGATAAAGCCAACCCAACTGACAAACTGAACATCAAGCAGAAACACTCAAGCCCTGAAGACCAATAAATAATTTTGACAAGTCTTTTCAAAGATTAGCAGTGATCTCCTGCACTAACAAGTGTGTTTCGCTCTGCACCCCAGGCCACAAGCAGCTGATTTCATTTCACACCGTCCCAGCAGCGTGAGCCCCAGCTTTTTGCTGTCAGCCATCCCAAAGTCATGCTGGTGAACATCTGTGCCAAAGCTGAGCTCCCCTTTGCGGAGGACAAAAGCTATTTTTAGCGCCATTTCTCTATTTTTGCAGTGCTCTAGGCCCTGATCAGCAGCTGAGTGACTGGAAACAGGGATCGCTGTTATCCTGGTTTTGGCGGCAGGGAGATGGATGTTCGGAGGTAAGAAAATACACCTTTCTGAGGGCACCCAGGGCTGGTTTGAAGGGGTGTGAGGAGGTCCCTTCCCAGGCTCGGTCCCCAGGCCCCAGCTGTGCTGAGCCTAGGGACCTGGGCAAGACTGGCAGCTAAATCCTCCCTTTCCTCCGGGCAGCTCAGCCCCAGCACAGCAGCCCTGTGCCAGTAGAGGAAGCCAAGCTGGAGAGCTGTGAAACTGGTCAGCAGGAAACATGGCCAGCGTTGGCGAACCCCTCTGGCCAGTGAGCTCTGCTGCAGCAGGGTCTCCTGGGTGCAGAGGGAGGAGGACAAGAGCATGGGCAGAAGAACAACTTACACACCGGCCCCCACCGGCAAAGCAGCTCTTCACAGGTGGTAGATGGGGCAAAACCAGCTCCTGCAAGCCTGGGGAAACAGATGCAAAGGAGGGGGTTTCTTTGCATCATGCAGCGCGCGTAGCTGGTCTGTCCCACTTGCACAACACATCTAGATGAAGCGCTGCAGCCCTCGGACACAAGGAGTTATTCATTTCCACGTAACCAGGCATTCAGTCGTGTGACTGCTACAACATGCCACCGGGAAGAGCAGCAAGGGACAGGCAACGCATCATCCATACATTTGTCAGAGCCACTGCTGTGTTGTTCGCTTCTGGCTTACAGCTCTAAAGCAGTGGAATTTGTTGTATTTGAATAGGAGATCAATATGTAATTTAATGAAGATAGATGGTTTCAGGTTCCCTGTGCTGGCGTTGCCTCTGTCAGGAGCTGCTGGGAGACCTGCTCACCGTGCACATCGGCTTGTGAATGCCGTACCAGGAGCTCCCTCCTGCTCTCTGCCCCGTTTGGTCATATTGACTCATTTACAGTAAATTACAATGAGGATTTTGTTAAGAAGTCAAGAGGCCTATGGCTGTGCATGCTTCATATGTTCATTTAATTACTGCTTTCCTTCTTCCTTCTTCTCAATTAATCAAGATGGTCTTGTCTAATGGACTGAGTAAGGAGGAGGCAAGAGCAAATAGCAGTTCCCATTAAGGGTCCTCCAAACTGCAGCAGGAGCTCGGAGTCACTCCTGTGTATTCACAGCAGTTTGACATTGTGGGATGACAACTTTGAAGGTTGAAATTAAGCTACTTCCACATATCCTCCCAGAGCAGCCCACTTCGTCTTCATACATGGTACAGGCTGAGGTTTCAGAGAGACCCTGATGTGGACATCTTCTGTTCTTCCACGCCTACAGCCCCCCAGTCACACCTGAACCAAGATATGTGTCCACATCTCCACCGGAGAAGATCAGCTCTGTGCCAAGTTGATGGCAGGCAGACTCCAAGGACAGTTCTACACACTGCCTTCAAGATCTGCAAAAAGGCAGTGGCAAGAGTGCTGCCAGGTGTAGAAACCTGAATTTAAAGAATAAAAGCAAGAGACCTAACTGTTCCCTAAAGCAGCAGCTGCACCAGTCACTCCTGGTTCCCTTTGGTTTGACAGATGAGGGGGTTTGCTCCATCCATGGGATGTATTTGAGCATCCACAGAGGCTACTGCCTCTCATGCTCCCTGCCAGCAGGCCAGCTGTGGGCAGTCCAGCGGCCACTATGCAATATATCGGTGGCCAAAACCGTCCCTGGAGGGCGACTGGCTGGGTGCTGTGCCCACAGCTCCGGGGGAGGGTGCAGCAGCTCTGTACTGTTCGTACCAGGTACCCCTCACACACCGCCTTGTCCTCCTGGAAGGGCCAAAGAGCAAGTTTGTAGGCGTAATCTGCAAATGTCAGATTACTGCACTGGTTACTTTACTCCCAAAAGAACCCTCTTGTTCACATAAAACATCTTCAAGCAGCCTGACGCCTTGCCTGATTTCCTTTGGTGGGAGAAACAGGAAAAGAAAGGTCCTAAGAAGTGTGCTCCTCAGGATGCGCCGGAGGTGCAGCCAAGCCTTGAATGGTTTTATTTTCTCTCATGTGCACAGAACAAATCAGCATTTGGTCACCAACGGAGGCCAGTTCTCACTACACGGCTGGAATCCTTTAAAAAAAAATCAGTAAAACTGAACTTTGCAATACTAATGGGTAAGCGGTTCATCAGCTTCCAAAGTTTTCCTGTAAGAAAATTACACGTTTATCTCCAGACAAACTACTCTCGAGAGAGCAAGAGAGATTAAACCATTGAGAACTACTAAGAGCACAATAGCGTTAGCATGGATCCATGGGCCAAATCAACAGCCAGTCTAATCTCAGGAAAAAAAACCACTTACTTCATGCAGCTCTTCTGATTCACACCAGATGAGCACATCTGTTACAAGAGAGATTACAGAGGGCTAATCCTGTGTCTCTCTACAGCAGAAAGATAAACAGCACTGCGGTTTTCTCATAACCAGTGTTGCACCGTAATACACTGTGCCTGCAATCCAGCCCCTGCGGCACAGAAAGAGGGGTTTCTGCGAGATTTCGCTTTTGCAAATTGATTTCCTTATGGGGGGAGGGAGGGGGGGCGAAAAAGGCCATTAAAATGCTACTATAGGTGAGAATGTGCATCAGACAAGTAGGAATAAGACTCAGGTCTGCTAGAGGCAGTTTGGCTCTGCTGTAGCTGGTGCTTTCCTGCACTGCATGGCAGCTTCGCTGTACTGGGGCAGGCAGGTCCCATGGGAGCTGCAGAGCGCCATCCGCCCAGCGCCTTCAGCATCGGCAGCATCTTGGGGAGGCCACGCTTCCCGCTCAGAAGACCGAGTATCTTAAGCAAGGTACCCAGCCACGCCAGTGTTTTATAGTGCTGGCGGCCCACTGCCTGCTTAATGAGGGCTACTCATTTTCTGGGGAAACCTCAAACAGATGCTTTTGGTCTCAGATGACTTCATTTAAATTAAAGGTAATAACTAGAACAAAACGTCAGTGGCCAAAGGACCGCTGAAATAGCATCTTCCAGAGCCCTTGCAGAGAAAGGACAACCTGTGCAGCAACCAGGGTGCCCCCGCATTGGACCAAAGGAGGCAACGCCATGGGGTCAGCGCTACCAGAGCTACCCCGGGTAGCTTCTCCCTGCTGCTGCAGCCGCTCCTTCAGGCTCGGGCTTTGGTGCCGGACCAGAGAAGCGCAGAGCTGCCCGACAGCCAAGCCCTGCTGTGTGATTTGTTCCAGTTGTTTGGTTTTGCAGTGCTCAGGGTACCGTCACAGCAACCGACATAAAATTAAGTAACCATGCTGGCATCTCCCGTGCTTACTGCATGGAGAGAGGTGGAATCATGTCCTTTGGTTCCTGGTTGGAGGTAGAGTAACAAGATACCTACTGCAACCCTCCTTCCCAAACCCCCTCCCACCCTTGCTGATTGATGTGTGTGACATCTGGCATCCTGGGAGACCGGCATCCCTCCTGGCAAAGCTGCAAAGCCACTGATGCCAGAGCAAGCGGGCCTCAAAGGATCCCTGAAAGCCAGAGGGAAAGGATTTCACAGAATCACAGAACCACAGAGTGTTAGGGGTTGGAAGGGACCTCTGTGGGTCATCTAGTCCAACCCCCCTGCTAAAGCAGAATCACCTAGAGCAGGCTGCACAGGACCTTGTCAAGGCAGGTTTTGAATATCTCCAATGAAGGAGACTCCACAGCCTCCATGTGCAGCCTGTTCCAGGGCTGTCACCCTCAGAGGGACGAAGTTCTTCCTCATGTTCAGACAGAACTTCCTATGCTTCAGTTTGTGCCCATTGCCCCTTGTCCTGTCGCTGGGCACCACTGAAAAGAGTTTGGCCCCATCCTCCTGACACCCACCCCTGAGATATTTATAAGCATTTATAAGGTCCCCTCCCAGCCTTCTCTTCTTCGATTTAACCCCTGTGGGGATGCTGTACTGCCACTTGCCCCCCCCCATCGCTGCTGCAGCTGGGATAGGGGGAGAAGATGCTGGTGATGTCAAACAGCTAAGAGCATTACAGGGAGGGAACACAAGGAACTGATAAGTACAGATAAGCAGCCTTGAAGAGCCACAGTTGTAATTAAAACAAGGTGCTAAGATAGGTGCAAAATGAAACAAAACTGCTGATAAAAAGACTACTGGAACTATGAGTGAACTATCCTAATTAGCACAGTAAAAACCTACCCTCGAGTAGTGAACGCCCCATACCAAAAAAATCCCCTTCCAGCAGTGAACGTGGGCAGCAAAACGGAAGGATAGCCTGACTGCAAGTGGAGACCAGACGTGTAAGGACCACTGGGAAAGAGGGCGATTAAGTGCAACTGTAAAAGTACTGATAACTGTTTCTTGAAATGTATAAACGCTTACCGTGCATCAGCCAAAGTGGGCTAGCTTGGTGGAGTCACCACCTAGCACCCATCTCTGCGCAGACATGAAACAAGCAAATATCTCGACCCTGTGTGTCGATCAGCTTTTTGCACACCGGGTGAAAGCACCCTGATTTTCGGGACACCACCACCAATGCTGGGACGTGTGTGAAAGCGGTCCCTTCAGCAGGCTCACGCACAGCTGGTGGGTTAGGAAGCTGGTTTGGGGTTGTTTTTAAATCCAGGGGGCTGCTTGAGGTTCAGCATGGATGTGCATCCACAGAGAGAGGGAGCATCTCCCACAGCTCATGTACACCTCCTTGTGTTCCCACACCTGGATCACTACCCTTTTGCGCTATAGTACACATCCTTCTTTAGAGCACACAGGCACAAAGTAAGCAGGACGGTTGTTTTTTCCTTTTAATGTCATTGATCACTATTAATATGCGAGTGAATTGCTACACTGCATCCCAGTGTCCCTGAATTGAATGATAAATGCCACGACAGAATGAAAATACGAGAGATGACCTACTGCAAGCAGAAAGAGAGCATGAGCTTGAAAATCTGTTACTGCCCAAGGTGAAAAGAGGAGCAATCAGTGGCTATAGAAACCAAAATTCCTATGCCGTCTTCCCAGGTTATGGCAAAAAACTTTGTGCAGGCAGAGTATCTGCACTAAAATCAGCATCAGAATGATCTTGCTGGTAATTTGGGGGTCGGACATTTATATGAAGCTTGATTTTTATTTTTACCTTCTTCATTAGTATATCAAAGCATAAGGAAACTACTTGCACTGGAAACTACATTACGCTGGGACCCTGAAAACCAAGGGAGGGACATTGAAGTCAGCAATAACCTACAGCAGAAAGACAATGAGGAAAATTACTGAAAATATCCAGGGAGAAGATAATTGCTGCTAAAGGGCATTTCCAACGATCACCTAAAATCTGCAAGGCTTGCACTATGGTAAGACACCTTGTCATTCCTTCCAAGGCTTGGGACTCCGCTGTGAGGACAGCTACAGTTTTGATCCTTCGGAGAGCATTTGCTGTTGAAACCACAGGGCTTGCGGGGAAGGAACAGCACGTGGCCAGGTTTGTGGGACTCGCTCCGGCTCCCTGCAGCGCTAGCCTGGCTGCAGATCCCCAGGCAGCTCTGGATGGGGTCCAGTGAGTGCAGAGAGGTCTACTGGCTTGGACTCTCTGCTGCCATCGGCATCAAAGCGATGTGGGAACAGCCACACAAGGGGAACAAGCAGACATGCTGAAAAGACCAACAAAGTCCAGTCTGAAGCCCACGGTGGTGGATATTTTCCTTAAGTTTTATACCATTTCTATGCACTAATAGAAAGATGCAGGACAGGAGAGCACAAGATGTTATTTCAGAATCTCAGTATGAAAAAAATCCATGTCCCTCGGGGTGTAAACCAGCAACTTTGGTTGGGCACAGACACCCTTGAGGAGCACTGCCCAGGTTCCTGCCTCACCCACTGCATGGTCCAGCAGCAGGTTGGAGATGGGACCAGACTACAGCGAGACCTGCTACAGCACTCCCTGCTCAGGCTAAAGGTCTTCTGTTTGCCACGGCAGTCGGGCCAGCTGCCAGAGCCCACAGCAACCCACACAGGAATGGTTGTCTCCTTTTGGGGGGGAAAAAAAAGAGCAAACTGAAGCTGTCCCCCTTGCGAGTGCCCTGCCCTGCCAAGCAATGACTTTGCAGTGTGCTGCAGGACCAGGTGGATCAGCAGGGGAAATGTTCTCCCAAGCACAGGCTATTTCTCTCAGCTTTTCCCTCGGCTCACAGTGTTTTCAGCTTTCCGACCGTCCCTGCACCGTCCCTACGAGGACAGAATGATTACATCCTTACGGAAACTACCACAAGCATCCAGCAGCTCAGCCCTGGTGCCAAGGCACCTTTCTCCACGACAGCAAAAAAGCAAATACATTTTCTCACCTCTGGAAAAGTGCTACTCGCTCCAGCTGCTGGAGCAAACACAACCTGCTTTACGGTATTGTTTCCTTTAGCTACAGCCAGTGCTGCTGGTCCCGGACACAGAGGACACCGTATCCGGAGGGTAAAGTCCTGGCTGCCACCGAGAACGATGAGGAATTGCCACTTCCCTCTTCGACAGCAGAGGTTGCTCCCTCTCAACTTGACTGGCAAAGCAGCACACGCAGGGATATATCTACCCTCGTTCATGTGAAGGAGAAAAAGCATTGCTGATGGCTAAAAGAGACATGCACACATAAAAGGTAGCAGTGCCGGTGCTCCCCTGTGCACAGGAGCAGAGCAGACACCTGGCAGCAGTGGGGAAAGGCAACAGCCTGGGAGAGGAACAAGAACATCTGAGATACAACTGCAAACCAGGCTTTTTCAGCAAACAGGCAGCGAGTTTCACTTGCAAGGGCTGCAGCCATCTCACAGAGAAGACAGCACCTCTCCCACTGTCTTTTAAGGCTTCAGGCTCCTATGGCCACTTGTTTTCCTTGTTCCCAGGTCAGCTACACGCAAAGCGTTTGGTGCATGACCTCACGCTACTTTCCATGCAGAATGGCAACTGCTCTCCCTCGATTTTTCAAGTAAATCTGTCACGCTGCAGAATAGTAAGGCCAGTTATCACACTTCTGTAGCCACAGAAATCCCTCAGCTTGTGTAATGGTTGTGTATTTCAAAACTCATTAAATGCCATGAAAACCAGCTTAAACTGTCATCCTACTCTTGCACCAAACCCACCAAACTGCTCACACAATTGCAGAGCTCACCTGAGCTGCAAAGGCAGCGTCTCCTCCAGCAGACCAATGAGCTCTCACACAGGCTTCCCTAAATCTGGAGGAACGACACCATGAGCACTCCCAATTGCTGACAGAGTGGTTACCAACCCGGAATAGCCTCATCCACTAAGAGCTAGCACAAAGTCGTCGTATTCTGCAAAGCCCAGGCCAGTACCGAGCCTGCTTCTTGTGGGCAAGCATCTGAAGTTCTCTTGGAGGCTTGAAAGTCTCCTCAAGCCAGCTTCAGCACATCTGCCAGTGGGCAAGGACCTCAGACATGTTCCTGCTATTTCCGATTCCAAAACTACCTACCTCAGCTCCAGCAGAGGAAAGAGACACAGAGCGGCTCATCAGCTGAGTTATTATTTGAGATGAACTTGCACAGCTATAGGCAGAGCCATGTCCCAGAGCTGGCAGGCTGCTTTCCCTGGATTTGTGAGCTTGATCCCCCAGTCCACCGACCCTAACCAATGCCTGCTGACCCCCGTGGACCTCGCCTGCTTTTGACCACAACCCAAGAGGGAAACCCAGCATTTTCTCACCACACTGACTACCAGGTTCTCCTGCACCCAAATAGGTTGCACTCCTGATCACCTAGAGGCCGGTGGTAAAGTGATCAAAGGACAGTAATTCCTTCAGTGTTTGATCACGTCCGCTCTTTCCTTTCACCCCACCCAACGCAGTTTTCTTCCTAAAGAGCCTTCTAGATGAACAGTAACAGCACAGACTAAGAAGACCACACCTGCAGTAAGCGTTCAGTGCCAAGCTTTCTCAAGCGAAGAAGCAGAGAAACTTGCGTCTTTATTCAAGGCTGACAGTAAGTGGCCTCACCGCTTCTCAATAGCTACATCATTTTGTTCTGAAGTGTTGATAATCTTTTCATCCTTGGCGCAGCTCTGTAATAACCAGACAAGTTCTGGAATGGCTCCTGTCCCATAGGTACATTTCTGAACAAAAAGCTAAATTGGAACTAGCAAAAATAGCCATCCTCCTGCTCACATGAAATCACACTACCTGTATCTCAGTTTGCAAGCAGCACTGACATATGGAGACTAAACTCTGCCTGATCCTCCCTTGCCTGTATCCGGCAGCAGCAGCACACTCAGTGGGGGTGGTGGGGGGGGGGGAAGGTAGTGTAGAAGAGAAAATATTTGAAAATATGAGTCTTAAAATCCAATTAACTTGCACCTTTCTTCCTTGTGAGTGTTGAAGGGCATGAGAAAAACTGAAACCTTTTTGTTGCAGGTGTGTAACTCCCTTTTTGAAGCATAGAGGAGGCGGTGCTGCTGGGAGCTGGTCTGGTCAGGGTCGCCCATTGCTCCCCAGTAGCGCACACAAGCACTGCTTTCAGCTCCCCAGTAACGCACACAAGCACTGGTTTCACCCTCAGAGACGGGCAAATCCACTTACACAGGAGCAGCTCTATCAGCCTCCAACGGCGCGATACAAAAATAAGAGCAGCCTTTGCTCAGCATACTGCAGACTGCTGCACTACACCCAGAGCAGAGAGTGGACACTTAACGAATAAAAACAAGAGGCAGTGGAGGAAGCTAGGAATCAGGTTCAACGCAAACAAGCAGTCCCCCTGGCAGGTGGCAGCTGAGTGAGGAACTCCTTGGCTAAGAGTGCTGTAGACACTGGAAGTTCATGCAGGGTCTAAGGGAAAAACAGAGAAGTTCCTGGAAGAGAAAGCCACCGATGATTTTATGCCTGTTCCCACGATTAGGGACAGGAGACCGAGCAAGGGGCATCCTTGATCAGACCACAGATATCTCAGCAGGTGTAGGAAGAGGCTGTAAGCACCCTTACAAGAACTGCCTGCTTATGGCCACAGTTGAAACAATTTGATCCAATACAAACTGTGTCATTGCAGTAACTGATCCTCTAAATCGATTCTCATTGTGTTTTACGTGTAATTCTGTATTTTGATAGCTTGTGCTTGAACCAATTGAATTTGCAAAAAGCCATATTTTTCATTACCTTATGACACGCTTTTTCAGACACAGCTACTGAATACACGTATCGACTGTGCTGTTCGTAAATGCAAGTCTATTTTTGTCTTTGTAAGTAGCATACATTCTAATTTAAAGACCAACAAAGTGTTATGCAGAACCCAAACCTCTCAAACAAGCCTTTATTTTCTTCTGTTGAGAAGTGTATCTAGTACATCCAAGTTCTAGTCTAACTACCAACAAATGTTATCCAAAAGCAGGCTGAACACCACACCTCTTTTATGACTACTGTTGGAGTGTTTAAATACAGACCACTGCAACACATCAATCCCCGACACAGAGCTACAGCACAGCTTTAACAGCAGCACTGCTGTCCCCAGCGCCCACCCACCCACCCAGCGCTGAACACAGCGAGAGCTTGCACGGCATCTTCAGCCTGATTTTATTCCTATGATCTCATGCGATAAAACACCTTTTCCCATTCATCTTCCAACACCGACAGTTTTAAATACAGGTTGTTACAGCAAAAATTAGGCAAAATGTAAGAATAGTCAGTGTTTTGTGTTCTGGTACACTATTCATGTATGTATGTTCGTATAACTAACTTGCTTAGAATCAGTGGGTAACTTCACTGAAGCCTTAGGCTGCACGTTGTGAATTTGCCATTTGGATACAGTGAACTCTCACGGAACCCTTACCAAGCTCAGGGAAGGAGGGCCCCAAGGACTCCATTGCAGCTAGAAGGTAAGGAAGTGAAGTCATCCATTAACAGCAGCAGGGCCTCTTTGAAGATGAGGGAACAATCTCCAGCCTGCCCAGAGACAATGGAGGGCCCTAACAAGGGACAGAAGCCCTCAGACCCAAATAACACCACTGGATCAGCTGCCTCTTGGACACCACATGGAGAACTCCTGTGGGGCAGGAACTTGGATTGTAAGGGTATAATTGCCCAGGGGTTTTTGTTCATGGTCTCTCCCCGGAGGCAACCAGCTCAAGCTGTTTCACACCGCTGCACCACGCGGTACGTTTGCCTGGCATACGTCATGTCGGAGACTGCTTCGGGAAATCTCAGGTCGAGCCTGAGGGATAAGGAAGTGCCCGAGAGTAAGGAGGGGGTGGAGGAGGGGGGTGTCAAAAAGGGGCACCCATGGGCTCACTGGAGTTGCCCACTGCAAGGGGACTCTGGTCCCAGCAGTGAAAGTCTCCGGTGGTGTGTGTGCGACTCCTTGAATGGTGGGTGAATGCTCGGGCAGCGGCTTCTCCCTTAAGGTAAAGTGTTTCACAGCTACAACCTAAAATGCTAAATTTCAAGCAGAATGTAAACTTGTATCTGCATGCTTTCAAAAAGTCTCAGTTCTAGAAGAACACCAGATAAAAATCAATACATTCTTTCTTTGTAGACAGCACTCGCCAATCACGACCAGCTTGGAAGTTCCAGTTAAACTGTAACTTCACCCCAGCCTCTGCTTACAAAACCACCAAAAAATGCAAGAGTTACCACCACTCACACATGAAGAGCAGATCTGTAGTATATTTGACTCTAGCATTACCACTCACACAGCAAAAAAAAAATCCCATCCCCTCCCAGCTCCACGCAGGTATGCATGCAAAAATTTTATGACAAATCACTTAGATTAGATGCTATTTTCTAATGGAGCACTAATACAGCATTACTAAAACTTTGCTGATTTAATGTAATTGCGTCATACAAAAACAGCATCATAGTATAGGACAAAGACCTTGTGTATGCGCTGCTGCTTTTCAAGGCTGTGGCAACTGTATGCCAGCTGAGTTGTTATATTTCCTAGCACACTTTTCTGGTAAAATATTACATATTTTGTTTGTACAGTCAATAATTCTTTCACTACTGAAAAAGCATTTTATTGAAAACTTCTACAAGGACACAATGATCACAACTAAAGTGGGAATCTGGCACAGAATGTGCTCAGAGTGTTCTACAAAATAATTACAATCCAACAAAAAAAAGCCTACACAAATCAGTACAAGTATCACAAAGTATAAAAGCTGCAAGACCAGAAAATGACAGTTCTTGGAATGTAAAACACACTTCAAGAGCTGTATCCTGTTGTCACACCTTTCATGATGTAACTTTCATTCGGGAAATGATTTCATTCACAAAACTGTTGTTCTTTGCCAACACATCGTTCCTCAGCTGTTTCAGCTTGATTTTGATGTCGTCTTCTGACATATCTGTCAGGGGCAGTGCTTTCACTTGACAAAGAAAATCCTGAATTATCTTTTCACCTTCCTGAAATGAACGGAGGAGAAGGAAAAGAAAACAGAAAGGATGTTTAGATTGCAAGCAGGACCTTTCCAAATTCTGCCAAAGACACAAAGTATTATTCAGCACCAGAAACTTTTTGCAGGCAAAAAAACACAGTTATTTTTACACTTGCTATCACGTTCTCAACACCAGAACAATCCAGTTACACTGGTATCAGGATCTGTTTCCCCTTTCAATCCGTGAGCAAAAAGCATCAGTTGATCAGAAGAAATACAATATTTAACCTTGAGAGCTTGTATGTGTGTTCCACATTTAATTGCAGTGTGCAGCCACATTAGGTGAGGATTGCCAGCAATAATAGCATCAGAGTGGCCATGTTAGCCGAATTAGTTACTTTCCAGAGGAACTGTAAATCAAAACCAATGTTTTGATATGCAAAAGCAAAGAACAAAGTGTAACCAAGCAACTGGAGAGTGGCCGTCACCAAGGAGAACAGATGATAATTAAGCTTTATGCATATGCTTTTACACAAACAGGCAAAGTGGAACTTCTAAACAATCTGAATTGAGTAGCAAGAACAAACATTTCAATGAACAGTATTCAGGATCCCTATATTAGAAACAATTTGCCCAGAATACAGAATTTTGTCTAGTCCTCTGCATTTTTTAGAACTCCACTATAAAGTTTTCTTAGATTTGTTTTATCATTTAGGAGTAATGCAGCATGCTTTCAGAGCAGAAGTTTCCAAAGGACTTGGAAATGTAATAGAACGCTTTTCCCTCTAAACATGATGTTAATCAAAGCAGACAAATTGCCTGGGCAAGACATCTAAAGCTATGCCATTCTACTGCCTAGAGAGTTTAAGAAATATTATGTATTACTGAAATATCCAAGAATAAAACATGATGCTGTATTTATCCCAAGTGTTTGCCACATGATTTAATTTACACCAACTTAAGACCGCACAGCCAGATTCAACTAATCCAAAAAATACTTCACCATGCTATCGGCAAGCTGGCGAAGGAAAGGTAATAGTGGAGCAACTCAGGTAGTTGGAGGGGGAACCTCCTGGCACTAAAAGGTAGGACAAATCAGGGATCATTGATCCACAACATCAGATCCACTTACTGAGCCAGGAACAAATGCCACAGTCCTCTGAAACTGAAAATAAAGTAACAGGTAACAGCCTCTGTCTAGCGCAAAGGCTTTTTAAATGTAGAAAGCGCTTTGGATATGCCACTTCAAGGCTTCCATATACTGGCGTATTGCCAAGATTGCCACTGATGTATAGGAGGAGATAAATGAGTTACAGAGCTGCGAAGTTTCAGGCCAGCTGCTGGGACACAGAACTAAGATCTGTAAGCAGATTTATATGCACTCAGCAAGGAGGACCTGACTACTGGCAAAAAACAATGCAAGTCATGAGGCAGCACGTGGATTTTCTAGGAGGCTGCAAATGATGTCACCGTAAGAAGTCTTAATCCAGCAACGAGACAACACAGGCTATTCTGAAAAAGCTTCCTGTAAGCTATTGTCTTCCTTTACACTACCCACTAATGAAGCTTCTCTTAAGAGAAAGTGAAGGGAGAAGAGAAAAAGCAATCTACTTATATGGCTTTAGACAACCATGTTATGCAATGTAGACGATCATGCTATGCTGAGATATGAGTGAAGAAACCCATGTCTCGCGTTGTGCTTGAAGCCAAGAGCATTTTACTTCTCAGTTAAATAGAAAGAACCAAGCTAAAATTCTCACGAGTGAAATGGGAAGAACTTTATAACATCTGTAAATCAGACATTCCAAATCCATATTGCTGTGCCCTTTAATACGATCAGCTTGTGAGATGTCTTAGTACTGATGGGACATGGAAGGGCACAAAGCTTTTCTCTGATGTGAACAGATCTGAAGAGGTTCATATTGAGCTTCAAAAATCAGTGCTAATGAACTCTCAAATAAGGGGGAGCAAAACCAGATGCAACCCACTTGCAGAGCCAAGAAGAATCTAAACAATTAATACACAAGCTACAGCTTAAGTCACAAGAAATAGTGCATACAAACGAAGTAGCCAACAAAAGCAGCGAACACAAAATTCTGGCTTGGCTCACAGCATACAGAAAACTCCATAGGACAGCTAGAGACACCGTCCCTTGTACGACTCCGGTTCTACACCAATCATACTAACCACTGATCATTATTCTTTGAGAAAAAACTCAGTTTCATTCTCAATACTATGTTTTTAGATAGAATTCTTGCCTATGTTAACGTCAAATGAACCTAACCTATCCTTGAGCATCTCTTCAACTCCTAATGAACTTCATAGCTAAAACATTTTATTATGGAAAAAATGAGATTATAAGTTAATTATTCTCAAACTTTGGGGGAATCTGAATCCTAGAACTATTTTACTTGGGCTATTCCAGCTAAACAAGTTTTAAAAAGCATTCCTGTTAGCAAACCTCTCTCTCTCCGTAGAATTTCTTGGCTGGTGGTTCTCCTTCAGATTCCTTGGACTTGCCGATGTTTTGAAACTCCTCCAGCTCTAATGCTTTCTCTCGTGCACTTTCTATCACGTGTTTTGGGAAAGCTGCCAACTCTGCTACATGTATTCCAAAACTTTGGTCACAAACACCTAGATGCAGAGAAGAACAACCAGTAATGAATTCTCAAGAGATAATACGGCTATACAGAGATTATATGAACAAACTTATAATAGTTCTCTGTTCTGAAGAATTAATCATGTGACATTGTTTGGTTCTCCCAATGTTTTCTGATTTACCTTTTGTACTACACATGCTAACACAGACTAAAGAATATGCTCTTAATTAAATAAGCTCTCTTACAGCAGTAATTGCAGAGCTCCAAAAGTACTTCAGGAAGAAAGGGAAAACTCTTGAGGCAGAAAGAATTTCCCTCTAGTATTTGAATGAAATTGAATAATGGCTTTTATTAAAGTATCTCAGCACAGTCTGTATAATACAGTAATTTGCACCATTTATTTAATTTTTTAATATACCACTCACATTTTTCTATATTTATATGAGTATATATGTGTGGATATGCATGTGTTTATATATAAATATATTTAAAATGTTGCATTCTCAATCATCCCACTTCTTTGTGTCAGTACCACGTTGGTTTTGGCTGAGATGCTATGAAATCAAGGACTTTTTCAAGTGTCCCACATTTAGCTGATGAGCAGGTGTGCAGGAGAGAGCATATCCAGACACAGACGTCATGCTCAGTTTATGAATGGGGTTGGCTGGGGGACAGGAGGCTATCAGCTTTTCGGTTTTCCTGGAGTTTGAATCCTCTCTTGGCCAAGAGTTCAAACTTATATTCATTATTATTATTATTCATATTATTAGTAGTATTTCCTTTGTTGCCTTTTTAGACTGTCATTATCTCAACCCACGAATTTCCCCTGCTGTCCATTTCTCTTCCCCATCCCGCTGCAGGGGAAGGGGAGAAGTGAGCGAGAGGCTGTCTAGCACTCAGCTGCCAGGTTAACCTATGACACACGTAACTCCTCAGTCTCCAGGACTTGTCTTTAATTATATCAAAGCCTTTCAACTTTAACTTCACACTTACCTCAATTAATACTTAAATTGCTCAAAATATGTCAATTTTACACAGTTACATAAAATTATTTTCACTTCAGTATCAAAAGCCCTCTGATACCATCTATCAACTCCATTCATTTACATTATCATAATTCCGATTGGCCACCCACAAACATTACTACATCCTTTTAATTCTGGTCTCCAGCAGGGAGCTATGAATAAATGAATTATACATGTAAAATGATACTTAAACATCTATTAAATACTGGGTAACTGAAGAACAGGTAAAGGAAAAATTAGCATTTAGATTTTTTCTATTCTATTAATCTTGCAATCTGTCAGGTTTCCTAAAGGAAATTAAGATTTTTAAGCAGAAATTAGTTTTCTTATTTTATATTAAAAACATACTTCTCCCCAGACACAAAGCTAACTCGGGTCTCTGTTGAGAGAATCCTGAGCAGGGGCCTGGAGAACAGTACTTGCTGCGTCTTCCTCTGTCACACTCTTGAAGTGTGACAACAGGGATGAAAATACTGCGTAAGAGTTCCTTGTCATGCATTTCAGGTTTAGTTATGCATTTCAAGTGACACGAAACCTGTTATTTGCTTCAAAACACAGCTGCATCTGAGCTGCCTATACTCACATACTTGCCTGAACAACATAACTCTTCCAAAAGGTAAAGAGCACAACACTAAATGCTAAAACTCATCTGAAAGACATCCAATGTGAGACCAGGTGTTTTAAAATGAAGATTTCATAATGTCACATCTCATCTGACAGAGGTTTAAGTAGATAGATACCAACTGTTGTGCCTCTATGCTCAATAGCACCTCCAAGAAAATGGATCGAACAAAAAGACACTGCATGTACAAACAAAAGATATGCATGACTAAAAATGGCAAAACTAACTGAAGAAAAATATGAAACCAGGCTTCTGGAGTTTTCACGAGGATGAGAAGGGGTGAGTTAAGACAGGTAAAAAAAAAAAAAAAAAAGAGAGAGAGAGAGAGAGGGGAGGGATTGAAGGGAGAGAATTCACCCAACTATCTTAGGAGGATTAGGGTTTTTATTGTAAAAGTTGCTATTCCAAAGGATGTAGATATTAGAAGTTAGAAGATGTAGATTCAGTGTATGTTACTTCCCACCCACAATCTAAGTACTCAAAATAAGGCACCTAAAGATGGCTTGTTTGAAGATACTGTACATCGCCAGCTCTCACTGCACTGAAAATACTCAGATTCAATGTGCGCTTGCAGCAGTTTATGACTATACTTCTCTTCAGTTCCCAGGGACACTAAGTCATACTTCAAGCACTGATTTGAGCATGACACCCAGAGGGCTCTGAATGATCACTTGGTGGAAGGAGCTCAACATACACTGGAGAAGGTGGGAAACAGCAAGCTACAGCAGAACCACAGACATTGCCTCTCCAGTGGAACAGGCTGCGTACCAGGGCCACAGCACATCGGACTAATACTCAGAAGCAAAGCCTGGACATCGCCTAGGAAAAGTACAAGAGCAGAGGAGAACAGACGCTATTTTTAGGGAATAAAGCTCTCGGAAGACAAGGACACAGAGCTAAGAGAAACAAGACAGCGCCAGCGAGAAATTTTTCTGACCAGCTCTAAGTAAATTCTCAGCAAAGCCAGAGAAGAGCAGTACCTCTGGTCATGCTTTGATTCCTCTTGTTCAGAGCAGTCTCCTAGCTTTCTAGAAAAGTACCCAAAAGCTAATTGCAAGACTATACCCACAGGTGAATAAAAAACTAGAAGCAATTATACAAGTAATCAAAGGGGAAGAAATGAAGTAATTTCATGGATTTAAAACCAGAAGAAATCAATAAGAAACAGTCAATCAGTAACGTCATAGGAGTAAAACTAGCATGG
Source organism: Opisthocomus hoazin (assembly GCF_030867145.1). Classification (NCBI taxonomy): domain Eukaryota; kingdom Metazoa; phylum Chordata; class Aves; order Opisthocomiformes; family Opisthocomidae; genus Opisthocomus; species Opisthocomus hoazin. The sequence goes on along the minus strand of NC_134415.1, from coordinate 34,617,185 downwards.
TACCATCTGAGTGAGGTTCAAATCAGGATATAGTAAAAACACCTTTGCCAATTATCTATATCATGGTGATAGCCTGTGAAGATTATAAAAATGATCTTTAAAGGCATAACAGTCATCGTGGTTAACCCCAGCCAGCAACAAAGCACCACACAGCCACATGCTCGCTCCCCCCAGGTGGGATGGGGAGAGAATCGGAAGGGTAAAAGTGAGAAAACTCACAGGTTGAGATAGAGACAGTTTGACAGGTAAAGCACAAGCTGTGCACGCCAGCAAAGCAAAACAAGGAAGTCATTCACTACTTCCCATTGGCAGGCAGGCATTCAGCCACCCCCAGGAAAGCAGGGCCCCACCACGCATAACAGTTACTTGGGAAGACAAACATCATCACTCCAAACGTCCCCTCCTTCCTCCTCCTTCTCCCAGCTTTACATGATGAGCATGACGTCATATGGTATGGGATATCCTTCTGGTCAGTAGGGGTCAGCTGTCCCAGCTGTGTCCCCTCCCAGCTTCTGTGCATCCCCAGCCTGCTCGCTGGTGGGGTGAGAAGCAGAAAAGGCCTTGACTCTGTGTAAGCACTGCGCAGCTGTAACTGTAACATCCCTGTATTAGCAACACCGCTTTCAGCAGAAAGCCAAAACATAGCCCAGTACTAGCTACTATGAAGAAAAAAAATTCTACCCCAGCCAAAACCAGCACAACAGTAAAAACTAATAATTGGACAGTGTATTAGATTCTTTTCAGAACAATGTATGCCAGAATGAATGATCTGAAAAGTCCAAAATCAGCTAAAAAAATAAGGAAATACTGGAGAGACTTCCAAGACAACACACACTGAATATGCACTAATTGTGAAAAGCACAGCTATTAGAAGGAACTAGGCAAGCAAAAGCAAGTATTTGGTATTGTGTCAAAATGACAAAAAAGAGTTTTTAACACCAGGAATGAAATTCAGCAATTGTACCTGTAAGATTAAATCCTAAACTGAAAAGATATAAACATCAGCCTCCAGGACTTAAGATGTCAGACAAGGACTAGCTCCTTAGCCTTAACAAGGCTGGATGATACTTAGTAATATCTTAGTAAAGATACTGGCCTAACTCTTCAAACAGTTATTCCTTATTTAAGACAAAACCACTCCACAAGGTAAATTGTTGATCTGATCCAGTATAGCCACAGTGTTCTACAGTAACCATGTTCTATCTCAGTGTCATCTAACTCATTCCTTCACTGTGGAACTCCAAAAATTAAGAGGTATTTTTCAGTGAAATTATATAGCTTAACAGTACTCTGCTCACATTTCAAAATCAAAATCATATTCCAGAGGTAGGCAACCTGACTGAAATGCTCTTACGGGAACAACAAAATCAGAGTTTACAACTAAATTAGAATGCCATAAAGAACCACAGCTTGCAAGCCACAGTTATACAGACCCACTTTATCTAGCATAAATATAGGCTCCTGCTGAATGGAGCAAGAACAAATGACTGGGGACATAAAGAAGCAGGAGGAACCATATACTGTGGTTAACAGACAAAAATTATGCCCAACTAAATATTGTCTAGTTTAATACCAAAAGGAATAACTGGACCCACTAAAGGATTTTCACTAAATACATCTGGCTTATCTTACACTAAAAAAAGGCTACTTGTTGCTTTACTATGATGACATTTGCTAAAAACTAACCACATTATTTTTTCTATATCAAACTACTACATAAATTGGCCAAGATCTTTCTTCAACGACTAAGCCTTATTACAACGAAACAGACATTGTTAAAAACTGTCAGCACATAAAAGTTGCACTCACTTCTTTTAAAAGAACAGTTTAGGGAACATAAGTCATTTCTCTATGATTTACCAACCAACCTTCTTCCAACAGGAAAACTAAAACTGAAACAGCAGCAGGTTAAAATAGCTGATTGAGTAAAACAGAAAATAACTGTTTGGAATCCTGCTCTCTCTGTTCTCTCAAAAATAAAAATGAAAAAAAATAAAAAGGGAGAGAGAGATACCTCAAAAGCATCAACTTGAGTGGCAGAAATAACCTAGAAGTCTTAACAAAGAATCACCAACATCACCAACCATCTTCAGACATGGACAGAGCTCCTGCCATACACATTCTCTATCGACAGAGAAGAACAGGTCTATTATAAACCCTACGCCTGGAGTATGACATATGAAATATCTTTTTATGTTTTTTCCATGAATATTTCTTCCTCTCTCAGTGCAAAATAAAATTTACCCTGTTCACCACCATTTACATCATCTTACCTTCCTTGACACGATAAAGCATTGTCAGTGTGTCATCACTGGTCAGAGCAGTAACATGTAGGTTATTTACTGTTGGCACTTGGTCAGCAAGAGCTGTCAGCTCATGAAAATGCGTAGCAAACATACAGAAAGCATGGATTTTGCTAGCAATGTATTCTGAAATAGCCCATGCTAAGCCAAAGCCATCGTAGGTAGAAGTTCCTCTTCCCAGTTCATCAATGATTATCAGGGAGTTTTCAGACGCTGTCCTAAAAACACAAGAGCATTTTATAATGTTTGACAACAACATGAACTCTGGATATTGGGAGCACCACAAGTTGTGTTGTTAAGGCATAGCATAAATGGGTAAAAGACCTTTCCTATTTACATAAAAACATATGAATAAAGTGCACACGCAGATCATCCCAAATTAGTTTCTTTGTCCCATCTAGACTTTGGCCTCCTGGTAGCAGCTCTATATGACCACTGAAATAAACAGAAGACTACTCCAAGATCTTACAAGCCTGCTAAAAAGGACTTGAAATCCTACACTGAGACCCTACATAAAAGGGAATCTTAAATGCATCTTCCTTAGAGCACTTCCTTTCCCATGAACCCCAACCAACAAAATTAAATAAGCACAGGACTTACCTAAGGATTGAAGCAGTTTCTAACATTTCAGCCATGAAAGTAGACACGCCTTTCAGCTGACTGTCTCCAGCCCCCACCCGAGCCAGGATACAATCCACAATGGTTATTTCTGCAGAGTCGCATGGTACAAAACACCCAATTTGGGCCATAAGAACAATCACCCCTGTCTGTCGGATGTATGTTGATTTTCCCCCCATGTTAGGGCCTACAGAAGAAATTTTGCAAATGAATTAAAAAAACATAATCTTTTACAATTCAACAGTTCTTTTAAAGGAGAACAGGCTGTAAATTAAAACCGGAACCTTTAAACTTATTACTGTCTTGCCAGGAAAGATTAGCAGACTTGTCTAACACGCGCAACAAGTAGCTCCACTACTAAGGCAGCTTGCTTGTTTGTCCTACTGAACTTTTTCAAAGAAAAGGCAATCGGAGGGCATTAGCGGCTTCGTCAGTTTTGGGACATGTCGTAAGTATAAGCAGTCATCTAAAACCAATGTCCATATCTAAAACTAATCAGCTTTTAAATTTAAAGTCATCAGTATTACTGCTTAAGAATGAAAATAATTTGCTTTCACCTCAAACAACCGTTATAATTTGTCTGTAAAAACAAAATTGCCTAGCTACAGTTTTGGTACAAACTAATGGGTGATTAAAATTACAATCTAAAGGGATTCTGAATCAGCAAAAACAGATATCAAGAAGTTAATTTCAACTGAAGTACAAATGAAATAAAAATTGTTTTCCAGAAAACTGATCATTAAAACCAATTTTATGCTTTTGCTAACCAGAAAAACAAGCGTGTTACCATGCATTTATTCAGATTTTTAGTTTTTCCTTTTGATTATGTTAGAAGTGCTCATTAATCATTCTCTAATTTCAGATCTTTGCTACTCAGAATGTATGTCAAGGACATCTGCATGGAAATTAAAATTCAATTAAATGTATAAACACTAAAAATGTTTTCCTGTGTAGTAAAATTATCTTAATTACACCAGAGAATAGGGAAAAAAAGGGTACAGTCATTAAAACATGTTTTGCATTTAAAATCGACTTTAATACTAAACAAAGAAAACATTAACAGACAGACTGCTTAAAATCTTGCCTACAGAAGGTGCCCACGTGGCTACAGCACAATTGATGCCTAGTGGAATTTTCCAGATCACTTAAGCAGGTTCAAATTCTCCAGCTCCTGAGGTTGCCTGACTTGTGGAGTTAACATTCACTAAGGCAAAGAATACATGTATTAAGGAAGGACTAACTTCTTATTTCCTACTGTCCTACAGCCTCTCTGTCCTTCCCAAATGACTATTTCTAAATTAGTGATCACCTTGTCCAAACAGTGGGCTATAACCACAGTCCTATCAACTAATTCCATGACTATTAGTTTGGAAGATGAGAAATATATCTGTATGTGCATAAGCATGTAGAATATCCACTATCAAATTAAACATTTCACAAGAACACTGTGGGCACTTTCTTTTTTTAAATAATAAACAACAATAGCTTTCAAATACCCTCCCATCTTTTCCAGAGCTAAATCTTATCCACCATACAGAAAGATGAGTAACTTGCTAACTGCTCACCCTTTGTAGACTGAGAAATTGTTTTGACGGAGTTTTTTTGGGTTGTTGGTTTGTTTGCTTGCTGGTGGTTTTTGTTTTTTTTTAAAGACATCATTATTGGAAATACTGGAGACATTTAAAATGTAAATAACAAATGAAAAAGAGAACAGAAACATTTACCAGTAATAATGTGGAACATCTGCTTGCCCTTCTCAAATGTAACATCATTGGGAATGAAGGCCACCTCATCTTGCACTTCAATGCAAGGATGCCTGGCACCTTTCAGCACAATCCTTCCTTGACCCTTTTCCAGAATGACAGGACGGACATACGGCACTGGTGCTCCGTTTGACACATGAGCAAAACTGACAATTGCATCTAATTGAGCTATCACATCATTCATCGTCTGTATTGGTTCTGCATAACCTGTTTTTGATTACAGAGATAAAAATTTAACACAGTTACAATTTTTATGTTCTTGCTGAAAAGATATCTTAAAGCCTATATTGAGCCCATGAAATTAATTCATCTGCATTAAAAGCCAATTTTGTTCCAAGACAGACTCTCACAGAAGGTGACTGCAAAGATGTAATCCTAAAGTTTCCATCCTTTCACTACAAAGGGGACTTCTTCAGACTAGGAAAAGGAAGAGGTGAGGCCATGTTGATTGTTTTGCCTTGACACCAGACAACAAGAAACAGCTTATCTTAGTACAGAAAAGCAAACGCTCACAATGGCAAGATGGCTGGAAATCCATAAAGTTTCCTTCCTCAGTAATACACTGCATTTTGATGCTCACGCAAGGAAAGACTGAGAGACACAGCACTGACAATTCAGACACAGCAACCATTTACGTTTATGTGAACAATGGTATGGAGAAGTCTGTAAGATACAGTGCTTCTGATACCAGGAAACTAGACTAGATGGCCCAGCACCCTCAGTACCAGTTTTGAAGTTTTGGCATTCGGTTTGTTTCAGTGACAGGGATGAGGGACAGGACTCTACGGAGGTAAACCATCGAACACCTTCAAATGGGATGCACGTGTCAGAAGAGATGAACAGTGACCTGCAGCAAGAGTCTTACCTGTACAAAATACATTTACTGTTCTAACATCATGTTGAACTGGGTAGGTATAAATCATTAAGAGGACTTTGGGTCACCATCATTCAAGAACTACACACATAATCCAGCCTTTTTCATTAAATTGCCTCCACTTGGGAAGATAAGTGCTTTTTAAATACACATATACACTTCTAAGTCCATGCCTGCACACCACAGAAGTTTTAAGCAGCAGCAAAAGACTTTCTTAAACATACTAGGTATTTATAGATGACATATTGAAGCTAATCTGGCTACATAATACTCAATTAGCTTTCCACATAAATAAACAAACCTTAGCATGCTACACAGAAAACAACAGCACTTGAAAACTTCCAAGATACAAAAAAAAAATATCTAATAAGCTATTGATTTTGCAATATACTGGCAAATTCCTTATCATGACAACAGTTCAAAGTTTATGAAGATTTCCATTGTAACTTAATACATACTCAAACAGATTAATACATCAGCTTAAAGGTGTTTATCTTTATAAAAATTTGGGGTAGACCTGCTGGAGAGCAGCTCTGCAGAGAGAGACCTGGGTGTCCTGGTGGACGACAGGTTAACCATGAGCCAGCAGTGTGCCCTGGCTGCCAAGAAAGCCAGTGGGATCCTGGGGTGCATCAAGAAGAGTGTGGCCAGCAGGACGAGGGAGGTTCTCCTTCCCCTCTACACTGCCCTGGTGAGGCCTCATCTGGAGTACTGTGTCCAGTTCTGGGCTCCCCAGTTCAAGAAAGATGAAGAGTTTTCTTCCAGATGGAGGCTGGTAACAAGTGGTGTCCCCCAGGGGTCAGTACTGGGCCCAGTCTTGTTTAACTTCTTCATCAACGACCTGGATGAAGAGTTAGAATGTACCCTCAGCAAGTTTGCTGATGACACCAAACTGGGAGGTGTGGTAGATACACCAGAAGGCTGTGCTGCCATTCAGCATGACCTGGATAGGCTGGAAAGCTGGGCAGAGAGGAACCTGATGAGGTTCAACAAAGGCAAATGCAGGGTCCTGCACCTGGGGAGGAACAACCTCATGCACCAGTACAGGCTTGGGGTGGACCTGCTGGAGAGCAGCTCTGTGGAGAGGGACCTTGGTGTCCTGGTGGACAACAGGTTGACCATGAGCCAGCAGTGTGCCCTGGCTGCCAAGAAAGCCAATGGGATCCTGGGGTGCATCAAGAAGAGTGTGGCCAGCAGGACGAGGGAGGTTCTCCTTCCCCTCTACACTGCCCTGGTGAGGCCTCATCTGGAGTACTCTGTCCAGTTCTGGGCTCCCCACTTCAATAAAGATGAGGAGCTACTGGAGAGAGTCCAGCGGAGGGCTACAAGGATGGTGAGGGGACTGGAGCATCTCCCCTACGAGGAGAGGTTGAGGGAACTGGGCTTGTTCAGCCTGAAGAAGAGAAGGCTGCGAGGGGACCTTATAAATGCCTACAAATATCTGAAGGGTGGGTGTCAGGAGGATGGGGCCAGGCTCTTTTCAGTGGTGCCCAGTGACAGGACAAGGGGCAATGGGCACAAACTGAGGCACAGGAAGTTCCGTCTGAACATGAGGAAGAACTTCTTCCCTCTGAGGGTGACAGAGCACTGGAACAGGCTGCCGAGGGAGGTTGTGGAGTCTCCTTCTCTGGAGATATTCAAGACCCGCCTGGACAAGGTCCTGTGCAGCCTGCTGTAGGTGACCCTGCTTCGGTAGGGGGGTTGGACTAGATGACCCACAGAGGTCCCTTCCAACCCCTACTATTCTGTGATTCTGTGGGACCTAATAAATGCTTATAAATATCTGAAGGGTGGGTGTTAGGAGGACAGGGCCAAGCTCTTTTCAGTGGTGCCCAGCGACAGGACAAGGGGCAATGGGCACAAACTGAAGCACAGGAAGTTCCGTCTGAACATGAGGAAGAACTTCTTCCCTCTGAGGGTGACGGAGCACTGGAACAGGCTGCCCAGGGAGGTTGTGGAGTCTCCTTCTCTGAAGATATTCAAGACCCGCCTGGACAAGGTCCTGTGCAGCCTGCTGTAGGTGACCCTGCTTCGGCAGGAGGGTTGGACTAGATGACCCACAGAGGTCCCTTCCAACCCCTGCTATTCTGTGATTCTGTGATTCTGTAATACATTTACCCTTAGATTAATATTCATTAGTGCTTTCACTTTCCACTTCTCTCTTTCAAAGAACTAAGATTTATTCTGTTGGAACTAGTGCCTTTGAGAGAGACAACATTTATGAAATCCTCCAGCACAAATTCCCTGATGCCTCTTCTCCTCTTGGTGAAGGACAGCAAAGAATGCCCTGTCAGTAGGCAATCTTGGAGCAAAATATATGGAAATTAATCAGGAAAACAATTTTTTATTGTACCATATAAGCTATGACTAACTTATCTTTTATTGCATACCAATGTTCTTTCTTCACCATCCTTCAGAGACCCCAGGTCCCACTCCCTCAGTTCTCTGTTGTCCTTTACCTCTTCTGTCTTCTGCTTTGCCTGCTGTTTGGGTGGGGATGCCCACAGTCAAGGAGGTAGGCAGAGGACAGATGTGGCCTTTATGGGCATATTTTTGTCCCTTTTATGGGATTAGCATTTGCACACTTTCCATCACTGCACATTCGTAGCAACGCCAGGAAAGGGTCTGACCACAGCAGGCAACACATTTCAAACTTTCAACAACGGTCTAAAAGCCAAATCTCATTTTTCACACTAATTCTTTGGGGAACATTATGGTTCTTCTCTATTGAAGGACCTACAAATAACTGCAAGTCCTCCCAGCATTCCAGACTGTGATACACACCAACATTGACATATTCACCTGAAGCAATGTTAATGATTTCCTTAACAATTGCATCCTGAGCCTCTTCATACTCTTCTCTGTTCTTTATATATTCGTCATTGACAGAGCTCAGTTTGCTGTGAACAAAAGCACAGTATTTAGAAGCTGTGATGTTCTGTCTTCACTGCTACAACCCCAAACTCCCGGCCTCCTCATTTATGAGTCAATACTAGTTGTCCCCATCTGTTTTAACAGCAAGGTTCAGCACAAGGACCACAAAGCAACTAATCTATGATTCATCCACACCAGGACATTAGTAGGATTAATTCCAAGTTGAAGATCACCCACAAGGGCCAAACCAGCAACTTTAGCATCAATGAACATATCATTCTTAAAAATCTTACAGTAGTTGTTTGTTGTAGACATGCTATGTGACAAGGACTTGATCTTAAAGATGAATTTCTGGTCATTTTGCAGCAAGATGTGGGACGTTATAGAACTAGCAGAGGAGAATTGCTGCTAAGCAACTGTGTAATTAGCCCAGAGTCCTACAACAGGCTTATCAGAGTTGAAGGAATTGACCTCTTTCATTTAGTAGAAACCTCAGCAATCTACTGTCGCTAAAAACACGTTGTAGTCTTCAAAATAAGATAAGCTGAAATCAAGAGAGAGTTTAAACAAGTGTTTATTCTTCTCAAGCTTGTCTCCAAACACGGAACAGAGTCTGCAGGCCTGAATACAAAACACAACCAAGTAGCGCACCCACACTATAAGCAGAAGTCAGCCTTGTACTTCTAGTACTGTCTACAGAAGCAACTATAACTTAACGAAGCAGAGAGAAGTCTGTTTTATTAGTGACCCATGGGCTTCTTCCCTAAGGGAAAGTAACAGATGACACTTACAGTACAGGTTCTAAGTACAACCTTCTCAGTTACAGAAAAACGTAACTTCATTATTACATTTAGATTCGTAACATATTTAGAACAAACACAAAGCTGTTAAAAATTTCAGGGATGTTTTGAAATATCACCCTCTGAGTAAATCTTAAAACAAAATGCAATTAACGTTTACACTTTGTTCATTTAAGTAAGTTGGTGTGAAATACACCAACATATTGGTTGGCGTGAACTAGTATGTTTGCCCTCCTTTTCAAAGTGAAGGATTTATTATTTATGGAAGTGAGTGATTAACAGAAACAGTCACTATTAGTAATAGCACTGGCTTGAAACCAGCCTTGCCCTGTAGGCAGTGCTCCTCATACATGTCTGTCAATCAAGATCCCTCTCAATAAACTCACTTCTCTGATGCTAACTCCAGCAGGAACTGTTACACGTAAAGCGATAGCAGCATGGTTTGTTTAAAACAGACTGTACGATGTACTAATCTATGCTATTTTTACCGTTCTGTATATAACACATGCAGGAGACTTAAAGACTAATCTTTCCTGGACCTGCCACTGTCAGACAAGGAGGAACTTGTCAGGGAGTTGAAGTCCAATTAGAGGCTCATTATTAGCAGCATTTCTTAGGGTTGATACTAGGTCTGATACTCTTTATGCCTTTATTAACAACCTGAACGATGGGACTGAACACACTCTCAAATGCCCTCTGAGCAAGGTTGTGAATACCACATTAACGGGAGCTGTCAGTACGCTTGAGGACAGGGCTGCCATTCGTTGGGATATCTACACACTAGAGAAATAGGTGGATAAGAATTTCAACACAAGCATATGCAAAGACAGACTGGGGTCCAAATGGCTATAAAACAGCTGTTCATAAACAGCTGGGGGATCCAGTGGACAAGAAGCTGAACATGAGCCAGCAGTGTGCTCCTGAGGCACAAGGCCAAGCACACATCGGCTGCACAAGCAAGAGCGTAGCCAGCCTGTCGAAGCAAGTGATTCTTCTCCTCTATTCAGCACTCGTGAAACCACACCTGCAATGCTATCTCCAGTTTTGTCTTCCCAGTGGAAGACAGACATGAAACCTGAAGCAGATGGCCACCACAGCAATTTGGAGCTGGAGCACATGGCATACAAGGACAGGCTGAGAGAGATGTCTGACCACGCTGAAAGAATCTGAAGTCAGCCAGGAGAGGAGAGACACCAGACTCTTCTTGGAGGTGCAGGGCAAAACAGCAAGATACTAAAGACCCAAGCTTCTACAAGGAAAATTCTCATTAGATCTGATTAGGAAAGTTTTCACAAAATGTGGTTCAGCACTGGAACTTGCACCCCACCAGGTTGTGAAGGACGCCTGGAGGATGGGCACCTGGGCAAGGCCTTGAGCTACCTCACCTAACTTTGCCATAGGATCTATTTTCCAAGGTGGCTCTGCTTTGAGTGAGGGGTTAGACCAGTTAACCTCAAGAGATCGCCTTCGACTTATTACCTGATTCTGCGTATACAACTTTCTACTTTGTTTGCTCTGGGTTAAAATAATAAAGTACAGAAAGAGAAGCATCTGATGACTGAGGTAGCCCTTGCTCTTTCTAAAATGCTCTAGAAGAGCTAAAAATTCAACAAAAAGTACAGACTTTTTGCTTAGCCGACCTGTGAAAGAACTGCTGTCCAGACAAGGAGACGCTGAAACAGCATCAATGCAATTAGCCTGAAGATTTAAATTTTTAAATAGCTTAATTTATAGAGCCACAGAATCGAAGTCCAATACATAGGTCCAACAGAAATTACAGTGTGATGTGGAAGAAAAAAACAAGGTAATCACCAACAAAACTGCCGCATGTCATATTTGGTGATAAACACAACTTTTCCTATTACAGCTTGTGAAAGTGTTTGTATAAACACTCATGGTTGAATGCAATTATGCTACTAGCTGCAGCTAAAACAGAGAAGTTAGCCCAAGTCAAAGGACTAAAAATAGCTAATAGTTGGCAAAGTAAACGGGGAATGTAGCTTTTAACAGAAACTGTATGACTACTCCTTCCTCAGTGCTAGTCTTGCCCAATATCTCAATCTGTGATCTAATTAAAAAGGTGAAAATTCAAGCCATTCAAGATGTAGGGAAACCTGTTTATCGGCATAATTATAAAGACAGGAACCATTTTGTTTCTTTCACAACAGGACTGGAAAACTATTGAGATGATCTTATACCTGTTAGTAAATTTCACACCATTCTTCTGTGTATCAACTATTCCATATTTTGAATTGTTACGGAGAACTTTTTCCTCCTTGCAAGTTATTCGAAAGTGATGTCCGAACTGTGAATTTGTCTCCAGTTTGATACTTTTGCCAGCTTCCAAACCTTTTACATGAAAAGAAAGTAAAACAAAAACAACTGTATTACCAAAAATCCTGCAGCCTGTGCTATCTCTGCTCACTAATCCTCAGTTTGTATGATGTAGCCTCTCTTAGACACACTCTTGTGTATCTGAGATACTTACTTTGGTTCTGTACAGGTATCAGAAACAACCAGAACTAACATAAGTGTACTGATTCATTCTCTGCTCTTACTTTGATACGCTCTCAAACTGCATATTCAAACCAGGTTCACAATTATTGTATTGCTACATATTCTCCAGAAACGTCAAAAATGTTCATAGCACACTGCAAGGACATTCTGTATCGCTGCTGTAAGCACAATACCTGTAGTCCTGTGAACATTTTACTAACACACACTTCTGCTGATCAGATTTCTCATTCCACCCCTACACAATTTTGCCTTTCTTTTCATCCAAATATTTTTATTACACTAGAAAAATCAAGACTAAAAAATATGCAAGCCCTTAAAGGTATAACCTAAAACAACTATGGTGTTGCCAGTTTTCCTTGCATTACTTGCATTAAAAATTGATATTTCTTTTTTAGTTGCTCTTTGAATGCCTGATTCATCAGCTGCACATGGAATTTTTTGCATAGGATAATCAATTCTATAAATATCTCATTTGCTTACACGTTACATTTTGCAAAGAATTTTGAAAGAAAATTAGCATGCCCTGAATGGACACTCAGGAGAGTGTACACAGAAAGGGGGGGGAGGGGGGAGGGAAGTTTTGATGCCTGTCCTCAAAGGATGTAAAACAGAACCACGCTTAGCCAAGAGTTAGATGAGTTACAGTTCTACAAAATGAATTCTGCAGTATCTTGCAACACACATAATTTCTGAAATATTCTAGAATGCCAATCTTAAAAAAAAAAGACAAGTTATAAAGCAAAAATCACTCAGTTTGCAACAGACTGTACCGTGACAACTAAAGTCACCTAAAACCAATAATAAAATAATACAAACATCCCTTAACTCCTCTATACCAGATTTCATCAGCTTATCTCAAAACACTTTACAAAGGAAGTAAGAATAAAAAGTAGTTTCATACCATACCTAGTTCTTTGGCTGCACTCTTTAAAAAGGATTGCATTTTTTCTTCCAATTCGTTCATCTTCTCTCTTAATTCTGTCAAATTAGGATCAAAAGAAGCCTTGACAAGAAATTCATGATTCTCCACCTAGGGAAAAATAACAAGAAAAAATTCATATGAACATGGGTAGTAAAAAAAAAAAAAATCACCTCTCTGATCATACACAGTGAAATTAATTTACTTAATCATTTATTCAATTTATTTTTAAAGACAGAATTTTGTAATGCTATGCTATTTGTGATAATCGGTGTCTGATATAACTACAAAACAAATATATCTCAAACACTTGTTTTCTCAAATAACATACTTTATACAAGCAAAATATACCAATTTAACAGACTTCTTTACTTTGAAATGGAGTTGTCTGCACAATTATTTGCATACAAATAACTGAGCAGTAGGCAGGGAAAAAAGGGAAGTCAGAGGAAATGAAGCTGTTATGTACATAATCTGTATGCTAGCCGGGATTTATGCAGCTAATCAAGACAGTGTAAAAGGATGGGACACTTCAAAACAAGAAGTCTTTGGAAACAGAAGTTTCTGAAACAGTAGTTCCTGCTCAAAACACATTCAGCAGGTTACAGAAGGAGCCCACATAGTATCACCAAAAATCCTACCCAATTTCAACCCAGTTATTTTGAGTTGAAAGGCACACACATTTCCTTCCAAGCTACATATTCATAGGCACAGATGAAGTAAGTTGTATTTCATCTTTTTCTCTCTCTTCCCCATGCTTCCACTGCCAGGCATGTGTTTCTGATGACCTTAAAAGCCTCAAGTAAATTTGCAAGCACAACTTGTAACTGCTAAATCAAAGAAATTTGATTTTTAATATGCAAACTTTTAAAGTTGACAAAATATTAGCACTGTTGTCCAACATGGAAACTAAGCACTGGACTTCATATTAGTAATATATATCATCTAATTAAGTTAAAAAAAACAAACGAAACCAACACTTTAATGAACCTTCCTCTAGTTGGGAATTATCTGCAAAGTTGTATGCAAAGCAGCTACAAATACTTTGCAAAACACTGAAACAAGATGGTGGTTTACATACAATTTCACTTTTACCCGCAAGCATACATTAGTAAGAGAAGGATGGAGAAGAGGAAAGGGAGGTTCACAGTTCCTTTACTCCTTCACAGAGAATAAAAGTATCACTCCAGAAAGCATTGAGCAACAGGAACAGTAACTGCAAGAGCCACCGCATACATCTTGTTCTACCAAGTACAAGAAGCACTTGAAGTATGCAGTGCATCAAAGCAATTTTAAAAGCATTAAACTGAAGACTCCCAGGCTTTGCAGCAACATGCAACAAAGACCTGGGAATGCAGTCTGGAGACGAAAGCCACAGGGCTTATACATTTTTAACTTGGAATGGGGGGGACAAATAAATTATCATATGAAGAAACTGCACATGATACTGCTTAATTAAAGGATTTCTACTTCATTCTGAGAATGAGCTGCTCCCAACAGAAAATCTGATCTTCCACAGAAGTTGCATCATGGAAAACTAAACTGCTGGTGCCTGTTTTCTTTGTGTAACTACCAACATTGCAAGGCATCTCACTCAGCCTGCCATTTTGGTTCCAGCTGTGTTTTGTGCAAACACACTGCAGTGGCATAGTTCTCCAGCTGCTTAACCAAAGACGTGGACTCCACAAAATAATGGATTACAAGATTTTAGAGGACCATCTTGAAACCTGGAAGCATTAAGAAAGGGGTATGAACAAATTCATTCCCTGTTACACCCCTGTTGATAGGCCTGCTTCCCCCATTCCCTTAATTCTGCAAAAAGAATGGCAATGAGCATTTTTGACAAAGCATACAGCAGAAAAGACCATTCCTGGTTTTGCAGGGCAGATCCTGGATGTGAAACACAAACTGGAAAGGCTGGGATGCAAACGCCACGCATGCCAGCCCTTGTCATGACTGGCCTCGTGAGACAACGAAGGTTGACAGTCAAGTGGAAAGTAATTTTGTTTCACAGCTTCAAAGAATTACTGGCAGCCTAGAATAACCTGCAGAAATCCCATACCCTCAGAAGGGTGGTAATGTTCCCAAGGTCCCATAACGCTCCGGCAGCCCCATGGGGCACCTAGACTGGCTGTCAGTTCCAGCCTTCACCCAGGCTGCCGTTTCAGAGATGCTGACCAGAACCAAAGCCGTGCCCTGCGCTTCCACCCTTCAGGGCCTCCTTGCAGCAGACGAGTGTTCATTTCACTGCACACAAAGGCCCACACATGGCTGGAGCTTATAATGTGCAAAAAAACCTATGTTACTGCCTCACCCAACACTCAGTTCAGCAGTCATGGGGATGGAGTCAAGTGTTCATGAGCTTGTTGCTAACTCCATTACAGCTCCAACAGACCTGTGATGACAAATGAACCCAGAGGCTGCTAGTGTGCAAGAAATAAATAAGAAACTGCTGTGAAGTTTCAGGACAGGAGCATTAAAGTAAAATTACTTCAGCTTCTGTTTACATTAATAGTCTGGGTTAGGAACTGTAGCAGTTCAAGAACTGGTTTGCAGCAGACCAGGCACCCCAGCCCCAGGGTAAGTGCCTGGTGGCTTTTCCAGGTGTAGATACCAAGTCTTTAGGACATTTAGCAGCCTACATCCCATCACCTCAGCCTGAAAATCTGAATTTAAAAATGTGTAAGATCTAGGCTTGAGGACAGCTTCTAACATACTGCGTTACCCACCCCAACTATTACAGTGCAACTCCTTCCTCCTTCAGGCCTCATGAAGTAACCATTAGCAAGCGACAAACTGCTCCATCTGACCACACGCTCCAAGTGAAAGCCAAGTGTGACCAAGTGAATAGAAAACATTTTAAAATTAAATTAAAAGCACAGCTAAACTGCTAAGGAAGTAAAATGATTATGGTTTACTAAAAATATTAATATATAAGAACAACAGGCACCCACAAATATATTACCCTCTAATGTTCTTCTCAAGCTGTGCTCCTCCTACAGCAGTATCTCCAATATAATTAGGTAAGTCACTTAAAGCAAACCTTTGCTTTTTTCTTCTGCAGCCCTCAGTGTGAAGATGGCCAACAACCTGGCAAGACAAGTGTTAACAGGAATGTGGAACACCACATACCCGAGTTCTTGCATTAAATTAATATTAAATTTGCTTCAGAGACTGAGGAACACAGACACATGGAACAGATTGGTCTGAACACTCTTGCTACCACCTTCACTCTGTATATAACCTTTCACTGGCAAGTCATGCAAAGGGTTATAATGAAAGCAAATCCCTTAACGCAGCATGGGTAAGAAGCAGCTAGCCTTCCCCCTTTTGCTCTACTAAACACACTGTATTTTTTTTAGCATAAGTTTTTGCTCAGAGCTACTCTGAAATTAATCTTCAAAGTATAAAATACTTCATGTGGTAGACAGCCGACTAACATCCCAGCACTGACAACACTTTGATACCTGTGCACATTTACTTTCATGAAGTAAGACCCAAGTGAGTCACACGCCCAAGGAGTGCTCAAACGAATGAGGTGACAGCAAATCGTCTGCAGACTGTGGGACTGCACTGAGCTAGCTAGCTCATCTGAAAAACAAGTCCTTCTGTAAAGGGCTGTGCTCTTAATACTCAAACCAAAATACTATATACCGAAAGCGCTAACAAAACTTTGAAGGTGCCCTACTTGAGGAGGAGGTTGGAGTAGATGGTTTTTCGAAGGTCCCTTATGATTCTGTGAAAAACAGGCATGGACGTGACAGTTCCTCAACTTTTATTACAGCTAGGTAAATGAATAACCACATCCCACACTTTTTGAACTCAGAAGTTTCTTTTCATCTTAGAATGGATTATTGACCTAATTCAGTTGCTATGACAACCTGTCCTTCTATCACACTCAGAACAGAGCTGGGTATTTCATTTGAACTCCCTAAAAATCTAAGAGGAACTTCAACAAGTCAAAATTAAAGTTTTAACATTCATATGGAGAAGGTTTATTCTCCTGGTAGAATCAGTATTGGTTTATCTGCAGCCATTTTTCAGTATCTTGAAGAGGAAAAAAACAAATCTGACACACCGGATTCTATTGGACCTGATCAAAAATAACTGACTTGTTATTCTGTTTAGAAGGACAACAAAGCATTTCTAAACTAGAAGCTGAAAAGAAATGTGAAGAGCTGGACTATGAAGGGTGAAGGCTAAGAACAGCTGTCAGTTTTAAAGAAAAGAGTCCCAGAGCATACAACTGCCTCAACAGATGGTCTGTAACTAGTATAAAGCTATAAATTTCTTCGTTAGCATATATCACAAATTACAGCAACATGTCAATCAAAGTCTTTCCTTAAACAGTAAAACGCAGCTGATGAATGCATACATGATACAAAGAGATAAAAAGCAGTGCTTCTGCCTTTGAAGAAAAATGCGCATGTTCAAAATTTCAAAGCCACTTCAAAAAGTTCAACACCTTGTCCTTACTACCACGCCCAACACATGGTTAGGTAGATCTCACATTTCTACAGCCAGCTGAGACTGACACTTACAACAATCCTAAAAGCCTCACAAGTTTTCCAAAATGACTGAAACATCTTATTGAGAAAGGAACATTAAATATGCTTCTAAGCGTGTACATTTCAAAATGCATCTCATCAATTCCCCAACAAATATAATGGGAAAAAGTGATGTATAAAACTCACTAAAAACCTTGGAATTGTTTCACTCAGTTAGGCAATGGTTAATGTTTCCACCTGTTCTAAGCATTTAACATTGAACAACGATTAATCAGCCCCCTTCTCCTTTCCGCTACAGATTTAAGGAACAGGAATGTTCCTTCCAGCTTTCTTTGGCCAATTTTTCCTCTGAAAAAAATGCCAGTTTTCCCCTGCAAGCATAGTCCTATGATCAGTAATATTTTATAAGCAAGTGTAGATGCAAGGCTAAGATAATTGTAGTACCTTTCTCTCTAGTGAGAAATGTCTTTACACCGGAAAGTAAAGTCAGTCTTTATACCCAAGTCAATCACTTTTCAGGGCGGCAACCTGTTAGTTATGAAGACTTTATCCCACCAAATAGAACCAAGTCTAATGAACTTTACAGAAGCAGAGAAATAACTAATAAACATATTTCCCCCATTAAATCCCTCAGGGGTCCATACTGGGACCAGTACTGTTTAATATCTTCATTAATGACACAGACAGTGGGATCATGTGCACTGTCAGCAAGTTTGCAGATGACACCAAGCTGAATGGTGCAGTTGACACGCCAGAAGGACGGGATGCCATCCAGAGGGACCTGGACAAGCTCCAGAAGTGGGCCTGTGTGAACCTCCTGAGGTTCAACAAGGCCAAGTGCAGGGTCCTACACTTGGGTCAGGGCAATCCCCAATATCAATACAGGCTGGGGGATGAAGGGATTGAGAGCAGCCCTGAGGATAAGGACTTGGGGGTACTGGGGGATGAAAAGCTGGACATGACCCAGCTACGTGTGCTCACAGCCCAGAAGGCCAACTGTATCCTGGGCTGCATGAAAAGCAGCATGGACAGCAGGTCAAGGGAGGGGATTCTGCCCCTCTGCTCCGCTACAGTGAGATCCCACTTGGAGTCCTGCATCCAACTCTGAAGCCCTCAGCACAGGAAAGACATGGACCTGTTGGAGGGGGCCCAGAGAAGGGCCACAAAAATGATCTGAGGGCTGGAGGACCTCTCCTATGAGGACAGACCAAGAGAGTTGGGGTTGTTCAGCCTGGAGAAGAGAAGGCTGCAGGGAGACCTTACTGCAGCCTTTCAGTACTTAAAGGGGGCTTCTAAGAAAGATGGGGACAAACCTTTTAGCAGTGCATGTAGTGGTAGGACAAGGGGTAATGGTTTTAAACTAAAAGAGGGTAGATTTAGACTAGATATAAGGAGGACATTTTTTACAATGAGGGTGGTGAAACACTGGCACAGGTTGCCCAGAGAGGTGATAGATGCCCCATCCCTGGAAACATTCAAGGTTGGGTTGGACAGGGCTCTGAGCAAAGTAATCTAGTCGAAGATGTCCCTGCTCACTGCAGGGTAAGTTGGACTAGATGATCTTTAAAGGTCCCTTCCAATCCAAACTATTCTATGATTCTATATTCCAGCTACATTCTAGATTTGAGATGTATCACAGTAACTTTGAAAATATGCAGAAGCAGAAAACTGCAGAATCACTTCCCACTATTAATACTGAGATTTCTGAAAAACAGTTTTGGGTAAACAGCATCCATGTACCCAAAGCATTTTTTCATCAGCTAGATAATTTCAGATAGTGGGTGAAAATCCTCTTGATATTCAACTTCTATAGTAATAACAGTCTTCATATATTCCACAGCTAAACTACCACTAACTACTTAATATAGATGATCAATTAAATTTAGTGAGTGTAGAGCAGATTGCAAAGTTCAGTAAGAAACTTTAATTGCTAAGTAAGTCCCCTCCCACACACCAGCCCATACCTTATCCATGTCCAGTGTTGTTTCTATCATTTCCAGAAACTTTGAGAAGTCAGAATAGATATCATTAAGAGGCGTTATAAACACTGCCAGCAACAACATCTGGTAAGCTCCTGTTAAGAACAAACAAGAAAAATTATCATTCAAAAAACCCCACAACTTTACCAGAATTCACTTATGCAAGATTAACAGCACAACTACATAGCTGATTAATTTTTATTATAATTGGTTATGATTATTTCACTGACATACACATATCTTTTCTAAAATTAGCATTATCCAATTTCTATTCTGATTAAGCTTGTACCTACTCTGTCATCTTTGCTCATATCTGGTGGTATTAATTCCCTTCTACTATGAGTAAACCTATAGGCAAACAACAGTTTGAAAGCAAACATTACCTATTCTTGCACACAAAAAGTTGAAATTGGCTTTACTAGAAAGTGTATTCGACAGCAACCAGTTTTAAAGATACAAAGTGGAAGTCTCATCATCCACATTCAAGAGTTTTTAGTTTTTCTTAATTCAGAATTACCAAAAATTGGAAATATTTGGTAGGTTACAATGTGGACATAAATAGAAACTGAGGCGTATGTTTTTCGGTTTTGTCTCCCTTAAAAACACACCACCTACTCTAACCAGATCTTTATAGTTACTGATTTTTCCACTAAACAGAAGTCATCAAAATTAAATTAGTCTTTTCCAATGTATTTTGTTAGCAGAGATACTCTGTAGCACCAAGTACAACTGCGTAGCACACATATTGGTTGGAAGTCCATAGAACACCGTAAGCACTGAATGCAAAATGCAGCTCACAGTTAACTTAGCATGCACAAGTATTGCTAATTTTGTGAAAGAAGTATTTTCTTCAAGTGTACAAATAAGCACCCATCCAGCAGCCAGCTGTGAAAACGCTCTGTCAGTAAGTGAATATTTACATCTTTGCAGCCACTTCAAGTTGTGATTTAATCACAGAAAGATTAGCATTATTGACTATATGATTTACACAAAATGCCTCAAAAAGAATCCAATACTATGAGCTTGCAGTCATCAGATTATGTACAGAAATACAGTATTTGCTTCTGCTGTTTACAGGCAAGGCTTTGCACATTAGCAGATAAACAGAATTAAGCTCCAGCTATTCCAGAGCCTCCCAATTTCTCCCCAGACTAGGGAAAAAGTCCTAATCCTCCAAAGCAAAATTTCCGTACAAATTTATTCGAGTCACACAGTGAGGATATGATTACCCAAGGGCATCTCTCTAGTCTCTCTCAGCACTGTAACTCAAGTAGAGAGAAAAAGGTTCGTTTGTTTCCTTTTCCTCTGCCTTTTTGCTTCCCCACTCCCCCAAGCTTTTAAAGTTAAAGCTCTTAACTGATTAGTATCTATTAATAGAGAAAAAATTACATGTTGTTGATAGATTACTGAACTTGTAAAAATGGAGACTTCTGCTGACTAAAAATATTCAAAACTGAGAGATCTGAAATAAAGTACAGCTTGCTTTTTATTCCAAATCTCTTGCTTGCTCTCTGCCACATCTTTTTTTTCTATTCCCACTCCTGTCAGAAAACACACCTAAACCAACCAAGAAAATAAAAGGAGGCAGTGAAGAAGGAAGAGACTAAAAAGCAGAAAAGATGTTTCATGTCCATTCTTCAGAGGGGACTTAGCAGTTCCCAGTGCACCAGCTGACAGAGTGCATGGCACACACAACGAGATGATCTTCAGTATTTTTGAATTAATGAAAAACGATTGTGCTTGAACTTAAAGCAGCAATTATAATTTATTTTCTTGAAAGGGGTAAGTAGGAAAGTTTAATGATACCTTTTGATTATTTAAGTTTGAAGAGCACATCTTCAGACATCATAGGAAGATGTCACATTCAAAAACTAGAAAATATTTATAAAGTAAATAAAATACTAATATATTTACATATATTTATGATGTGATTCAAACTTCTACATTGCAAAATTGATTTACACTTTCAATCCAACTTCACATTCAGTATCCAACACTTGAAGGAAGCAAAACAGTGGAGTCAGTGAACACTGAGTATTTATAAACAGTTGTATGTGTATGCTTTTCTTAAAAGCATAACACTTGGCATTAAGAGAATATGAGCAAGAAAGACCGTTGAAAAATTCTAAACTCCAACTTATCTTGCACCTGCATTCATAAACTTATATAAAAGACACATGATAAAAAAACCACTTTTGTACCTACTCAACATTATTAGCATGTAAGCTAACCATTGAAAGAACAATAGACCTATGTACCGTCAAAAGCAGAGATGCATATTGCTCACAAAGCCTATCTGCTCCCAGGTACAGAATTTTAATTCAAACCATAATTTGCTTACTGAAGCACAGATACATGTTTATTACCTGCATTAAAGACTTTACTACTAATACCATTTAAAACATTGTATAGAAATTAAAATCAAGCACCTATCTTCAAACTTGAAACATCTATATAGTTAGCTTGGCAGCAAATTGAAGTACGAAAACTAACACTATTCCAAGGGGAAACAGACAAATCTTGATGACTAAATGCACTTAAACTAGCCATTTTGATCGTACAAAAGGTCTTAGAAAAAATGATGAGGAAACAACAAGCAGAAATATGCAAATTGGGATAAAACATAGTATGAGTTTACTAGAGGTGGATCACACCTGTATAGCACAACGTCTGTCTGAGATAACTGACTGCCTAAAACAAAGGGAAATCTGTAGACCTAATATGGGCTCTTCTAAAGCATTCAACACGGTGTCACACGGGATGTTAAGATGCAAGATTCATGACTAATACAATGATCAGAAAGCAGATAAAGAGACCTTACAGCAGCCTGACAGTACCTGAAGGGGCCTACAAGAAAGCTGGAGAGGGACTTTTGACAAATGCATGTAGTGATAGGACAAGGGCTAATGGCTTTAAACTAAAAGAGGGTAGATTTAGATTAGATATAAGGTAGAAATTCTTCACCATGAGGGTGGTGAGGCACTGGAACAGGTCACCCACAGAAGTTGTGGCTGCCCCCTCCCTGGAAGTGTTCAAGCCCAGGTTGGATGGGGCTCTGAGCAACCTGGTCTAGTGGAAAGTGTCCCTGACCATGGCAGGGGGACTGGAACTAGATGATCTTTAAGGTCCCTTCCAACTCAAACCATTCTATGGCATGATTCGACGATGACTTGCAAAAGATGAATGAGCTGGAAGGACATCAGCAATACAGTTCCTCCAGGGCTCATGCAAGCATTTAAGACGTGTGAATTAATGATATTAATACACAAAGGCGACTGCTTATAAAATTCACTAACATATACAATGTGGAAGATACCAGTAGATGAAATTGGCAAAATAAATCAGAAACATAACTAACTGGCCTTGAAAACTGGGCTAACAGAAATGAAGTAAAATTTAACAGCAAGACGCTGCATTGACAGATACATGAATTTCCACTACCTGTAGGGGAATAATCAGCTGAAAATGCCAAAGGATGGAAAACAGCCAGGTTCAATCACAACATGGTTATAACCCACCAGTGCAACAGTCATGAAAGAACAGTACTGGAACATGCAATAAGAGGTATTTCCAAAAGCAGTAAGGGGGTATTCAAGCCACTGTATAAAATATGGTAAAAATACACCTAGAACCCAGCATACAGTTCCTGTATCCTGCATATTTACAGGCTTAAAATAAAGACCGTCAGTCTGAGATGAGGAGGAAGATGCTTCAGCAGCTTCTTGAAGACAACCATCTTGTAAGGACTGAGATTTTATGCCCCAGCAATTTGACTAATGATCAACCGCTCCCTTTTGCCAGCAATAGCAAAATTATTTGATGACTCAGAGTCCTTTCCTGTCTTATGCAGATTTCTTATGTCTAAAAAATAAAAAAGTCATCTTCACTCACTACCCCCTCTCCTCAGCTTTCATCATCCATAAAAACAAGCATCTCAACAAAGCAATGCTTCACACTGAGGGAAAGGCAATCACTGATGATCACTTCATAGTGTAGTTGCTCTATTCCCCCACAGCCATTCACAAGAAAATAATGTCCTGAAACTGTCAGATACTCAGAATTGTCAAAAATCTTTCTGACTTTCCATCTCTCTGTGAGTTCAAAGATTTTGTACAGTCTTTAACAGGAAAATGATCAGATCCAGTCTGAAACAGCCACATACATTCAAAATTACCAGACCATTCTTGTAGTTTAAACAAGGGCATACAAGTACAAAGAAAAATAAAAATAACACATTTCACCTATTTTTAATTATTTTAGACATACTGCTGATAAATGCCCTACTAAGGCCGACTGATTCACGTGTAAAACAGCAAGAACCTTCTGCAAGTCTATTAATTTTTCCATATGGTGAGCTTAGCAGTTTGCCTTACACAGCTTGCTCCTCAAAACTTCTAAAAATGGAATTGTTTTCCTACCCCAACGTTACAACAGGGAAACTGTTGATCCAAATGACAACAGAAAGAGAAGTCAAGACAGGAAACGAGCATTTTGAACGAATACCTCAGGTTAAGATGGAAATCCAAGAGCTCTGTGCCAGGGCAAAACCCAGCAGAGTCTGTTTGGAAAAGCCAAAGGGACATGACTGATGCAGCTAAAGCACGGCAGAGCTCGGGGCGGAGGGGGGGGGGGGGGGGGGGGGGTTGCATCTGCCAGTTCCTTACCAGTTTTATATCTTAACTGCTTTTAGAAATAACAAAGCCAGCAACCAAAAATTAATTTATTTTAAGATTAATATTTTAGAAGATAATTTTCATTACTTGAAGTCATAAAATTACAGTACAGAAAAGTATAAGATACTGGGTTATATTACTGGCTACTCAAATACAGGAAAGAAATTTTTGTAACATTTCAAAAATTATTTCTCTCTAAGGCTTTGGTGTTTGCTTTATGCAAAGTGATTTTCAAAGAAATTAACGGACTTCTACGAAAATATGCTTTCTGACAGGCTAGGACTGCAACTGCTGTATTGAATCATCCCTCTGTTATGCTGACACTAATCTTATTGTCCATTTTCTTGGTAACACATAGAAAAGGAAAATAAATAGCAACCTTCATATTTTTTAGACTTGCTTGCCATAGCATTGAGCTTCCTACTAACAAAGATCAGGAAAAACCCTGCCACGTTACTCTTATCAAATACAGGAATACTACAGGTCTTTTTTTTAAAAAAAAAAAAAGCACCATTCAAATTATACCAGTAATGCTTATACTGTTCTTTTGCGTTTAATTACAAATCCAAGTGCAAAGTGTCTTCAAAGGGAACACAACAAAATTGTATGAATAGTTATCTTGGTTTTAAGTTCATAATACAAAAGGAATTGGTCAGGAATTCTTAGAGACAAGTCATTGTAAAAGATTATCAGACCATCACCCAACAGTTCAAGTATTTCAGATACACACTAAGTGGAATGCTTTTTCGTGCAAAGATTTGGCTACATTTATTTTTAAGTATCCGATTGCTATTTCAGAATTTCAGCTCCTTTCAAATTCAAATGTCTTTAAGCTTTATTCCTGCAACAAAAGTACACAGGAAAAGAGTAATCTCTGGAAGTCTATTCACCATTTCTTTGCATCATCAATGCAGTACGAAACATTGAAAATGGGGGTAGCATTACCTTCATATTTTTCTAGTGCTTGTACAACATTAGGCAGTTGATTAATAGCCTGATACATTCGGTAACAGTCCTGTAAGTTTGCTGCTTGTCTCTGAAATTTTTTTGCCAGCCGGTTAAGATCTGGGAAGCGACGTAAGAGATCTTCTTGAAGGCACTGACGCAGTTCTGGATCCACCACAAAAGCTTCAACCAAATTCAACCTAAATAAGAAATTCATACCAATGATTAGCATGGCATGGTCTGTAATTCTTTTATGTTACTAATTAGAATGAAATTATTTATCTGACAGTTTCTATCTATCCTTTCTCTATGGCTGTATCCATTGGCCAATGTTCCTGATAAAAACACAAACAAAACCAGAACAATACATGAGCTGACAAAGCAAGGGTATTTAGCCTATGTCACACTTCTGTAGTTTTTAATAGTTTGGGTACTAAGGAAGAGCATTGCAGTGAAACTGTTTCAAGCACAAATGCCAGCACCTGTTCTGTAAGTATGCCAAAGCTCAAAGTCTACTTTGAGATTAATCCTTTCCTGCACCATAAAAAAAGACATCCAGTAGCCTCTGACAGAACAGATATTAAGTAGCAAAAAACCCCACTGTAGGAAAAAAACCACTCCTAGCAGAGTTTAGCTGTCTGTGGTCAAAGCCAACACTGACGCTGTGTAGCTGTGCAACCCTGGGTCACAGAATCAGAATCCTTGAGCTTGCAAGGCACCTCTGGACATTGACTACTCCAACTGCTTTGCTCAAAATAGCGTCAGCTAGAGCCAGCTCCCCAGGACTGTGTCCAGTCACGTTTTGGGTATCTCCAAGAACGGCCCCAGTATCAACTGCAGGGATACACCACTAGTGACTGGCCTCCAGCTGGACTTCGTGCCCCTGATCACAATCCTTTGTGCCTGGTAGTTCAGCTAGTTTTCAGTCCACCACGCTGTCTACTTATCTAGTCCATACTTCAGATGCAATGGGAGACAGCAACAAAAGCCTTGCTGAAGTCAAGATAAACAATATTCACTCCCCTTACAAAACAACCTAGTAAATTTGTTGTAGAATGCTATCAAGTTGGTCAGGCATGATTTTCCCTTTGTAAATCCATGCCAACTACTTCCAATCACCATGCTGCCCTTAGTATGTTTACCAGTGCTTTACAGGATTATTTCCTCAATCACCTTCCAAAGGATGAAGAGGAGGCTCACCAATCTGTAATTCCCTGGATAGTCTTTTTTGCCCTTCCTGAGGAATGGAAGAAAGCAGATGTCACTCCTATCTTCAGAAGCCTCCTCCAACCATCATGACCCTTCTGAGACAATCAAGATTGGTCCCACAACTACTTTGGCCAGCTACCTCAGCACTTGTGAGTGTATTCCTTGGGTCCCACAGACCTGTGTTTGTCCAATTCGTGTAAATGTTTGCTAACCTGATCCTCCTCTAACAAGGCTGTCCTGCCTTTGCTCCAGACTTTGCCACTGGTTTCAGTTGGCTGGGATTCCTGAAGGAGTTGTGTAAGAAGCCTTGTCTGGGGACCCCTCATCTTCACACAAGAGCTGCATTCAAACTGAGGCACTCGTCCTTGGTTCTCACCTGAGCTATGCTGCAGCCATGCCTGTGCCTGGCCATGCACCCCACTGATACAGACCATGACCCACTGACCTGACTTCCTTGCTTCACCTCAGATCATCACTATAGACTTGCCCGGAGACCCAGACTGTTGGCCGAACCTGGTTACTGGTACCAAATATACCCTGCGTACCGCATGCAGGTATTGGAGGACCGTGTCCTTATCAGTGAGGGTACTGTCTCTGCCTGCCTGACTGTCACCATTGACTCCCAGCTTACCTTTCCTTTGGCCTGCCCTTGCTTTTGCTCCCTGATGTTTTGGGGGGGGGGGGTTAATAGTAAAATAAATATTAAGTGTTGAAAGCAAGCATAAATCTCTATGAGCAGTGACAGAGCATTAAATCCTATTTTCCCCACTATAAGTGAACTTTCATACATCTTTTGCTTTCTTTTTTGCACCAGTTAACATTGTAATCTTTACACATTTTGCATCACTTTGAATTCACAGTTAAACAAAGAAATTCAGATACTATTCATTTGAGAATGCCAGAGTTCAGTGTCTTTGGCCACACTTTAGGAATACGAAGGAAAAACACTACCCACTTCGGAGATCTCCACACTCGATACACAGTGTTGATTTCTTTTTAATCCCATTAACATGCTATCTGTCAACATCTTGGCTTCAGCAAGGACGTTAATTTCATTTAGAGACATGCAAGCAGAGAAAGGACAGCTTTCACCACATTCTTTCTACTGTTTTGCTTACTGGCAGAAAAATGTATCAGTTTCAATAACAGGAATATTTGCATTTGCAAACTGCATGGGGAATGACGATTTTTTTTTTTTGTCATTTTGAAAGCAGTAATCTCTACATTACACCATGCAGTGTTCTGCAGAGAGAGCTAGACACTTGAAACAGTACACAGAGGTTAACATGGTACACTGCCTCAGCTAATTAGTAAAGACAGTCACTCAAGAAACAAAGGCTTTGTCTAAGGTAACGCAAGAGATAGAGACCCCTGGACAGGTAGAAGTACATTTCTGTATATAAAAACTCAAAAGAAATGTCCTTCTGTTGCAGAAAGTGTTCAACCCACACCACTCCAGTGAACCTTCTGTATTATATCGAACAAAGTCAATGAAAAAGACAAGAGTCCTGCCCTCTACATTTATCAATTCCACTACTGCTTTAATAAATAAGTTTAAAGATTGACATGGCTGACCCATACTGGTGCTTTATTTCCAAAAAGGACAGAAATATGAGGAATCTCACATTAAAGTTTCAGCAGGTATACAGAAATATACTTGATACCTACTGCAAGAACACAGAACAAGACTTGTATAAGCAATGTCATAATAGCCAAATAATTTCCAATTCTGATTCTTGTTGTGTTTCTCAGCACAATTTCTAGCTCTCAGAATTCTATCACATGCTTTGGAGGAATAACAAAAATTACACATGATTCTGTCACAGCAGAACCTTTATTAAAAATCCCCACAATTTACCTAGCAGACCTGACTTAAGACTCACATCACAAACTTTTCTCAGAAGTACCAGCAACAACTGGTGACCACAGCCATTTTGTGAAGACCAGACTTTAATATTTAAAAAAAAAACCCAACCAAAAAAGCAAAACTACCCAAAGACACCCAATGCAACTGCCTAACAGCCTAAATATAAGAGTACTAACCAAATGTCTGTCTGCTTTATCAAGGGGATTACAGAAGGAATAAATGCCATCTGCAGATCTCCTCAAAGTATCTTTAGCCCTGTCAGAGCTTACTGAAACTGGGGGCAGTATCTGTCAACTTGTTCCTCTTCATAGGAACCAAGTAACCTGGTCATTTTTAGTCTTGTAATCTGGAAACAATGCCTTTGGCTAAACCAAGACAGGATTCACTGAAAACTTACAATAAAACATACCCATATGTTCTTACTGTTACCCTGCTTGGCCTTTGGCAGTTATGGTCATCACACACACAAGAGTCTGAACTATTCTGACATTCTGTTCTCTTGCTTCCCAGGTGATATGCAGAATTTGTAAACCTAATTACTACTTCTCAATTACTAAAATACCACCACACGTCAATCCATAAAGAGGCAGTAGTCATGAATAGCTTTGTATTTTCTTACCTACACAGCTGCATGAAGTTCTAGTTTAAAATACCCCTTCTTCACTTACTGAAAGTACTAGAAAGAAAGCAACACACACATTTGGAGGGTTTATCCAATTACAAAAGTGAATTTTAATCTAGAACAATACTATTCTTGCCTGGGATAGGAAATGAGGATTTGGTGGTTTTATCCAACCTGCTTAAGCTACAGACTACTCCATGATCTCCACATTAAAATTTCCAATATAAAAGCTATTTGCTGTGATTTTAATGATCAATCTCAAACATGCAAGAATGTGGCAAAATCTAAGTCTGTCCTCTATATTAGATCCAATCTTGCCCTCTGATAGTTTATGTTTCAGGTCAGAGCATTTAGTTTCTCTTCCAAGAGGTCCTTGCAAAATCAACAATCCTGGCAGTCATACACTTCTTGAAAATTACTAAATTTTGCACTTGGAAAAGACCAGTAGCAACAGTTTATATAACGCCACCATGCCTTATCTTTAAAACCCAACTGCATAGAGACTTGCCTTCAACCTGACAGACAGATGCCCAGCACCCTTTCTGAATCCATGTGAAGCTCTAAGACACAGGCAGATTACATTCTTTCTTTCTATAGACATTGCTTTATACTTCTTCTCATTAAAATCCAAACAATCCCTGTTATGTCCATCAGTCAGGTTGTTATCATTTTCATTAAAAGTTTGGTCCTTACCTGTGTCACCTATTAAACTGTCAGTACCTTACTAGCCAGTTGCTATCCTGATCATTAGAGAATATCTCAAGTGCAGCTTCTAGACTCTTCAGCTTACCTTTGCTAAAATTAAAACTTTTTTTTTTTTTTGCTTGTGCCTTTTACACAAACAAACCCTTCATTTTCATCCCATGACTCCCTCAGCTTGTTCAACAGCCTCTTGGATAAGAATTTGTCAAAGGCATTTCGACAGGTCTAGTTTTTGGGGTTTTTTTCTTCCTTTGTCCACAACAAAGACAAGTTCAAAGAGTTCTCAGATCAGCATGACAGAATTTTCCTCTGCCAAAACCATGCTAATTAGACTAACATCTCATGACCTTCCTAGTACTGTTCTATCTTCTCCCTCCTGGATTTGTCAACCACAAATATAAGGCTGACAGGTTTGCGTTCATGCCACATTTCGCATAATAATTTCCTGTATGGTAAAAATACATACAAGGTTGCTTAACAGAAAGGGCTGCATTAAGATAACACAACTATAAGCCCTGCCTAATGCTCACAAGTAATAATGAAATCAAATGACAGGTTGTTTTTAACATGAACCTTGGCTGAGAATACAAAACGAAACAAATAAAAAAAAAAAATCAAGAAAATGTAATCAAACAACCGCTGAAAACATTGGATAACTTGTTTCTCCCACACAGCCGAAAGGGAAAGGAAAATAAGGCAGAACTTCCCACCGCAGATCTAAGGCAGCAGAGTCAAAACACCAGAAACAATTACCACGAGTCAAACCACATTACAACATAAATGAAATCTTTGTTTCAAGACAGTTATTTAAATTTGCAAAATAAACCACAAAAACAGCAAATAAATTTCAGTTAATATAACTGAAAACCAACACAAGTACTTTTGAACTTAGAAATAACAACCCCCTTTTTTTCCCTGCTATTCAAACCCATGGCTATTTATCAGTTTTGAATTCTGTGCAGTAACAAGTTACTTTAGGCTTAGTGTGCTCTTTGAGAGAGAGGAAAGAACAAACACCTATCTCCAAGTTTCTGTGGGATATTCTGGAATGCACCTGAAATCATTAAACATTTCCCATATTTCACTGTTCATAAGAGGCACCTCTCAGACCTACTATTAACAGACAAACACCGACACTCCACACCAAAAAAACCCAGCAAAAATCTGTTTTCAATCTAATAAGTGGCACACACTTTCCCAAGTCTCATCACAATGCTTCCCCTTTCACCGAGGTTTACATCTCATTTGACATCAGAAAAGATTGCTTCTTCCTTTACTACATCTATGCAGTGTTTTCATTACGATTTTAAGGTTGCCGCACTCAATACTGCCACAACACAGAGGTGGTCAAGAGGGCTTAATTGTATTTCTAGGCTTTTACAGTGCAAAATACATAAGTTTAACTTAATGGGAAAACATTAATCAACCCTGATTTGTATATGGATTTCATAGCAACATGAAAAGAATTCTGTCTGTAGAAATAGTAACTAAACTAAGAGATTAAAAGACGAGAGTTAGAATGAATAGAGTATTTTTAATGCCTGAGCAAGATCAGCCACCACAAAAAAACCCTACAAATCAGTGAGCTGCACAAGCTGAGTTACAAAGCACCCAAGTTTTATCTCTCCTTCACCAACATCCTGCAAAACCTTGAGCAGTTTCACATCTCTCCGTGCACGCAGGAAGGAGAATGCTTCCTCCAAACAACTCTGCTCAGAAAAAGGACTCTCTGGTTGAATACATTTGTATTCTCTGCCTGCTGAAGGCTTTCTGTGACTGCAGAATAAGACCAACTTTTCTGACCAACTGTTCAACTTCATTATAGCGAATTTCATCAGAGAAATGCCACTTACAAAAGCAGCATATTAAGGACTGCTTTAAGATATGCTAAGACTTCCATCTCACCACAAAAGTTTCAGAATATGCACAGTTATGCCAGTTTAATTTCATATTTCCTTTATACAAAGAAAAGCAGAAAACCACTTCATGCACCATTACTTTGGTTTCCCTTGGATTTCTTTCAAACCCAGATCTCTTCTTAATGTAATATAGCTGAGGTAAAACCTGCCTTGACACGCTTATTCCAGACATACAAAACTGATAAATTCTTCTTTTCTAATCCTCTAGAAATTACCAGAATAATGGAATAAACTACAGCCTCAGGTACTGCCTCTTCAATAGGAGCGCAGGGCAAAGCCAAGACACCATCTTACCTGTTTTAATTGGGTTTTCTTTTCCACACAAAGCATTTGGCAATTTTACACCCTGGAGGAAGTTCACCATAGAGCAAGTTGCTGTAGTTGATTAAAACCAGCATTTGCGTTTTCCAGCCAGAAACAAGGAAGGCACTGTCCTAAGCTCCCTTTAAAAGTTGCAACCAGCAACTTTACAGAGACTAATACCATCAAAAGCCATTCTATTTCACTCATACACCATAGGCTTAATATCACGGTCTTCTCAATCCCCAGTCAGTTCACATACCCTGCTGACACTGGACGCTGCACAGACAGAACTTGCTCTGCTTTCTGGCAGCCAGCCGCTGGCTGGCGGCAATATTTATCCAAGCAGCAGGAACAGCGTTGCAGGGACTCACCATAAGCACCAGTTCTTCCAGTACTTTGAAGACACAAGGCTGATTCCATGTTTTTGTTTCACAAACAACTCGGAACACTGCTCTTTGGATGAGATGTATACATGTGTCTCCAGCACATCTTACACATGAGAGAGAATATCCCAAGCAAGGGGTCAAAATCTTTCTGCTATTTTAATGAAACTGGTACAATTTGGCCCTACGATATTGTTAGGGTCCAAAATTTTACGTTTGAGTGAGTGTTACCAGGTGTTCATCTGAGTAAGCTCTCTTTCCACTCTACCAAACATGCATGCATGCACAAGGGCCCGTAGTTCAGAAGCAGACAACCCAGCCAGTTCCAACAGGCCTATGCGAGAGGCTGGTGCCCAGGTATGCAAGGCTTCTACCTACCCCATCTGCCGAAAAGCAGCCTGCACCTTCCTGTGTACTCCCTTCCATGCTAAACAGCTCAAGGTCTTCACACACTTCCCACCTGCTGTTGCCCAAACTGTGCAACCTGTCATCATTTCGTCTTAGCATGCTAGCACAAAGTTGGTTTTGTTTCCTCGGATAAGAACGTGCTATAAATGCTGCTGTGATATCAAATGCTTTCACAGCTTCCTTCCCTGAAAACCACTGTTACAACCTAAAAAAAGAAAGAGCTAAACTAAGAGGTACAGCTAGCAAAACTTTCAAGACGACAGTGAATGAGTACAACTGTGTATATACATCCTCAGTTCAGAATTCAGTACTCAAATCAGTATGCTACTGCTTTATGTGCAGGATGTGAAAATACAGGCTGCTGGCAAGAGATGTTGTATAACAGGGTAGATTAACAGAAACAGCAAACCAGGAACAGAACCACCCCACAGTGATGCATCTTACAATTTACCTGCAACATATGCGTTCTTAAAGACAATGCCGTCACCCCAATAAAATTATAGCTGTCCTTGTACTCTGATGACCTTCCTAGCTTCTTAAAAGATGTCGCAATGATTCCCAGTTCTAGATCCAAACAGAAAGTTTCAAAATTTTTCCTCTGCAGAAACAAAAAAGTCAGAGAGACCAAGCATGACCTGGTTCAGCGGTACGGCTTGAAAGCTGCCCTGCTCTTTGCACTGGCAAGTCACACAGCACAGAGGAAGACAGACTGGAAGTCTGGTAAAGCCAGCTGCAGACACCCCAGGCTGACACCGAAGGGAATGCTCCTAGTAGCAGCCCCCTCCCTAAACACAGCTTCGTTTGCTGCAGCTGCATGAGCTCTCCACCAGCAAGGCTCTCCTGAACCACCTGGCTCTGGGGTGGCCCTGCCAGCGGTATCCTGAGGTTGACCTAAGCTGGCTAGGAAGTTATGCCCTCAAGCCACAGCCCCGCAAAGGCTTCTAAGCTGGCAGAAACCAGCACTGCCACCGCAACAAGTGTGAGGTAGTATTGCTACCTGCTGCTCTTCTCCACCCTGCTGTACTTTCTCCCTCAAGTCAGAAGTGAACTAAATCAAGGAACCTCCAGGCAAGTATCCTCAGGATGTATTTAGTACTAAAAATTGGCTTTCATCCACTATTACAGGCCAGGTCTTCGGACTGAACTCGCTACTACTGTCTTTTAACCTTTAACCTGAAGCAACCATGAATATGCCGGCTACTTTTCACAGCTCTATGGAAGCCGTCCCTTGTAATAGAGAGTCCAAGGTTTGAAGGGCAACTTTAGACCCTAAAAGAGCTACAGAAATCACACTGCACACAATTCCAGAGCACTGGGTACACAAAGTGTGCTACTAAGCAGCCAGACAAAAGCTATCCACAATCAGGGTCCCTTCTGTTTAATCAGAAAGTTTAAGCAACATAAGGCAAAGCCACATCCAAACATCAGTCTCCTGCCTTTTCTAAATCAGTCCCCAAAGCATTCTACCATGAAAATAATATTGGATACTTGTAACCTCAGAATGGTCCACTTACACATAAATTCTTAAATTCAATATATGCATTCTTACGAATAATCAGAGTTCACTCCTCTACATCAGTTACATATTAATTTTATGTTATATAAATGTATCAGGGAAGCAACAGACTCTTTCCCACCCTACATGAAATCCTGCATGTATCATTTGAGTATTAGGTCAAAGTCTAGAGATAGTAAATTAAAGCCCTGAGATTATATCAGGCGTACCAGGCACAAAATAACAATTTTCTGTAACAGTCAGGCAAAGCTTTGTAAACTGTACGTATTTACTGTGAGGCTGCAAGCTAATGAGCTCAGAATAAAAAAGAAAACAGGATTATCAGAAATAGCACCATTAACTCCCAATGAAATAGTTTTTTTTCCCCCCCAAAGACACTTACTGCAGTCTTATGTATTCTGAAATAGGTTACCAATAATTCATT
Organism: Opisthocomus hoazin; assembly: GCF_030867145.1. Classification (NCBI taxonomy): domain Eukaryota; kingdom Metazoa; phylum Chordata; class Aves; order Opisthocomiformes; family Opisthocomidae; genus Opisthocomus; species Opisthocomus hoazin. The sequence goes on along the minus strand of NC_134415.1, from coordinate 34,583,059 downwards.
ATTTTTGCATAAGTGTTTAATATTTTCCAATCCCAGCAGATTAGACAAGGTAAAGAAGAAAACAATTCTTCAGCAGAAAAGTAAAATCTGGGGTCTGATTCTTGCCAGCAAGGTACCACTTGATGCAATTAAGATCTTGTTCCTGAACCAGACTGCTGCAACAACAATATTTTTAGACCCTGAGGGAAGGGAGTGCCTGGCATCATTCTGAAGCGTACGCAAATAAAGCAGCAGCAGCATACTAGCAGAGCTCTGCTTTGCCTCCTCTAGCCAAAAAGCATGTCAAAGCAAAGAACTGTAGGGCTCTGAGGCATGCACACACATCCCCTACAATGAAAAGTGAAAGAAGCAGAAAGGAAACATTTTTTCTTCATTTACAAGGCAAGGCTGGCAGCACTTCTGATGGTACCATCACACACCTATCTCTTCACATGGCCAAGAGCTGCAGGCTGCAAGCTGTGTTTCAGAGCAACAGAGAGGGGGATGTTCAGGAGCGTTTCTACAGGCAGGCAATGACCAGAGCTTGCCAAGGGTCCCACTGTTTCTCTCCAGATAGGACAGAAGGCCACCTATGCCCTGCAGCAGGGACCCAGAGACATACCAGCATCTCCCTCTCACCAGCTCCCACTGAAGGTTCACTTTGCAGCTGGGACTACTCCACACTCCCATGGCAGACCAGCCCTGCTCTACAGGATTTGGGTCCTGAAAGTATTAAAACACTTTAAGCAAAAAGTATTGTTCTTACCTATATTCCAAAGAAACTTTCACAGATCTGTGCATCCAACCTCCATACACATGATCAACCTAGTCACAGTTAAAACCAAAACCAAGTGTCTTATTTCCCATGCCACAGCCCAGGTATATTACTTACATTAAGTCAGCTACCCAAGTTATAGAAAAGGAAAATAAACCTTTGCTTATGTTTCTCAAAAGTTATGTTTCCCAAATAAGAGTAAAGTTTATTTTTTAATTATTACTGATAACAGCCATTCAGCCCAGAGTTTCATGTAACAGCACTATTTAGATTTGATTCAGCACTCCTCCTCATTCTCAGTTACGAAATAACGAAATTATTACCCTTAACGAATTAAACAGTTCCACAGAAGGGGAGCTGGGATCAAAAGGGAAAATTCTCACCCTGTAGCAACCTGCTGCTTCACAGAGTGATAAACACTGTTGCCGATTTTTAAACACGCATGCTTACAGAAGAAAGAAGAAAAACCACACAGAAGATCCATCAGCAAAGCTGAATTTTGAACATAAGATGTTTTACACAGGAAATCCTCTCCCACCTCAAAAACCCAGCACAATCTTGCTGGACTAAACAGTCTCTTACCCACAAGGAACTGTACAGACAAAAGTGATAACAGGATATTTCATAAAACAAGATTCTCTTAAGTATCTCCCAAACTCTTCGTCAGAGATATATTTTCTGTCTTCCCAATGTTACAAAAGACTTGATTTATTAATTTTCATGCACACATTATTTTTCATTAAAATTGCATAAGTCTGTGTTCTGTAGGAGCTAAAAATATTCAAGTAGCATCTTCATAATGAATTTGTCAGAAAGGCAGCAGATTTATTGAGCCATAGTAGTGAACAGCTCCATTCCACAGATTCAGACACTCTTCCAATTCAAGGATAGGCAGATATCCAATTTATCTTCCTGTAGCAAGTCTGGTAATCCCATTCGCAATACAAATTAATTAGTGTAAGCTCTAAAAAAGTCAAGATACCAAGAGAAAGCAAACACTTAGATTGTTAAATCTGAAGAATAGGTTTTTGGTATTGCTTGATCTGCATTTAAGAAGATATTAATCTTACTCATGTTTATGATGATAGAAGGTCATGGACCAGCTGCAGAGGAGCAAAAGGATTAATTTTAGATAACAACTTTCCTTACTTTTTCACGGATTAGTTTTCATCAGGTGAACAAGCCAAATCAAATTCTTTTGTAGCCATAAGACCAAAAAAAAGGGAGCAGAAGCAGCTGAAGCCCAGACAGGGGAACTGGGATTGCCCCTTTTGGCAACTGCCTAGTTTTACTGGATTAGATGCTGTACAACACTACAACCTTGATTACTTCAGCATGCTACATTCCCCATCAAAAGATGAACCAAGCAGCTAAATGAACACTAGTGCCAGTGCCAATAACAAGAGAACTGGTGACCATCCATGGTCAGGGAAGCATGAATACACCTTTTGATTTAAAGTGGTTACTGACAGTGTCAGCCAACTATGAAACAACTCAGTGTCACAGGTTGCTGCATGATGTAAGACTCAAAAAAACAAACAAAAAAACCTTCACACTGAATTCTGACCCCTGAAGACCATGGAAATCCTATATACAGAACAGCAAGTGTGAACAAGTGTCAAGGACATGAAAGCAAAAATATCCTAATTTAATAAAGACAAGAACAACCAGTTTCACAACACTTTTTTTGAACATTGCTATTCCATCAACATAGTATTTAGGCTTCTGGAAAACAAATGCCCATCTTTTAATACTAATAAACCTCCATTTCTTATACGGTAACAAAGAACAATGAAGACAACAGAGCAAGAACTCATCAAACACTCTACAGTCATGGGCAAGTTCGTAAACTCCATATAGTGAAACTGCCACACCCAAAACTTTCCAGAGAAACTGAAGATGGAAAGCAGCTAAGGCTGCTTCTCAGCATAATGCCTTACACTGCGGAGGTTTTGTGCCAGTCTTCCTTTTTAATCAAATACGGCATTTTGGGATCCAGTGATAAAACAATATTACTGCATGGTCTTCAAAGAGTAGAGACAGCTGAGGAAAGGTATTTCCATTATTATTTTTTCTAAGTGTTTTATTCCTTACAAGTTTCCATACGTTATTAAAATTAACAGGTTAAGTTTATTACAATACTCCATCAACACTAATACTCTTTTAAATTGCTCACCTGTGCAGTTTCTTAAACTCGTGCAGACTAAGAGCATACTGAACAAGTTCTGTTTCTTTGCCATCAAAAACAAATATTTCTTCATTTGCATTCATTCTGTACAGAGAAACTCAAATTGTATGTAAACAAAACATTAAAGACTTTTACAACCCTTTTACATGATAAATGAAAGCAAATTACAAGTCAACACAAAATTATCTTGCCAAAACCTTCTGTTGCAGTTTCCTAACGTGCCACCTTTCTAAGGTCTGTGGATACAAATGAAACAGAGCAGAAATAATAGTATGTTCACTGTTCTTTCATGGAGAATATACCATATTCCTGTATACAATGTTCAAAATGGTGACTGCCAAGGATACTGCGACAAACCAGAGAGCTTTGCACACACTCATAGCAAAAGTTTTCATATGCTCACACTCTTTAACTGGAAACGTCACTAACTTACGGCTATGATTTAGAAAAATAAAAAATCCTGAAAAATTAAACACAGATTCTAAGCAAAATTTAACTACTGCAGTAATTACCATCCACCTCCTTTTGGCAGGCTGAGAGCAAAAGAACAGTATGGCAGCTACAAATTCACACTTCCCTAAAAAAATGGCAATTTGATTATTTCTTAAAAATCTGAAAACTAATTTGATGTTTCAACCAAATTTTAGTTTAATGTTCATGTCCCTTGAGCCTCAAAATTCAGATGCAAAAGAAACTGACTAAAAACTTAATCCTTCTATTTATTTTGCACCAAGTGAGGACTTGTCAGGATGAAGTGGGCGAGCTGGAAGTATCAACCAGGAGATACTATGACTACCTGCTCCAGTGCTGCACCACTGAATGCCACCTATAATTTACAGATTTGCAACTCTGATTGCTGATCCTTGAACTAGAAGACAAATTCTTTGGGTAACATGGAGAACACAAACAACTTTTAGGCACTTCTCCAGCTCAAACAGCAACACTGCCTTTCCCGCATCTGAAGGTGTTATGAAAGGAGTCTTTTTTCAGCTCTTGTTTTCATTCCCCTCTTCCCTCCTCAAACAAGAACACTAAAAATAAGTCTCTTCCAACACAAGAACCTAAGCTTTTTAACAGGTTTAAAGTGCCTGGGATTTTGATGGAAAACTCTTCCTAAAGACTTGCCCTGTCTGTCAGGTGCTTGACTACTAGAGATTTTGTTTCATGTTTCTAGACAGCACTCACTGTCAAACTCAGTTTTACAAGCAAACCCAAATGAAGATACAGGTGATCTAGTAGTTTTGAAAATAGTAAACACAGGTGAAGGGATTAAAAAGGAACCATTGAGAGCTTCAAGCTCCAAACATTTCTCTAGGAGACTTAGAGATTATAACTTTTGGAATGAAAAAGGTGACATTTTTCTAACATTTCTAGAGGCTTACTGGGAAGTCAACACCACCTTCATGTCACTGGAACAACAACCTCTTTTGTGTGAAATATTTATTGCATCATGCTCTGCACAACAATAACAAATCTCATTTCTGTCTTCCAACCAGTTCAGATTCAAAATGTATTTCAGAAGCTTCTTTACAGGCATTAGGGGCACTCCCAGCGTTTAAAGTGCATTTTAATTAAGCCATTTAGACACACCTCAAAGTTGTTCACATTCTCCCCTCCCTTACTGAGGACACAGGCCACCACATACTAATTCAACTGTCTGAAAGCAGTCTGTTGTCGTGGAGAAGCACTGCCCTGTACTCGAAAAAGTACTGAAAGTCTTTCCAGAGCTGCTAACCACAATGACAGAAGTAACAAAGCCTGCCTGCAATGCTTTGCAGCGACAGCTCCAGGTTAGAAAAGAACACAAAAGTAGTGAAAGCCTATCACAGAACAATTTACATTGGAAGGGAACTCAAAGCCTCTAGTTCCAAACCTTGCTCAAAACAAGGGTAATTTCAGCTGAACACTGAACAAGAACAGAGATCTCTGAGCACACATTCCAGTGTCTGACCACACTCACGGTGAAGGTTTTTATCTCTCCAGCTGGAGGGTCCTTTAGTGAAGCTGGTGTTTGTTTTGTCTTATGCCCTTGGAAGAAGCGCTTTTGCTGTGCCCTTGGAAGCAGTGCCTGGCTTCACCTTTTCCATGACTTCCACCCACCACACAGCTGAAACCAGCAGTCAGGGCTGCCCTTTATTCTTCTCCAGGCTACAGACCCAGCTCCCTCAGCCTCTCCCCACACACCACGTGCTGCAGCTCACAATCCTGCTCGGTGGCTTTCCGCTGGACCGGCTCCTGTTTGGCCAGTCCCACACTGCATACAGATCTCTAGATGCAGTCGGACCGCTACCAAGCAGATGTGACCAACTACGTTCCTCAACCTGCTCTTACCACATGCACTAGAGCCCAGTGCACAGTCACCCTTCGCCGCTGCAAGGGCACACTGCAGACTCCCATGCAGCCGACTCATCTGCCAGCACGTGCAAAGATGCAAGGATCGTGCTTCACCCCAGCAGGTGCTGAGGCAGCTCAACTCCTCCAAGAGAGCCAGGGCCTACGATCACGTTGCTTCTTCTGGTCTCACAGCAGCTTTGTCCGCCCTCCTCATCTTGATGGGGCAGGTGTCCTGCAGACGCCCATCGCCTTGCTGTCCCCTCTCCAATCCTGACCTGAAAGCTCTGCACCAGGTCATACCTCTGCAGAAACACAACCCCCTACATCTTCCCTGCCCAGCCTTTGTGAAGAGCATGCACTACAGCACTCCAGCTGACCACATTTCTGTGATCCAAGGGAGATCACCGGCCTGCAGCACACACAGACCTCTCGTTTCACCTGGGCATTTCTCATTCATGCTGTGCACCCGCAATGAGCCCCCAGTCCCACAGCTTCTGAGCTACCCCACACACATTACCCTGCTCTGTCCCTCCACTTATCTGCTAGAGAAAGCATATGTTACATTAACTTATTACTAAATAAAGCACTGTAAAGGCACTCAAGCCTGCCTACACTAGCTAACAACAAGTTGCTTTTTTATTTTTCATTTTTAAACAAGCTGCTACTTTAATTGTCAGTCAAGACTGATTCATGAGAATGTTCTATAGACTTGGAAACTTTACCCTGCTAGCCATTGATTCACCTCAAGCTTCCTAAATCTATTACTTTCTGACTCTGCTAGAGATGGGACTGGTTTCGGCAATTTGGCCCCCAATGCAGCATACTATTTAGGAACACAAGAGAAAAGCTCAAAACAGGCTTGAACCAGAACAAGCAATGTTAGAGTACAGCCTGTAACTCCTCTGAAACCGAGACCCCCCGCACCTTTTCTACTACAGGGCAGAGACATACAAGAGGTTCGGCCACAGTATGCATAGAGGACTAAAAAGGTCAGCTGGAATCTTATATTTGTTCTGCACACATATGTCAGATGGACTTCCACGCCCCAATATCTAAAACAATTAAATATATTCAGCACGAGTTCCTTTCTCAAGGCATAACAGAACAAGCACTATTTTACATTCTGTCACATTTCTCAGACTTCCCAATATCTGAAAAATAAACATTACACACTGAAGCTACTTGCTGTATTACAGCCAATCATGTTACACAATTACTACACGTATTTGCACTTCCTGTCTCTGCAACCACATTTGATTTCAGAAATATGCTGACTGTAAGGCAAGGAGCAAGAACCTCATGTACTTGCCTTCTGAACACACCACATGGGAAAAGCAGGGCTGTATCTTGTTTACTTATGACTGATAATTACCTTTTTAATAATGGAAAATGAGCCAGACATGGGCAGTACCCCAAGTCTTTCAAGACAGGCAAGTATCAGGAACCCCTGTTCTCTTAGTTCTCATTAGGAGCTGTTCCAATAGATAAACATTATTTTAACTGAAGCATGTGCACTATGTGTATTAATTTGTGTTGTTACTGTATCAATGGTTAATATGGACTAGTGATGTAACATTGTGCTCTATTCATCCATAAACATTAATGACACATAGCAGGTTACAAACTACTGAAACCAGCTGATCCATTTACCTCCAAAAGATGACGTGCACCACCTACAGGTCTTAGCAGAGGGCTACAATAGTCAAACTTCCCTAGTTTTTTAAAAAGTTTTTTAAATAAACAGTCAGATGTCCAATTCTACACTACTGGAATAAAAGTAAGTCAAAATACCTCCTGTATAAGTAAAACAACAGGCTTATTTCAAAATATTGCCATCCAACATCAGTTCAACTCGGGTAATTCAGCCCAGTTTGGTCAGTGTTTCGCACCGGTTGGTGTTAAATGGGGTCCTTTAACATGGCACACTTCAACCTAAGCAATAATCAGTAACTCTCTTTGACTACAAAGGAAACGTAAAGGAACAGCAGTCCAGATTTTTCCTTCTCAAACCAACTATATGTTCTAAACTACAGTTTGTAATTCTTAAAACAGCCACAATATACTGTCAAGCATATAGGAAACAACTTGGCAACTGCTTATCTTTCAAAAGATACTTGAATCTGTCAATACATCTCATCAGTCCCACTAACAGCTTCTCTTATTATGCTTGTTCCTTCAGATTAAAAGAAGAACAGTCCTACACACTTTGAAATGCATGAAGATTGGGAGATCAGCACACCAACAGCTTACGAGTAAAATACGTTGCTTTTATCCCAAAGTCAAACAGCCAAAGTAGTACTTGAAAGCAAGATGCATTCAGACAGGCTTAGCTATGCTGCAGAATACACTGAAAAAGTATGACTGTAGTATTTCAGTGTCCGTTAGCACAGATTAAAACAAACTGCTCAGAAAGAATTGCAACTCAGGTGATTCTGTGGCTGTGCAAGACACAGGAGGTTATCAATGGACCTCTTTCAACCCCGTAACACTTGGATACAGGAATCTTTACAAGCTTCACTAAGAGCTTAACTCCATTTAATTACTCCCCTCTTCTTTTAAATACAGCTTGTCCTAAACTCAGTCAACCTCAGCCATACAGAATCACAACATAAAATGCAGAGATTATCATAACTCTACAAAACAGGTCAAGTTACATTTTCTGCCTATGATTTAATCCCAGCTTCATGAAGAAAACATCCTCCCTCTTCCAAACTTGCAGAACTTCTGATGCGCAGTAACGAACAAACAAGTCTGACAAAAAAATTAAAACTTCCTATGGTTACTTTCACATAAGAAAACTACAAATCGGAGCAATAACTTTCAAAATCTTAAAACAAGCATAACCATACAATTAAAGTTGGCTTAGATTTTTAGAATCCAAAACTGACAGAAGTAGATGATCTTGGGCACATAATCAAGAACTTACGATGAAAGCTCTCGTAATACATGTCAAAGTAAGATACAGCGGTCAATAACCCTGGGGACAAATATTTCAGCGTCACATTAAAAACATTTCTAGGTGTGCTCTGATCAAATTACTAGGCACAATTCTGCAAATTATTAGAAAAAGTAGAAAAATTTGTTGAAGAGAAGCAGAATAACTCAGTCTCTAGAAATCTAGAGAGAAAGCTAGTCATTGTGTAACTTCTTTAAACATCAATGTGACTAAGTCAAAATTTCTTTTTTGGTAGTAGTGATCTGTGCTAAAGCCCAACAGCATATACAGACATACCTGCAATGTCCTAACCGAAATACAAGCCTTAGAGAAGGTATCGAAGTTAAATTCAGTTTTCTGGCTTCTTCTGCTTTGTCAAGGTACACGCTAACACATTTTGCAATGCATTAACTTCCCATTCGCTTGAGTTGCATGGCTTGCTTTTAGACGATAAGAACACTGCTACATTTGGCACAAGTTTAAAAAAAAAAGTGTAACTTCTGATTGCATGGTGTACATAATCAAGAGATTAACACACATACACACTGAAGGAACATGGTCTTTGCAATTCTCCTTTCTGAAGGATTGAGAACCACCTGCACATTCTCAGCAGAGATTTGCCAGTTTCTCTACGGCTCTGTATGGTCTGATACTGCTGCCTGATGGTAGGGCAGACACATGGTGACAGGCAGCAGTATGGAAAAGCAAGGGAGAAAAAGACCACCCATATTTGGGCCACAATATCTAGGCAAGATATGGTAAGAGTGCCCCACTGCAACCACAGACAGTTTCTTCCTGGAAGTACAAAGAGGTCACTACTCCTTAATTATTTGGGTTTTTTTCGGTTTGTTTTTTTTTAGTTGGTAAACTGGAAGTGACATCAAAATATTATACAGCTTGAGTATTTGCAGCATAATAGTTAAGAAGTTGATCCTATGCTGCCTTAGCCTGTAGCATGAATCATTTGACCATCTAAACATACCTCCTCTTTAAAAAGTCATAATTGTAAAAAGCATTTAATATAACAGTAACCTGTCAACTTCACCTCAAGAAATAACACCTTCTGCTCTAACTACAAGGTGTTACAGGACAGCACAAAAAAACCTCCAGCACCATTATTTTGTGCTAAAAGAAAGAGCCTTCTATAAATTAGTTACTAACTTGCGTAAGTCTATCAAACACGTAACACTGTTACCTTTCTTCAATTCTATTCTTGTCCATAAGTGGTTGTTTGATCCACTGATTAACTAGTCTTTGTCCTTGTGGGGTTCTGCATTTATTTAGTAAACCAGCTAGAGACTGTGCAGTGTTAGCATTTTCCACAGAACTCTGGAAAGGGAGGGGAAAAAAAAAAAAGAAGAAAAATAGTTAATGAAGCTCACTGCTGACACCCACTGAATGGCACTCAACTTTGCTACCTAGAACAGGTTAGTGTTTTTTCTGTATTCAACTTGGCACCCATCAAAAAAGGCCAACAAAACAGCATGGCATTAAAGCATTTGTACTCTGGTCCCCGGAACATGGCAAACAATGAATGGGTTTGTCCGTTTTGAAACTAGCCAAGTAAACAGGAAAGTCAGAAATGCACCCAGTCACTGGGTAGCTCACCATTTGAATAGGAAAAGTGGAAATATACCTAGATATTTGCTAGTTTGACCTTTATAAGGTCAAAAAACTAGCGGTCCTGTCCATCAAAAAAAGCAGCAAGAAACAGGACTTGAGTTCAAGGGTTTGGGTTGGGGATCTTTGGAGGGTGCCAGGCAGGGGCAGGACACAACACGACACGCAACAGAACGAGGTAATGGGAGAGAACACAGTTACCCAAATTCTCTCAAGCTTCCCCAGATCATCTTTGAAGTACATAAACAGCTCTAAACTTACTCTGTTCAGATTATAGTTTATAACCTATGCTTTAGGTTTAATATTAACTGGACTCAGGACAGCCTTCTTGGCATTTTTCTCGGGGGTTGGTTTGGTTTTTGCACATACAGCTAAGAAGCAAAAAATTTGTTTAAGGTTCAAAAACAGCAAAAGAGCTTTTTCAACTCTTAACCTGGAAATTAAAATCTCAACCCTCTCTACCCAAGAACACCTGCCATTAAAACAGCAGGCAAGCATTCAACCAGGAGCAGGTCTGGATGCCTGTAAACAACTGGGCTGTAGAACTAGCATCAGCACAACAGGAAATGAATGCAGTGAGAAGGTATACTGGCACATATAACCTCTAGAAAATCTAATATCTAAAGTGGATGTGCCTATTTTCAGTGTTCTGGACAGTATTACACATGAAAAACTTCTGAATCCAAGAAAGCGTCGCAGAGTACATAGATTATACACAAATAACCTACTTCAGCACATCCAACTTGGAAGGCTACAGTTTCATACAATCAACTGCACCTGCTGCACCATAAGAACTTCACCTACATCCCTCACAGAGCAACTCAAATTATAGAATATTTTGCCTTTGCTTTAGTGCCTGCCCAAAAACCTCCCCACAGACAGCCTGCCACACAAGCAACAACGCAGCTTCCTGCTACACGGCAAAACCCTTGTTCCAAAGCTCACAACAGCCCTTAAAGACAGACTTGGCAGCGTATTCCCTATCACAACACGCGTAACGCCTGCAAGGCGTCTGACAGTGTTTAAAACACACTGTACAGGAGTGGCTGAAAACAAAGCTAAAACATAGAAGTCGCCATTAATCAGGATCTGGGGAATTGCGACTGGGCAGCCAGGCCACTTATCAAGCAGCTAAATAAGTATACTGCAAAACACTTACCAATTCAAGCGTGCATTTCTTACCTGAAAAAGGTTGAGGGCTTGAACAGCTGCATTATCTAGAACCATATATTGACTAAGATCAAAAGTAGTCAGCTCAAATTGTCCAAAATTAGAGTCATCTGAGAGCAACTCTAAAAACTTGATAATGGCCGACAAAGACGAAACAGCAACCTGAAGTTTAAAAACAAGACAAAACACACCACATTCTAGTTAGAAACACTCCTGAATCAGGGAGTATTTGATAAATGCCCCTAGAAAATTACAACTGGGGAAGACTTTGAGCCATGTCAATTCCAGCAGAGACATGAGAGACTCATCCTGTTTGACAAGACATCATTTTCATAGGGACATTCTGTGGCACTACAGCATCTTTCTAGGTAGGTGCAAGAATAACAAACTAGATATTTGAATAATCTTATAAATGCAATGTGAAGTGCACGCCTTGCCACTTTTCCAAAGCTGTTATCAGGATGTTTCTGGCTCAGGAACAAAAACAAGGTATTGCAGATAAATGAGGTATCATGGATCATCTCAGGACATGGTTTCAGGGTTAGTTTTCAGCCAGAACAAGGATCTGACCTGACTCACTGCATGGTGTTACAAACACTAGTGCCAGCACAAAAGAGAGGCAGCAGCATGACTGACTTGTTCAGCTGCAACACACTTCAAACAATTTTAACCTGTTATGAAATCACACATCAAGGAGAGAAGAAGTCTGTACCTTACACCTGCAGGGAGCATCAGCAGTGAAGGGCATTTTAAAACATGTTTAACTCAAGCAAACTACCACTTGTTTGCAGTTAAGAACAAACACTTTCAGTTCAGATGCAGGCACTAAATCCTATGCTTGAGCCACAAGATGACACAAAACACAAAAATATTATCAGAAACATTATTTCTTTTTCACATACCAATTTTCCTGTCATGCAAAATAATCAAAGTATCGTATTTCGGTCCTTAGGCTAGCTAGATTATGAAAGGAAGCACCTCTTGTGCACAGTCTATTTGTTTACCAGAGTTTACTACTTTAAAGAGATAAGTGAAGGGTTCTCTAATTCTTTTCCACGACCCCTGGAATCCAGCTTTGACACAGAGTCAAGCTGAGCAGAACTGATAAATGCTTCAGCAAGAATGTAGCTTAATATAGCAAGGGCTGTACAACATACTGCCCCAGAAGTATGGGAATCCAGCATAAAATAGGACCAGTAAGGATAGAGGAGATCAACTCACAACAGAGGCACACACACAGCACTCTGCTTCTGAAAAACAGGGGGACACAGTAAACATTGCTCTGTGCTCACCTGCTTTTCCATCTCTGGCAATGCTGCACTATTCATTTGTTCTTCTTTTTTGGATTTTAACAAGCGATTGAGATCCTGAACAATATCTTTTGTCGTGAAATCCGCCTTCTTCCTGTCTGTAATCAGGATTCCGCCCCTCTGAATGACCTGTTGTCCATACAAACACAGAGTTATCAATTACGTTCAATACTCAGGCAACAAATGTTCATTGCATCGAAGCAAACCCTGAAGAGATACTTATTTATTGCTAGGTTGCAGGGAGAAGAATGGTAGACAAGATTTTACCCTTAGAACAACTTTTGCTGATTAAAATCCAAATAAGTCAGCAGACAAATGACACATTTTGGACACATAAATCAAAACTACTTTGAGTTAACGCATTGCTCCTTCATTTTCCATAAATCAAGGAGCCTAGCTAGTAAGCTAGAATACAGCTTTTTAGATAAAAGTTTTGTCTAACTGTAAGCCACAATGGTTCCCTTACTTGTCGTAGTTTTCCCATCTCTCCTGCAGTCTCTCCTCCTGGCAGCACACACTCCTTCGGTCCTAGTTGAACCAGTAGAGCTTCAAGATTTGAGAACTGATCGTTATCTGGAAACTCACAGACACTCAATTTTCTCAGCGTAGTGTCGACATACCCCACTCCTACTACTCTTTGTCCATCAGCAGTAGACAGCTTAACCCCCACAACCCCAATGGCCGTTGACATATCATTGTTGGCAAAGAGAACTTCCTCAAACTGGGCAAGATTTCCTGGAGAACCCTATTTAGAAAAGAAATACACTGTGAAAGACTGTGTATATACACACATACTTTTTTTTCTTTAAAAAGGACGACAAATGACAAAACTAAGTACTGAGCAGTCCATTAATATAAAACATACAGCTGTTCTATTTTTTTAAACATTAAAATTTTACTTATCATCTACACAACGTGAACTGCTTCGGGTTTCCTTTATTTCCCAACCTACGGCAAAGATACAGAACAAGCTCTTCCAGCCTTAAAGCAGTAGAAAATACAGGGATATACAACAGAGCGCATGATTTACCATCATACCACCAACATCAGTCCCTGAAAACCCCAAAACTCCAAGCTGAGAGGCTCAGGAAAGAGTTATGTTGGTTTTTTTCATCTCATAATTAAAAAAAAAGGTTGAAAATTGTACCTTGTATGCTAAATACCAGTCATTTTCTTTGAGAGATTTACTGCCTGCTTTGTTCTTGTAAACTTCAACTCTGTAATGACGAACCAGAAGCAGATCTCTCACAAAAGATTCAAAGTTCATTTTACTAAGCACAACACTCTCAAGCTTCTGAGTTTCTACAGAAAAAGAAAAAAGAAAACTATGAGATACCTGAATTTGTTCATGAATTTTATTTTCTGTAGTCAAAATCTCCAAGAACAGCCTTCAGGAAGGACACTATTCTAATGTCAAAGCAGCAACATGTGAAATCCATGAAACAACACAAAACCACAATATTCAACTGGTTAATATGAAGCATGAAGAAAGCATACTCCATATCCAAATAAAAACAATGTTAATTTCCAAACTTCACTAAATCTATACACACATATATACAAAGAGATCTCTCACCCTTCCCCTCTCCTTACAATATTCTTGATTTGGTTTTCTAATTAATGTTTCACACATTTTAATCTAAGGAGTGCCGGAAGCCTGATACAGGTTTTCCTTCTGGATAACATCTTTTCTATCCTGGATAAGCCCCTTCTGTTGACAGAAGAGACTGCCACCCCATTCACGCTCAGAAGATGGCAAGACGCACATGCCAAGACACTGTCCTTTTATCACAATATAGCCTGTAAAAACAACGTATTCTCAAAAAAAGTTTAAAAGTTTACATTCAAATCGAACTTAGAAAGTGCCTAACTGACAAACTTCATGCTTCTATTCCTACAAGGGCGCAGGCAGATGATGCAGTTGAACAATTTTAATTCTGTACAGCTGCCAGGAGGAGCAGTACCACTTCTACCTCCCCACCTCCGCGCCACCTCCGGCACCAGCCTATCCACAGAAAAGGATAATTCCACTACTAAACAAACTGGGGTTTCTGGTCGGTGGCCAGATCAGCAAATGGAATTAACTCTGACTGGAGTCAGATACATGAGAGCCAGATGACGTGTAAAGCAAGCACAAGCAATAGATCGGGATTATCACATCCCTCTTTTCAGTAGCACGCCTTCATCACATTTGAGGCTTTTTCCCCCCTTTAAGTGAAAGATGTTAAACAGTGAATTTCCATACCCAAAAGAACCTAGGGTTTATTTTAAATAGGATTTTTTTCACTTTCTTTCTTCAAATCTCTAGCAAGACTTTTTTTTGCAAGCAGGTAAAAAACTAATTCCACATTAATCAGGTTCTTTCCCAAAGCAGAAGTGTCCAACAAAATACAATTTTTCTATTATTCAGCTGAGACTACATAATACACTAGCAGGGGGCGGGGGAGGCAGCTGAATCTGATGGGTGCTTTGAAATCATCCTGCAAGCCAGTAATGTAATTTTATGCTGACTTTTAGTTGGATATGCTAGATAAGGCTACAGTTTGCAGTGTTCTAAAACCAGAGCTGATAGTCACAGGCTTACAATCTGCGAAATGATTACTTTTAAACAAATACAAAAATAATACAGATGCATGTGTTTCTGTTCCGAAGAGATATCAAATTCTACACTTGAAACTATCAAGCTCTACAACTTCTCCACAAGTTTTGTGCTTTTTTTGTGGCTTTGGGTGGGTTGGTTTATTTTGTTTTGAGGGGTTTGATTTGTTTTGGTTTGTTTTTTACGTATTAGCTCATCACTTGCAACAGAAAGTGAAAAGCATGAAAGAATGCCATCCTGGCATTAGCCAGTGCACAAAAAAAACAAGTCATACATAAGAAACAAGTTTTAATTAAGTTTATTTTGCAAAGTATGAGCCAATAACTTTGCAACATTACGTTCCTCGAGATTAAGGATAATACTAAGGTTTGCCTCTTCTGACAAGACAATTTATCTCGATGCTCCTACATCCAACATCTGCAAGCTCCACCATCCCACATCAAGAGACAAATAAAAAGCAACAGGGGGTGGATGGAAGGGAAAAACTTCATGCAATATACATTTGATTATGTTATTTACTTCTGCAGGCCATTATCAGCCAAGCGTTAAGTTACCACTGTTTACCTATCACCTGCGCTACAGAACTGTATGAGCCCACTCCTCCGTTACCACAGGAAGTGCCAATCATCATCACAAATGGAAATCTACCAATCTCTGGAAAAAAATGCTATTAACTGCTGTCAGCCGATGCACCACGCCGCGTTCAATGAACCACTCGCATCCGACCGGCCTGCAGCGGGACCTTACGTGCAGAGCAGGAACACTCAGACCCGCGCTTTCCAGCAGACCCTAAAAACCAGCGGCCCCTCAGCACTACCCTCCCCGCACCCACGGAGGCCGAGGGCCCGCCGGCGGCCACGGCGCGGCCCAGCGCGGGCCTAGCAGCAGCGCCTCACGGCCGAGCCACCCTCCGCGGGCCTCGCCTTTGAGAAGAGGCCGCCGCGCCCGTCGCTGCCTCCTCCCCCCGCTCCGGCCCCGCAGCAAGGCCGCCGCCCCGCCGGGCCTCCCCGCCGCACGCACCCGGTGCTCCCGCCAGCTGGCGGATGACGGCGCGGGTGCGGAAGAGCTCCCGGGCGGCCAGCCGCGCGTCCGCCCCGTGCGCCGTGTAGTAGTCGCCGCGCTCGAAGAAGCGCACGGTGGTGTCGGGCTTCTCGGGCAGCGAGAGGACGGCGCGCACGAAGCCTGCCTCGGCCCCCGCGCCCTCCGACCACACCGCCTCCCGCGGCGGCTCCACCGCCATGCTGCCGCCTTCCCGCCCGCGGCCGCCGCGCGCGCCCCCCGCTACCCGCCGGCGGCGCCACCCAATGGCTGCGCGGCCTCAGCGGCGCGCGCCACGCCCGCCCCGCCCCCTGCACGGCGCTCGCGTCGCTGGAGTGGCGTGGCGTGGGCCCTCCCCCGCGCCGCGCGTCGCCGTGGCAACGCCGCCGAGGCGGGAGAGGCCTGCGGGGAGCGCAGCACCGCGAAGGGGGCGGCCCCAGGCCCGCAGGGGCTCGGTGCTGCCCGGAGCTCGGCGCCCCGGAGCCGTGCCGGGGCAGGCGTCGTGCGGCTGGGGCTGTGCGCGACCTCCTGTTTTTGTTTTCAGGCCTCGGCGGGACAGGGGCGCGCGGTGGTCGAAAGTCTTCCCGGCAGAGGCAGGGGAGCCGCGGGCAGCCCTGCTGAGGTGGTCGCCACGCTTACGCCGTGAGGAGGATGAGGGGGAGAGCGTCCTGTGGACCGGGAGCGTGGAGGAGGCCCGCAGGGCTCAGCGAGCCAAGGGGCTTCCTAGGCTGCCAGCCTGGCTCGGACTGCCCGGCAGCAGAGGACCGGGTGGTAACGGGCCCTCCTCTGGTTGCGGGGCAAAAATGGTGTCCAGAGACCCCCATCTGCCCCCTCAGGCAAAGAGAAAGGAACTCTCACCCTCCTTACGGGTAAGGACCTCCTTCCCAGCACCAGGAACAAGGTGGCAAACGGCCAAAAAAAACCCAAGAGCTGACTCCCATTCTCGCACTGGGGTCGCCCAGCTCAGAGACAGACAGGGCACTGGCTGCTCCACAGCGCTCGGAGGGATCCTGAGCCCTGGCTGCAGGGTGGTCCCCCTGCCCAGAGCACTTCAGTTTTTCGATTTCTCGTGACCTTTTCCTTACACTGGCCTAAGCATTTTTCATTTTTTGTTTTTTCTTCCGCTGTAAAGACAAAGTGATAGTGTAGCTGACAATCATTTAGTGATCATTCCTTATGAATAATGCGAAATCTCAGGTTTCATCAGCTAAATCAAGCCTTCTTGGAAAGTTCTCTTGTCTTGCACCACTTTTTTTTTCCAGTCAGTTCTAAATCATGATTCTTGCACCCCAGTTCAGCTGCCTGCACCCTATCACCTACAGACAAAACACATCTTAGATTTTACATGCCTTAGTATTTCTTGCATAAATGCTTATCCCTTCTTGTGGCATGTGTCCCTTACTTCTTCAGAACATCCCCTTGTCTGTGTCCCATTGCTTTCTCTCTCCTTTCTACCATATGTTACCTCAGCTTCTCCTACCTCATCTCCCACGCTTCCTTTCCTCCTCCTGGCCTGCTCCTGATCCCAGCTATGGCAGGGTTTTGGGACCTGTTTCCCCAGATTTCTCACTTGACTTCCCTCTTCTTTCCACTTGGTGAATCAATGTGCTCATCTTTAATATTTCTTGGTGTCAGCAGGTACTTTCCAAAAGGTCCATGTAAGGACTACAGCAGGTTTTCACACTGATGCTTTTTGGGTGTGATGGTGATGATGACTGACCCACTGACGATTTTTGGGACAGCAACACTAAACTATCATTTTACCACTGGGGCCACCCTGATACCTCAGTCTGAAGGTGTTGCCATGTGCTGGCTCTGTGTGTGTGTGTGTATGCCCCCAGGGAATGCCTCGGTGTCCCCACCTCTGCCCCATTCCTGCGTATTGTCACCCCAGGCTGCCTGTCCTCACTTCAGCCTTCCTCACCCAAACCCCAGTCCTGTACCACTGAGGTAACAGAGCTTTTCCAGAAAAGGTCTTCAAAGCCCTGTTGCAAACACACTCACTGAAGGTCCACGGGCAGTTCTTGTGGAGAGGGGAAAGTAAGATCTGTCTTCATTTGACTTAGGAAGGAAGAAGCAAAGCATAAGGTCACTAGAGCTTTGACAGCTTCGTGGTTGCCCTAAATCTTCCTCTTATCTCCTGAACAGTTGTGAAAATGACATTGCTCTGGCAGGGCAGCTGGATTTATTTTTGTTATGAGTAAATGTACATTTCTTAACCTTATTTTCAGAAGTGGCTAAACTAGCTGGTCTGATACTTCCCTCCACCAAAAGTGTTTGCTTGCGGGAGTACTCACATGGGAGAATTCAGCCTAAATAATTATCATTTAGTAAATAGGTAGCCTTCTGAAGGCACTCATAATGTCAGACAACCTTGCCAAGAGGTGTTAATATGAGGTCAGCCCAAACTATACATTGTGAGTAGCTGGGAGTGCTTGTCTTTGTACTTACTGATGACTACAGATAAGGCAGAAGATAGGACAAGAAGGAAAAAAGTGTCCCGTACAAACAGCTGGAGAGGAGGTGGGCTCCAGGGACCTCATTATCACCTTGAAAAGAGATATAATGGTATCTGCTAAACTGTAATTGCTGTATGTTGCAGTGCTTTCTTCTCTCTCCTCTGGCTGGTTAAGCTTTTCACTCAGCAGATTGCTCAAGGCAGCCCTGCTGAGCTGCAGGCTCCCATTTACAGAAAGCCACCACCTAAACTGGCCGCTAACCTTCTTAGCATGGTGACCACAGTCCATGAAAAGCATTCGTGTTGTGACATCTCTCGCACAAAATACCACCAGATCGATCACCTTTCCTCTGAGCTTCTGCCATTTTCTTTGCCTGCTCTGTTCTTCCAGGGCAGCTGGGCACACCGGCAGATCCTCACAGGGCTAACTCTGCGTGGGGACGATCTCCCTGTTGCCAGGCTTGGTTACTTCACGGTGCTGTTGCTGTCAGAGCGCTTCCTGCTTTCTCCCTTGCCTACCAGGAGTGACGAGAAGATGGCTGTAATTGTTACACACATGGCTGATGGGAAATGTATGCTAATCTAACCTTAATTAATTTTGTTGCCTTCTTATGCATAACTAGCACACACAGAAAAGTCACAATGGCTTTTGAGTTAAGAAGATGGATGTCCTTTAACCGCTGTTCAGAAAAAAAGAAGATAAAATAAATCCTTTTTCAAAGGTTAATTAGTACCCAAGTGTGGTAAGTGGCAGCTCTAATGTTTTGGTGGCGATGTAACCAGAAAATTTTGTGTTAAGACTGGTGTGTATGTATGTGTGAGCACGTATAATGCAGCAGAGGCTTAAGATAATATTAACAAGATAAGAATATTTAGTTAATGTAAGTTTGAAAACAGAAAATGTGGCTGTTGCCTTGTAAAGGATCTTTTAACTTACCTGTATGCACTTTTTCCACTCGGCTCAATTTCACACGGCCGTGCCTCTATTTTGCAGGCACCTGAAGGCGCAAGGATTCTGCAGTGCATTCAGGGGTTAGTAGAGCAAAGGACTGCTTCTTACATGTATCAGGTTTTTACATGCCAGAACCTAGTACGTGTTCCTGCTAACATTACACACCACCTCCTTTTTATCTACCACCCTCTCCCTTGCATAGGTCTGCAGTTGCACGTCATTGCTAAGATGAGGATGACAAAGATTTTAGCAAAGTTCATAAAACTCTGCGGGGACTGGCCCAACCGTCCCCCGCGTACAAGGCACCCCTGCAGCATGCCTGACTCCCTGTATGCCCAGCCATGGACCCTTACAATACCAGACCGCAGCCTCTCCTGGGAGCTACTACAATTCAGTAACTAGCAGTTGTAAAGTTGGGGCAGCAGAGCTGCAAGTATTTTTAGTTTCCTGGAATATTTTTCGGGCTATTTCAAGCAGTCTGTAATCCAAAGTCACTGTATATTATGGCTATCAAAGTCCAGCAGGTGAGGATATAAGTAAACATGACTGGCAAACACTGTTCTTTCTCTTACCAAACCTGCTATGATTGTTCAGGAGCGTAATGAGCATGCCAGTGTCAACAGACCCCACGGACGCAACATTCCAGCCTTCCGTTTTGTAGCTGTGGAATTACTTATAGGGATTACTTATGTCTTTCGAAGAAAGTTTTATAGACTTTATTGGTCGTGCTTTCTCAAATATTATTTGCATATCCTCTTCTAAAAAGGCTGTCATGGTCTTTGCATAAACATTTATTTAATTTTCCTCAGCAGTAATAACATATATATGCTAGTGCAATAATTCGTAAGCAAGGAAAAGATTTGCACGTCCCTATAGAAACACTATTTTCCCATGTTGTACATAGGCAGTAAGATAAAAATTATTATTTTGTGTCCATCCCCTCTCTGTAAAAAATATCTCATTTATTCAGCGTCGAATTACTTAACAAATCTTCAGTCTGCCCTTCATAGACTTTATCGCAATTGACATGACGTTAAAAGAGAGGGAACATGGTATCACAACTTTTTGTAGTACTTCAGATTTAAAAAACGTGCTCCTTCATGGAAGGAAGTTATTGAATTAGGCAAATGGAAGCATTAAAATATTTACCTTGTGAAAAATTCATGCAGTGACTCATACTCTTTTATTAAGTTCTATTGGTTTGTTTCTTTTTCAGGAAATTTGCTTTTTAACTTTGCTGAATGCAAAAACAAAAGAAGAGAACGCAGTATTTTGCTATTTAACACCATATTATTTTTCAATAGCAATCATTTTTGCCAGCAGTTCAAAACTGCTCTATATATGAGAAGAAATGTCAGACACATATGCGGAGAGTTGACACTATCTGATAGAGGCTTTTTTTTTTTAAATTTCAGCACATTAGTCTCCTCTAGCTATAAAAAACCTGTAAAATACAATAAAGCTGCGGGATGCTGATACACTAGCTTTTCAACTCTTATCCCCCTCATCGTTTTCTGTTTCCTCATAACTACACACTTTTACGCAGCTGGACTGTTGTACAAGTGCTGTGTTTAGTAAACAAAACAGAATAAAACATCAGTAAAGCTATTTAGAAAAGGAAACTAAGAAAAAACCTATCGTTGACCACCATTTTGAGAGCTGAGCAGCAGCGTGTTCTTACCGTAGTAACTGAGTTTAGAAACGGATATAGTACAATCCCATCAGTTGTGGATTTAGTTGAACTGCCTTCTATTTTTAATTAATTTCTGTCAACTTTGTCAGTTTCAAACTCCTTGGCTAGTTTCACTCCAATTTGACAAGACAGTATTAGAAACACTAAGCTCGTGCAAGTATCTAACAAGAAAAGCTCCATTAGGTAAAAAAATTGAAAAGTATCTAAATGCCTTCCTCCGCTGTGGGAAAAGCAGCGAGAAAATTATTTTCAAACAAACCGACTGGGGCAAGGTCCAGGCCACACAGCAGGTACATACCAGCCAGTCAAGTCAGCACATGTGCAGCTCCAGCCCAGCCACAACACATGACAGCTCTTTCCATCCCACAGGCCAGAAATAAGGCATGAAATGAGGATGGCGAGGGTGGAAAGAGGAGGAGGAGAGGAAACAATAGCATTATTATCTCGAGGAGAAGAAAGGAATGGCAAGGATACCATATTGCAGGCATTAAAGAAAACATAGGATACGGAGAGCAAAGAATTGGGGAAGACAATAATACACGTGACTTGGCAAAAGGCAAGCTTGCTGAAATCTTCAGCTTTAACAGCTTACAGAACTGTATGAAATTCAGCATACTTCAGCAGACCGCCTGCAGACCTGGGAAGAAAGGGAGTGGCATATATTGGCAGAGGGAGAGGTTGCCCTACAGAAGTCATCACTGAAAAAGCCCTGAAAAGGCTGCAAAGCACTCCAATAAATTCCCTACTTCATGATTTTTGTGCAGAGCAGCAACTTCTCAGAGCAAATCAGTGCGCGTGTCTCCATGTCCCAAAACATCCTGCAGACTTCACCGAAATCTGGTAAAACCTGGGTGCCGCAGCAGCTCAGCACTCACAGCTAAGTTCGTAGCATCAGATGCTGGAAGACCCAAGGAGCAGTCGCTGCCTACATTTAACATCCAACCCAGCAACAGACACGTGTCAGCTACTGCCTTGTTCCATGGCAGAAGGTGTACTGGTGGCCCATGACAGTGGCAGTCCATTCACCACAGCCGAGTAACTCCAGTGTTGTATTTAGCAGATGCACACAAGCTCTCTAATGGTTTTTTTACTGGTTTAAATGGGGTTCTGATGGCTAAATTTCACATTTAAGTTTATGAACACAGTATGTAGAATATCCTCTCAGTAGTTTACCCTACTTCTCCTGTTTAAGGGAGGGTGGTCAAAACAGACACCACATGAGTAATAAGATTTATTATTCAGTTCCTTATCTTGTATCTCATTATTTCTCTGGCAACAGGAGTTACAGCATTTCCTTTACAAATCAGATATGCTGGAGGGACTATACATGCTTACTTGCTAGCCAGCATATATTACCGATTACTGGCTGCCAAAGCAAGCTCTTTTATCCAAAGCTCTGGGAGGTAGATAGCCTAAGTTCGGTCAGCCTTCATGACAGTAAACAGTAATAACAGCAGAAACAGCTTCTAGCTGCGCAACAACCTCTTCGCAATGAATAGCAATGCAAACCAGGGTAATGGTGTAACGTTACGGCTCCGCTGCCAGATGCCAAGTCTACCCACCCCCAACCCCACACCAGACAGGTTCCAGATTATTTGTAATAAACCAAGCCTCTACTTAGGTAGCATTTGAAAGAGCAGTCTATGAATTCCTGAAATTGCTACATTCACAGCACATTTTTTAGACAAACAATCCATATTTTATTTACTCCTGTTGCACATTAAGAGTGGAAAATAGGATAAAGCATACTTCTTACAGCTTTAAGAAAATAATCATACTATTGAGATATTAGATGGCTAGTACAAACTTTGTTAATAGGAGTTCTAGAGTATTTTCACCCATGCCGAGCTTGCTTGCTTCAAGGAAATATTACACTGCTGAACTTGTAAGCACAGTAACTTAGCAGATCATCATCATTTCAACATGGAAGATTCAGAAGCCTGTTTCAAAGTTTTATTAATTCAAGTCATAAAAAAAGTTACAGTAACTTCAAATATGTACAAACAGCCATAAAAACATCACATCTGGTTATATGGGAGACAGTCCTGTTACAACATGTCTACAAAAATCATTATTTTCAATAAACCTCCCACACGGGTAAAATAACCATTTAAGCATGTATGCTCCAAAACCTAGTAACAACAGCTGTCAACTCTTTTATCATCTTAAAAAAAAGTAAAATCAGGGAGCAATAGTTAAGTTTGACTTGAGCAAGATGGGGCATTTAAGATTCAACTCTCAACAAACAGTAAAAGTAGTAGCATGGTTACCAGTCTTGGCTGTTAGGACAATCATTAAGTGAGCACAGTTGCCTCCCTTTCAGGAGGAATCTTTTAAGCTCCATGCCTCCAATGTTTCTTCGTCATCTTGTTTGAATCTTACTCTGTCTTCAGCTGATTTAATTACGCATTCAGCCCTCTATGCATTTCATTCATTTCCTTTACCTGGAGGGGAGGAGGTAGAGGGAGATCATCATTTGTGTTACTTCTCAACATGAGACCCGAGAAGTCAATAGGACTTAACAACCCAGATTTTCATTAGCAAAGGGATTTGATGTAACACTAACAGAATCAAACATGCCAAGATCATTGCAACACTTCAGCTTTCTTTAGTTGCTATTTTAAAAAACCCACAGCACTCTTTCCGGTGTGTGCAGAGAGTGGACTTCACTATTTAGCTACAGCACCCTTTGGATTGCCTTACAAAAGGCTCTACACTTGGGGTGAAGCACCGTTTGTTACTAAATCATTGGAAAGTAGCTCTTCAACAGAAGCTGCAAGCTCCCTGGAAATACCTCAAGTAAAGGTCTTAATGACAGAACAAGACTATCAGTATTTCCTGTGGATTGTATAGCCCTTGCTATAGACATGCAAACACAGTACTTGCTGTCAGCACTGCCCCCCACCCCCCAGGACAGATCACCAGTTGCCTTTGAAACTATAGCAGAACCAACAGGGTGAATCAACTGTACAGAGAACAAAACTAGTTACAGAATTTGAATACTTTCAGTCTCCTGAACACATCTGAGGCACCCAAAGCAAGCATTTAGCAAACTACAGCAAATTTAGGAGTTTCTGGATTCCGGCCGACCTCCTCCCTGCACATACACCATAAACAGAAATCAATTACCTCTGCTTTCACATACTTCCCCTTCCTCCTCCTTGTGAAGACCTGTAAGAGAATGACAAAGTAATTGTTAAGTTCTATTTAAGTCTCTTGCATCTAACTTTATCTGGTTGTGACTTTGAAACTCCAAACTCGAAGCTGTTCCTTCCCCATCCTTCCAAAGCAAAGCACTTGAGACTATCACTCTCAACTACTTTAAACCAGGAGGCAAGACTGGTACTTTTCTCATCTCAGTGAGTTTTTCCCCAATACTCCTGTTTTCCACCCAACACCCTTCAGTCATAACCTGAAACAGCGATGGTATGTCCATCACCTCTTTCCCAGCTCCCAAGTCTCAAAAAAGAAGCCAGTTTACAGAGAAAGACTGTTTCTCTCAGGGTCCAGTTACCCTGGTACGCAGTTATTTCCCACATTATGCTGTTACCCATCCTGCTTCATAGCGTTGTTAGAACTTACCAAAACAACAACTCCAGCAACTATTGCCACTACTATTATTACAATGACAGCAATGAGGCCAGGAGTCAGAGACTTCATGGAAAATTCCGGTGCTATTTCATCAACATAGTAGACCACAGTCTTCTCAAAATGCAGCATTTCATTATCAATACTGACATTTAGCTTGCTATTATGAAAGATGGAGTCACCTTTTACCTATGAACAGATAGGAAAAAAGAGACTTGCTAGTTCATACTGTAACAGGCATTCATCTAGGCACTGCAATAATTCATCTTGCTTTAGCCAGTAAAACTACTCAATGCAAGGCAACAGAGACATCTGGTCTTTGGCAGGCTTTACCCACGACACACTTACATCTTTTTCAAAGTAGTAGGCCACATCAGCTATATCCACCCCTCCAGGAGATTTGTCTGAGGTATTTTGCTTCAAGTCAATGGTAATGTAAGGTTTTTCATACTGGGAAAAAAAAAAAAAGCTATTAAGAAGGGCTAGTTTAAAATCCAACTATCAAATATACAGCGAAATACTGCAATCCAACTTGTGAACTCACATCCTCAATCAAGTTTCTTGTACTTGTTCTCAAGCCAACTGTTTACAGTAAGATTCAAAATCCACTTTTTTAGTGAAGAACAGTAAGAATTCATCTATAGACTGAGAAGAACAATATGCAGTTTCTCAGTATTCCAGTTCATATACAGCTATTTGCCAGCTGCTCAATAAGCAACACTTCTGAGAACTTCTCATAAGGCTCATGCCGTTCTGCATTCGTCAAACAAGCTTTCACAGTTATTCACAACGAATTAACATTCCAATACTTTACTAAAAATTATGTGCCTCTTACCACAACACTACTTATATAGCGTCCATCCAGCATGTAACGCTTGGTAATTGTTTCCTTGAAGAACCTGCAGAGATATTAAAGCCATAGCTGATAAAACAGTACTATTTTACACCTCTGTTTTCAGAAGCAGGGAAGCCTAGTATAAATGCTTTTTTCCCTGCAGTCTCTCTGCGGTGGGTTGATCCCAGCTGGCAGCTAAACCCCCACCAAGTCTCACTCACTTCCCCTTAGCAGGACTAGGAAGAGAATCAGAGGGGTAAAAGCAAGAAAAAACCCAGAACCCTCATGGGTCAAGATAAAGACAGTTCAGTAAGTGAAAGGGTTAATAAGTGAAAGGGTTGGGTGGGGGGAATAAAAAACCCCAAGTGATGCAAAAGCAATCACTCACCACTAGCAGACAGATGCCCAACTAATCTCCAAACAATGGCTACTTGGGAAAAGCTTCTCCCCAGATTTCTTGTGGAGCATGACATTATACAATACGGGATCTCTCTTTGGTCAGTTCTGGTCTGCTGTGTCCCCTTCACAACTTCTCGCCTGCTCCCAAACTACTCACTGGGGCAGCAGAGCAAGAGTCTGAGAAGGCCTTGACACCATGTAAGCACCGTTCAGCAACAGCTAAAATACTGGTGAACTTATCGACACTGCTTTGGTCACCAGACTAAAACACAGCGCCATACCGACTGCTGCCAAGAAAATTAACTCCATGCCAACCAAAACCAGTACACTCTCCTTATTAAATTACACTAGAGCTCTGCTAATTCCTAACAGCAGAAGATGCACTTACTGAAAAACGCATTACTCCAGTGTTAGAGAGGAGAGTTTGAACAGTTTTGAGAGAGTTCAGAAGAGGAGCTAGAGAGTAGCACCTTTTGTTCGGGGGGGTGAGATCCAATAGCTACAATCACATTTTTCTTGCTATATGCCCTCTGACAGAAAGAAGTAGGACTTTATTTTAGCCAGAAAATAGCTAAACTTTTGTTTTTCTCTTGCTGCTTCTATGCAGCCCCTCCACCATCTCCGTCAGTTTACTTTTTGGGCGGTTTCAACTTTCACTTCCATTTCCTTCAGTATATTGACTTGATAAAAAAAAGTAATCGATTTTTAAAGAAAGTGAATCTCCTTAGCAGTTAATTTACTTCCAATAAAAATTAAAGCAATTCTTTGAATGATCTGTAGGTCACTTCTAAAATGTCTTACAAACTAGTTCACAGGTTTGACAATGCTTTCAAATAACTGTGTAGAAATACACTAAATATCTAGTAGCGCATGCAGACATTACCATGACATCCTACTATCATCACTTACTTCTCTAAAGATCGAGTGTTCAGAGGAGCATTTCTCTCAGCATGTTTCATTTCAATGATGATCCACCTGAAGTAACAGGCAGTACAATTAATATTCTTAAAGCATGTGCATGTAACAACACATACTAAAAACCTAACCCCAGGGAAAAAAAACAGAGCAGTCAGAGCAAAACAAAGCAAACCCCCTCCAAAACCCTTCAACAACTTTGAAGAAAGAAAAAAAGCAGTAATCAAGTGTTTATTGCGCTGTCTTCATTAATTCCCAGCTTTTGGTAAGTTGTGTCTTTCATACAGATAAATCTTCTACAAGGCAAAACCTAACACTGGAATGTTTTCATGTCAGAGCACACCCTGTCAAAAGACTTACGTCGTTCTGACTAACTGATTGCACTTCAAGTCTGCATCGTGTTTGTCAGTTCTTCGAACACCAGCTGTATTCACACACCAGCAGGTGGTTCCATTGCACTGCTTCGCCTTGAAAACACCAGTATTTTCACACTCGGGATCATAAAGGCCATCAGTATCTTCAAATGCATCTTTTGGTTTCTCGCGACGACCCGATTTGGAGCCTGTCATTTCTGCTTTCATCAACAGGCATTTTGAAGTCACTAAAAACCACCAGAAAAGTCACGTTACACAGCATCAGACCATGCATGTTCAAAACAGAGCTCTTCGTCTGTAAAAACACCAGGTTACATCAGAGGCAACCAGATGTGAAGCCATTACAGGGCAGAGCGGGTGCCTAACGCGCAGGCAGGGCACAGCCAACACAACTACGGTGCGTCAGCTTCTCCAGCCAAACGCGTGAGAAGTCCAGCCACCTTCCATTTCGCACAGCGAGAGGATCGTTTACAGCTTAGCTGGGCTCGAATCAAGAGTAAGGTCCCGAGACAAGGCTCTTTCACTGCTGGATTTGTAGGAAGTCACGATATGTGCTTACGAGGAACTTCAAAATCAATCTTTGAGAAGTCCTTGCTGTTAAGAGACAGCATTTTAGGGAATACAGGAGAGGCCGCTTCAGTGTAAGCGTACACATATCCACACAAGTCACACAGGAGGAACCCTCAGGGCTTCTCCTCCATTGCCAGTTGACCTGGAAGACTAGGGAGAAGCTCTCCTTCCTTGCTACCAATATTTGCCAGGAACTCAATGGCCATTTTCACGTATTCCCTCGAATTTAGTCTGCACTCTTCCTCACCGCCCCGTACCAGAGATCACGCTGGGGCCACGCACAGCCGACATGCGTGTTTTCATACAATCATAGAATAGAATCATAGAATCATTAAGGTTCGAAAAGACCTCTAAGCTCATTGAGTCAAACCATCCACCCAACACCACCATGCCTGCTAAACCATATCTCAAAGTGCCACATCTACACGTTTTTTGAACACCTCCAGGGATGGCGACTCAACCACCTCCCTGGGCAGCCTGTTCCAATGTCTGACCATTTTTTCAGTAAAGGAATTTTTCCTAATACCCAATCTAAACCTCCCCGATACAACTTGAGGCCATTGCCTCTCGTCCTATCGCTAGTTACCTGGGAGAAGAGGCCAACACCCGCCTCACTACAACCTCCCTTCAGGTAGCCGCAGGGAACAGTAAGGTCTCCCCTCAGCCCCCTCTCCTCCACAGAACAGTACTCACAGGTCTGGCAGTTGACGGTCACGCCGGAGCCCACCGAGTCGCACCAGCAGACGCCGTGGAGGAGCCGGCAGTTGGTGACACGCTTGTTCTTCTCGCAGATGCACGCTGGAAGAGAAGCGCGGCCGTGAGCGCGGCCGCCCCCGGGCATGCACCCGGGCCCCTCCAGGCACCGCCGCCCGCTGCTCCACGGGCGGCGAGGAGGGACAACGCCGCCCCGGACCGGCCGCGGCCGGCCGGGCGTGGGGTACCCGCGCCGCGTCGCACCCCGCCACCCGCCCTTCCCGACGCTCGGGCTCCCCAGGGGCCCTTCCCGCGGCTGCTCGGCCCCTCCGGCCGCGGACACAGCGGCGCGGCGGGCGGGCGCCCTGCCCGCTCCTCACCTTCCCGCCGCGGCGCGGCCCCTCCCCGCCCGCCACGCGCCCCCGGCGGAGGGGGGGCGCCATTTTGTGGCGGGGCGGAGTAGGGCGCGCACCGCGGGGGCTCGGCGGGCGGCGGGGGCCGGCAGGAGGGGGTCGCGGGGCGGGGAGCCGGGCGCAGGGCGGACAGAGGGGTGCGGGCACTCACGGCTCTGGTGCTGGGCGCAGGCGGCGGCGCAGAGCAGCAGCAGCAGGAGCGCAGCCCCGGGGAGCGGCTTCATGGCTCGGCGGGCCAGCGGCGGGGCGCGGAGCGGCCGGGGAAGAGTCCGGCGAGGACGCGGGCGGAGGAGCGGGAGCGGTGCGTGCGCGGCGGAGAGCCGGTGTGAGCCGCCCGACAGGTTCCGCAGGTGGTGGTGGCTGCGCCGCGCCCTCCCGGCTCCGGTTACACCTGGGACGCGGAGGGGGCGGCGGCGGCTGCTCCTCCCTCTCCTAGGTCGGCCGGGAGCGCCGCTCAACCGCCGACCCCTTCCCCCCGCACCTGGGCGAAACTGGATGGGGCTGGGCGGGTCCCCGCTCCCAGCCCGGCCCAGATACAGCCTCTTCCGCAGGGCTGGGGCGGGGGGCGGTGAGCGGTGAGGGGCGCTCCGGGGTGCGGCCGACCCCGATGAAGGGGCTGTGAAAGCGCCTCCCCCGCGGGGAGCGGGGGCCCCCCCTCCCCCCGGCGAGGAGAAACTGTTAGTCACGGGGGGAAGCTCCCGGCCTGTTTGCTCTGCGGGGCGGGGAGGCCGCCCGGCGCGGTGACACACGGGCCGGGGGCGCAGAGCCGGCGCCGGTACCGGCTCGGGGTTTCCCGCTCCCGCCGGTGGCCTTTGGCGGGCCGGGGCCACGGGAGGCCTAACGCCGGGCCGGCCCCCAGGCCTCTGCCCTGGCCCCGCGGCCGCCGGGCCCGCCCGCGCCTGCTTTCCCTCAGGGCAGGGGCCGGGGGCGTTTTCTCCCCCTTACGCGGGAAGTGGGTCACGGGCCAGGCCTGCGATCAGCTCCCGGCCAGCGGAGAGCCAGTAATAAATATTCCCGCTTCAAGGTTCGCTTTGTTCGTGTCCGCTCATGCCCTTTGAACTACTCCGTGGGGACTTGGTGTTTAACACAAATCTTGATCATCTCTCAGTTAACTGAAGAAAAAACAGAACACCTGTCCGTATAGAATAAACTGTTTCTTAAGGATCTTTGTGCTGTGCGTTTGGTTTTTTCTTTCTTTGTCTAAAATACACGCTAGGTCGCTCTACCTTAGGGCTGCTCTGAAGGGAGTCGCTTCGGGTGCCGTGGTAGCTGCGCTTCCTTGTTGAGGAAATGCAGTCTTGGGCGCTTTGTCTCCCAGCAGCACGGCTCTGGGGGAACCTACGAAACGGTAGGCACTGCCAGAGCCCTGCAAGGTGGCAGAGGACTCAACGCAGGAAAGCCTGCTGCAAGTTTTAAAATGGCTTTCCGCAGTGTAAAAGCAAGGCCAAAATGGAAGGCAAAAGATAGGTACGATACACTGAAAATGTCTTCTGAAGCTTTTATTACTTCAGTTAAAAAAAATATGCATAGATCTTTCCCAAAGATACGTTAATGTCCTAGAAAAACAAGTTACTGTAGCAGAGGAGAAAACCAGAATGAGATCCCTCTA
The DNA here is from genome assembly GCF_030867145.1 of Opisthocomus hoazin. Classification (NCBI taxonomy): domain Eukaryota; kingdom Metazoa; phylum Chordata; class Aves; order Opisthocomiformes; family Opisthocomidae; genus Opisthocomus; species Opisthocomus hoazin. The sequence continues at coordinate 34,552,612 of NC_134415.1, read as the reverse complement.
AGTCTGTTCCGGCATTTACGAGAAATCGACAGCATTTCCAGACTTCCTCTTAACCAGTGTTCACATTTGCTGTACAATAAAAACACGTCGCCGCTTTTGTGTATGCAGACCTCAGTTAATGGAACTGTTTGAAACCTTTGCATGTTCTGAGATGTAAGTGCGGGTTAGCTGTCTCTGTGGTTTTGCCTCTGTGCGCAGCTGTGTTTGTGTTGTATCTTTGGTTTTGTATTCACTGTTGTCTACAGTGCTCTGCTGAAACCAGGCAGGTGCTGTCTCAGGTGGGTCTGAGTTAAATGACTGTGTTTTGAGTCTGCTGGTACAGTCTGAATTAGAGTTTTGCAGCATTTATCTTGATTCTTCTTGTGGTTTTGGGTGGCTTCTTAATACTCTTCTGATACACTTGTCAAAGACTCAAAAGAAGAGCATGATCTTAGCCATGTGAAGACTTTAAAGTCTCAGGTGTGGGCTTTTTACATTGCTGCTGTCAAATGATGTCATTCTTTAAAAAGATGCGCAGGATCAATGGGCTCAGAAATGCCTGCCTTATTGTAGAGCTCATTTTCTATGTAAATGTACCAATGAGAAGAGTTACCCTGTCCTTATCAAATCGCCAAGCTGAACTACATAAACTTTGATACTAAGGAACAGTAAATTTTATGATAGGCTTTTGTCTCTTTCCTTTAATATGTAAATGCGGAAGAACAGAACAGGGTAATCCTCCTTGTTCCCCGGGCCTGTGATCAGTGTAGGTAAACCTCTGTGCCTAGTTTTAAAAATCCCAGCCTTAGTCTGTAGTCTTGAAACCTCACAGTGGCTACTACTGATAGTAGCACTGCTTCTTCAACCACCTCTAAATACCAGACAGGTCTTTGTTGTCAGTATACAAAAAATAGCTGTAACCTTTAGTGTCTGAGGGTTGAACGGTCTCGGGGTCTTTGCGTGGACTAAGGAAGGCTGTTACAGTGTGTTTTGGGTTTTTGTTATGACACGTTATGTTTTCCCTGAACTGTTAGTTACCACCTGTAGAAAGCCATACCATAACTGTGGTGCACAGAGAAGTGCTTCATGTTGCTGTTTGTAGTATAGCATTTAAATTGGCTCCAATTTGCAGGAGGTAATAAAGAGCTCATTATTTATAATTTCCCCAGATTTTGATATCTGAAGAAATTCTTGTTTAAATGTTGCTCAGTATTTTAGAAGCAGAGAGAGTTGCTCTACACAACGCCATTCTCCACCAAAGCAATGGAAATGAGGGACCATTCACAACAGTGTTAATCTTTCCTTCTTTCCAGGTTATTTGGAGGGAAACTTCTCCGTAGAATCAAAGCCAGTGGAGCAGGTGTGTGGTTAAAAAGATAAAAGGGCCCAAGTATTGAAGTAGCTTCATTACACATATGCCTCGGTGTCTAGGGGGTCGGAAGGCAATGTCTTTTTTTGTACCTTTTGTCGCAAGACATAACTCTTTGTGCTGGAATATGTGGCCTTATTCAGTGGCTATTCTATATTAACCCTCCTCAATGTACAGCTCTAAAAGTAAGGCCTTGATTATTGGTTATAAAGAGGATAATTTTGTCAACTGTTGGCGTACCTCCTCTTATCAAATAGCTGAATGCTGATTAGGCAGTGCAGTGTAGGCTAGTTGTGGTTTACACTTATTAAACATAATTACAGCTCAGACAAATTATAATTTAAATGCTATGAGTACATTATTGGCTCTATCATATAGAGAAAATTAAAAAAAAAAAAGTTTTGATCACCAGGTTCTAGAGAATATGTAAACCTAGGTTTGGAAAACTCATGTATTTTTCAACTTTTGCTCTGTAATTTACATCTGCTTCAGATCTGTTTGGAGAATAAAGTTCAGTTTGCTGAAGTATTCCAGAGCCACTGATGCCAGTGGGAGATTTTCTGTTGGCTTCAGTGAACTGTGGATCTGATCCGAGGAGATAAATCCAGCTCTTTCTAAAGTCAGTAAGAATTAGTGCGATACTAGGATCTGGCCTAGGTCGTTACCAGGTCATTTCCAGGTCTTCCTTAGAAATTGGGTAAGTGGGCTTGTGATACTCCCCAGGAGCAGAAGGACAAAATCTGCTTTCAGGGAAAGTTGTGAGGATGCATGAGTCACTCCTGAAGTATCAGGAAATGAGTCAAGGTGGGGCTGTGACATGCAGTGTGGTCAGCAGATCGGGGAGATGAGTGGAGAGAGCATGATCAGTGCCACTGGAGCGTTTGGCAATCTAGCTCGAACTGAGATTCTTCCAAGGCCGCAAACCTGATTGGTTTGGGATGTACCCTTCTGAAGATATCCAAAGTCTCATCCTTAGAAAATAGGTCATGTGTTATACCAAATTGCAAAACATAGGCTTACTAGTGTTTTCCGAAGAAAATGAATGGCTTTTGAAAATTCGTGATGACTTTTAACTGGTTAAGGCTGACAAAGTTAGAAACAACCAGAAACAGTCTTACGCTCAAAAGTGCCAACAGGTTTTTTGGACAGTAGATGTTGCTATATACATTATCTCTGTTACAGACTTGCTCAGGAGCTTCTGATTAGGACAGTTTTAGAATGTTTGTGTTCAGCTTTTTTGGCAGACTGTACCATCTGCATAGAATGAAGCCTTCAAAGGACTGTAGGAAGAGGATAATATTGAAGAATTATATATACAGTGTCTTGTCCATGATGTGTTTCTGATGATTCCATCCCTTCACAAATCAATATGTGCTGCTGCTTAAGGAAGTGTAAGAGAACTGGTGCTTTTGCACATGTTATTTTTCCTGCAGGTTTGAAAAACACTACATAACAGGTTAACAGGTAAGTGTTGTTATAATGATTTGAATAATGAGAACATTTGGAGTCACAGAGCGCTTAAATGTTTTGGCCACAGGAGCTGGTCAAACATAGAGCCGATAAGGAAATAAATGAGCGGTCATGTGTCTTTCTGCTAGACTGAGCGTCTAGCTACTTCTGAACACTGTAAAAAAGCTAGTTTACATGTTTTATTAATTTTTGGCCTGTTTCTAGATCGTGACTTTTTTTTTTCTTTGAATAACGCTGTTTATAAACGTAACTATGTTTGTGTATTTTGACAGTGCACGCTGGAGATGGAAATTAGTTCAGAGGCAGTGGCAACGCTTGTAAAGCTGTCCTCAGCTTCAGAAGCCCACACAGCTTGGTTCTCTGTCAGGCTGGAGACCTTTAACTGAAAGTAAGAGTATCTACCAAGAGGTAAAGTGCTGTTGGTTCCGAGGTTCATAAAACTAGACAGGGTGTAGCCACAGGAGAGAAATGCTCATGCAATCAATGTGTGTTCTATTTGCATCTTCGAGGATTATAGAAACCAACCTGACTGATACATTGCGGCATCCTCACCCCACTGCCAGGGCTCAAGCTTGACTGCTGTGGGTGGGGTCAGTAACAGGCCTGCCCTCCTCGCCTTTACTTACCTGAAAATACATTTCCTTGGCTCGTAACACTGACAGCATTTTTTAGAACATCTATTGTCAGCATTCAAAGCTGCTTAAAATTCACAGCATTAGATGTAAAAAACTTCATAACTTTTCATCCAGACAACTTCGTAGCAGAGAGGCAAGCCTATTAATTGCATACTGTGTCCAGTCCCTCAGAACACTCACAGGTTCAGCGTGGTTTGCAAAGGGCTCAGAGGAAAACATGACATCGCGAGTTGTAGAAAGAGAAGCTCCATTTACTCTAAAATTGTTTCAATTCTGGCATCTAAGACACTTCTCTTTTTTTTCCCTTTTAGCCATTCTCTGTGAAAGACACAGATGGAAGTTTGTCAAAACACTTGTTAAAAACTGTTTGAGAGTCCTAAATAGTGGTTAGCATGTTTTATGGCAGGACAGCATCTCTGCGCTGTAGGCAGGACCGAAGCAGACAGTTATGCAGACAGTTGTTCTGTCTCTCAGTGTGGTGTTATTGGAAGGCACATTAAGCCCTTTTCTCACTACCTAGAGGTGTCTGCCGTTAAACTTGCTTGTGTCAGACTTGTCTATATATACAGGTCGCTACGAGGCAAGCTAGGGTGTGGATTTCCAGTATGTCAGGTAACCCACAGTAACAACCTATGGACACGGCCGTGCCCAGCAGTAAGCAGAAGACATTTACTCCTCAGTGTAAACAGGGTCACAGCATGCTCACAGCCGATTTCCACGGCGCAGCTGACATGCTGTAAATCCCCACCCTCTCTTGCCTCACTCTAACCAGTGTGCCTAGTCATACCCCACGCAACGGCGAGTAAGTACACCCATGAGCTGGGCAGAAAAATCTCATCCCACAAACACCATTTTGCGTAACCCAACGGGCAGCAGAGAGTGGGGTTGAGAGAGCTAGGTGTTCCGCTGCTCACAGAATGCTTTTGGGGTTTTTTTTTTTTCCTCACTGAAACAAATTGCTTTTGTGTTATAACTACTTTCCTAGTTCATGAGTTTCCCTTATTTTTTTAGTTAGCAATAGCTGTTACCAAAGTTCATCTGTTTTTCCTTGCACTTTAATTTACAGCCCTTGCACTAGTCATTTTATTGCTTCAGCCTCTGAGTGAGAGAACTTTTACAACTTGTGATTACTGAACTTGGAGAAACAAGAAAGCTTTTTGACCTACTGTGGAGTAATTACGGAGCCCATTGCTGCTTGGGAGGGGCGTTCAATGTTTAACAAACCGTGTGGCAATTTTAACCGTGTGGAGCCTGGAGCATTGGATGGGAGTGGAAAAAAAAAAATATTCCAGACTCTTTTCAGCTCACATTTTAACTGGCCTGTTTTCAGTCTCCAGAGGGCTGTCCTTGAAGTTCTGCCTTCCCGCTGCTGAACTTGATGCTGTTCCTTTCTCAGCAGTATGAGGGGGTTGGAGCCGAACTATTTGCATATGAAAATAATTTTTCCTTACTCAGAAATTACAGCTACATTACTCTTGATTAATCCTTTCATGGGGTGAGTCTTCTGAATGCCATGAAAGTAAGGCTCCTGACAATAGAGAAGTTGTTCTGTCTTAATTACTACTATTGTTTCATATTATAGGGGCTGTGGTCACGGACAAAGACTCAATTGTGTTCAACAGTGTAAAACCAGAGAATAAATAGATACCCTGTGTTTGAAAGAGTTTGTGATCTGAATTATATGACCAGTAAACTGAGAGGTAAATCTAAACACTGGAATTGGAAAATGGCATGAGAAAGACTTGATGCAATTTACACATTTTGCCCAGACAGAGAATCGTAAACCAGCTAGCTAAGAGTCTGAGGGCTCCCACCTATTTTTCATCCACTCAGACAGCTATTGCTTTAAAAAACGCTGAACTCGCCTTCAGGAAAAATTTTTAGGATGTTACTTTGAAAGCAGCAACATTTTTCTATTTTTTGTTTCCCTAGATAAAAAGATAGATATATTTCCTGCATAGTAAGTTGCTTAGATCTTTCACGGTTTTGTTTACTGAGGGCATATGTATGTTACATCAGTGAGATGATGCCTGTGTGTTGTTCACTGGATGTGAATGGAATATTTTCAGATAATGTGATTTTACAAAAATGGCTTTAAAAATACAATTCTTGAAGCTTTATTGGTTCAGCTACATTGTCATCGTGAAGATTTTTGAAGTCTGGGGTTTGCTAGTTGTTTCTGAGAGGAAAGAGGCGAACAAGCTGAAGAGTTTGCATTTTCCAGTGCGGCTGCGGGTACTCCCGTCCCTCTGCGCAGGCACAGCACGGCTGCAGCGCCCTGGGCATGGCCGACACGCTTGCTCCGTGCTCCTGCACCTGCGTCCCAGGAAGCCCGGTGCTCTTGGCAGCTGAAACAAATGGCTCCAGGGTCATGGTGATGTAGAGGAGTCTGGTTTATTAGTCCTCTTTGCACAGTGCAGCATGAAGAAACAGCACGGGCGCAACTGGGTAACAAATAACCATGGTTGTTGAATACTTGCCGACGCAAAATACAATCAGCAGCAGCTTAAAAAAGTTAGAATATTGTGGATGACATCAGAAGGTTCAAAAAAACACTTAAAGGGATACTGTACAGTCCATCTCCTGTCCCCTTAGCGTAAAACATGCACTGAATTTTGAGTTACTGATGAGAGAGATACATCACTCATCACTGGCCGTTTTGTGACATGATGGTGAAGAACTAATGTGATCTTCCTCTCTCTATTTATTTTGACAAAGTAACTGGAACTCTTCAGAAGACTGTTTCGTTTCATTTACAACCAGCACAGAAATGCCAATCCTTAAAAATAAATCATGAAGGCTTCCACTGTCCGCTTTGAATGACTTAAGTTCATAGAGGATTTATCAGTCTATTTACAGTAGAAATGAACAGCAAGTTCAAACTTATGTCCCCAGTACTTTACGTAGATTTTCTGCTGTAGAGTACTTGGCTGTTTAAAAGTACGCAGAAGCAGCATGTTTAAACATGCACGGTGTTTGCTGGCAGCCTTAACACTGTTTTACAATTTGCTGTATTAGTGTAGTCAGTACACATCTTGTTCACTACATAATCTCCAAATGATTTTTTTCTTCTAGTTCCTGAATTTCTCAGTACCCAAGAATAACTACAGCTGTTCTAGGACTTATGTATTAGAAAACCCTGCTGTATGCTTAGAAGTTCTTTTCAAGTAAACAAAGCTGAGAACAATTTTCCTGTCCCTTCATCCATCAGTGACACACACTTAAGTGGCACCGGACCATTTACAGTTCTAATCATACTGCAGCATCTGTCAAAAGCAAGAATTTAGCTGTAAGGCATCCTTCCAGTATCCTTACTTGCTACCTCAAGCAGCAAACAGGTAAGCCATATTCAGTCTGTTATGCTTAGTCCTTGCCCAGGCGCCACGATGCCATAATGATTTGTTTCACACAGCTCATCTAAATCCTTACTCTCTCTTCCCACATAAAAAAACAGGTTTCTGGTGATAGATGTGGGTTCAGGTGGTTTATTTGTTCCTTTTTAATTTACTGAAACTTGTGTGACTCGCTACACCCTTTATTCTGAAAGAGTTAACCGCGTGTCCAAAGTTTGCTTTTTAGATGAATGCTTGTTTCCTTACGGTCTTTAGGAATTGAGCCCTCATCCTGTGTGTGTGTCACCTAGAACATATTTGAGAGGCTGGGTTCCACCCCCCCCAAGGTCAGGAGTTGTCCCTGCAGGGAGGGGAGGCTTCTTTTTTTTTTTCCTATTTCACACTCTGCATTAAGTAGGAAAATATAATTGAGAAATAAGTATTTTATTTTTAACAATGATCTGTACGTAAAAAACCCAATGCTTCTTATTCATGACTTTGTTTGAAAAGAAATACCAGGTGTTCTTCCTATGGTACTTTATCTTTCTTAAATAACAAAAAAAGTTCACTGGAAAGAATATCAGAGGCTAAAGACATTTGTTTTCGCACCTCACAAATATGAAATTTTTTTTTAAAGTATGTATATATAAATATAATTTATTAAAATACTAGTCCTGTGCTTTTCTTCAGTGATGCTTCTTAATATGTCTGTAAACAACTTAATCACTAAAATTTTTAAGTTCTTTTTTCATTTAAAGAAAGCAAACTGCTCTGCACCTGGCTCTTTGGGCCTAGCTGCTGGGTACCTGTGTAATAATATATTTCTCATATAACTGAGTTCCAGTGCATTTATGGAAATTTTTTTTTTGCAAAAATAAGATTTTGTAAGAATCCCAGGTCTTTCAAACACAGGTCTTTTTCTTTTTATATATATATGTATATATATATGTAAAAAAATCATTTCAGACTGTGATAGCATATAAAGATGAAGAGTAGCAAAACTGATTTAGTGTCCACCTGTAGGAGAGATTAGGAATTGCGTACATGACACCCAGTGTCCTAGACCCGACAAATGCTACCGTGTCTGTTTAAATTCCTCGTGGTGAAACGGTGCCCCCTGATGTCCCGCGAGCTACCTGGAAACCAGAAAAGGACATTCTTCCAGATGTTCCTGAATGAATCGTTCAACCTTCTAAAACCTGCAGTTAATCATATGCAAAGTTGAGAACTATTCAGTCCACTGTATCATGCAGAGGATTTAGAGTCAGGTAAAGTTCTGTTTCCTTATTGTCGCTGTGTTCAGGCACCAACCTTTCCACGTTGATGTTTTTCCATGTTTCTGATTTGAATCCTCAAGTCATCCCCATCTCAACAATCCTACCTCAGGCTGTAGAGTCCTGCAAGAAAAGAAAAGTAGTTTCAGACTTCTCACGGCTTTTCCTCACAGCTTTGGTTTCCTCAGTCTGAGCCACGGTTATGCAGCTGGTCTGTATCAGAGCAGAGCCCTGGGAGGTAGGGCACAGTACAGTTGTGTTTGAGTCACACTATCTGTTGAATAACTTGATTGTAACAGATTTTTGAGAGTGAAAAGAAAAAAAAAACCACCTTTAAAACACATCACAAAGGTGAGAGCTACAGGAAAAAAACCCATACAGACCCTGGAAAGCTCTGCGTGGGTAAAGATCTACATTGTCAGCCACTTTTTACTGATAAGCCAAGGAATACAAATGTGAATATGTAAAGAATAAGAATGCATACACTTCATAATTATCATTGCAGTTTTACATTTTGCAGTAGGGCAAAAAAATGACAGAAGCTTGTGAGTGGCAATTAATTGAGGAGCAGCTTGAGTTCCTCAGATTAAAAGTATTATGCGAAAAATAAAGAACAATTTAATGCAGGATAATTCAATCTGAATAACATAAGTATATGAAGAGAGAACCTCAAAGAAACAGGCTTTTGCCCAAGTGATGTGTTTGGTATGATCTCTGCCCTACTGCTGGGTTTCCCGATTTCAGCCTGTTCCATGCAGAGATGTTGTTAGTGCCTACGTTTACTGCTCGGTATGTTTTTTTCTCTCTCTGGAATACATGAGCAGAAACTTGCTCTGACCTTTCCCTGAATGTGCTCATTAACTCAGAGCACCTAAATACAGGTATCTAGCAAATGATTAATAAAAGATGAGGAAGGAGTCATTACCGTAATAAATGACACCAGTTACATTGTAATTGGCTGTACAGGGGGAAACAATGAAATTGGATGTATTTCTTGCCATCTTCCTAGGATAAATCTTCAGCGCTTGTAACAAAAGACAACAGTAAGATTTTGCCCTGACTCTTCCTGGTGAAGGGAGTTCTTCATTCTGGTTATTACATTTCAACAGACTGCCCGAGACGAGCTGCAGAATACTGCATCTCTTCTGTGGACAGGGAGCCAGCAGGGTGTATTGCACCCGTATTTTTAATGATCTTTAAGGTTAGGTACGCCTCGTACCTCACAGCCCGTGTCTCCTGGGGAGGGAGATGCTCGTCACCCTGGGGAGATGATGTCTCCAGGAAGGGCTCACGCTGCTGTCTGGCAGCTAAGAGACTGCATCGAGCCCAAGAGCGGCTCACGGCGGAGCCCAGCTCCGGCACCGAGCAGGTGGGCTCCGCGATGGCCCCGGCCCGCCCGGCCCAGCGCGCCCTCCCCCTCCCGTTCCCGTTCCCGTTCCCCCTCACACCAGGCGCGCCCCCGGGACGAAGCGGCACCGTGCAAAGGCCGCCGCGGTTCCGGGGCTCGCCTCGCCCCGCCTCGCGCGGGAAAGCGCTGAGGGGAGAGCCCCCCCGCGCCGCGCGCACCGCCTGCCCGCCACGCCAGACGAGGGTCGCGTCACCGCGCGGAGCTGCGACAGTAGCTTCGAACTTTCTAGAGCCAAGCAGGCAGCGTGCCACGCTCCGCGCGCCGCCGGGCGCGCTTCGCCCTAAAGCCGCGCACTGCCGCCCACCCCTCCATCCACCGACCGACGGACGGACGGAAGGACGGACTGACGGTCCGACCCCCTCCCGCCCGCCTAGCAACAGAGCCGTGCCGTGCCCTGCCCTGATTGGCTGGCGAGCCCGGGGCGGGCTGCGCGGCTCCCCCAGGCGGCAGGAGGTGGGTAGGGGAGGTAAGAGTGTCCCGCCGCCCGATTGGCTGAGGCGTCTGCCTCGCGCGCTCCGATTGGCTGCGAGAGGCGCCATCTGGAGCTGCGCGGCAGGGGGCTACGGCGTGAGGGAAGGGCTGCCGAGGAGAGAGGGCTGCTGTGGGCTGCCGGGCACCGGGCCGGCATCACCGCACGTGAGGGGCTTTCTTATTGTTCACGTGGCAGCTCACTGCGAGCTGGAGAGCCAGGTGGGTTGCTGTGAGCTGGCCTCAGGCAGCCCTGTGCCCTGGGAGGGACATACTAAGAAGTAAATGCGTTTGCTCCTGTCCCAAAATACCTTTCCTCGTGCTACATTTGGTATCCTCGTGATTTTTAACAGTTGCAAACACCTCGGGTTTGTTGCCTTGGTTATGCCTTCAGGGTAGGGTCCTGTTTGAAGGATAAGTGTGTATTCCCAATGCTATCACCAAATGTTACTGAGCGCTGAAGACTTTAATGTTACATGGCTTAATTACGGTTCTGTTGTGTTAATTCTATTAATGTTCTTTTATAAATAATCACAAATAGGAGTGGAGGAATGGATTTTTGGTAGATGTAAGTAAGCATGTAGGGTGATGAGAATCTGACAAGCAGCAACTTTTTCTGGAAAGGATTTTTTTTCTTTTTTTTCAAAGGTTTGAAAGGAAACAGAAAGATTGAAGGCTCCTTCCACTGAAAGAGCTTTATCAAATTAGAACAAAATTAATCTACATAATTGGCTTAAGGCACAAGACTTAGATATAGTACTGATACAATTAATTTTTATATCACCTGACATACAAGCTCTACTGAAACGCTTTGTTTGAACAGAAGAAATTATAGAGAACTTTTGCTCAAGCTGACTATTTTTGTAGTTAATTTCTTCTTCTTTTTCTAACAGGAACCTTTACTTACCAAAATGAGACACAATCTGGTGTGTCAGACACCTCCCACTGTCACTGTTCATGTAAAATCAAGTGCATCCAGATCACATCAGCAAAAAAACCTTATTAGACTAAAGCGGCCTACTTTTAAAGACCATGAAGAAAACTGTGAAAAAAAGGTTCCTAGTCATAAATGTCCCAAGGGACCATGTCTAGTTATTCATCGTCAGGAAATGACAGCTTTCTTTAGATTATTTGGTAGGTTAATAATGATAGATATCAATGTATTGCCTGAGAAAATTATTAAGCAAGTATGCTTTATAAACTCCATTATTTTGGGACTGCTTTTTATATAGCTACTAATGGCTGTGTCTTTGTCTAAATGCATTTTGTTGTTATATTTTAGTGTGTAAATATGTAATGCTTAAGATAAAAATACAGAAAGGGCTACCAAACTGATGAAAAGTATCTTTATAAATTACAAATGAAACCAAGGTGGTATGATACTTCCTTTTATGATCACTTCCCTTTCCATTTTCTCTTATATTTCAACAAATACATGTAAAACAATAAACATCTTGTTTTACACAAGGCTTAAAATGGCTGGACTCTTAGTCTTATAAACATGTTATTTATTGTGGGAATAAACATTTAGTGGGAGAAGTGGAATGGGAAGAAAATCTGAGGAGTTGTAGCATCTCTTTTGCATTTGCATCTCTGATAGAAAGTTTTGTATTTATTTTATTTAGTGAGGAGATTAAATAATAGCGGGAGATTACCCTTGGTTTTTTGAATACAGGAGTGAATCAGAGAGTTTGCAGTAATCCCATCACAGTACATGTTCACAGACAGTGATGCAGTGACCACAAATTAGCAAGTATTGTCTCATAAAGGCTGTCAGGTAATCAAGGTGCAGACCTCTCCACAGCCTATGGCTCATCAGAAATAAGGATATGCTGTTAGATGGAGCCACTTATGCTGGAAGAAGTTACAGAAACAGGAGAAGTACTCGTGATTTTTCACCTTCACTTGCTATTTATTACTGAGGATGAATGAAATGCAGTCACCAGATTTTCCACCTTGCCTTTCTGATAGTTTGTCTTCTTTGCTCACTTAATTTTTTTCATACCTAATCTCCTTCTCCCCTCAGTTTCTCTGTTATCTAATCCTGGATCTAGCTTTTTTCCTTTTATCTGGTTTAATAAAAGGACCATCTGTTATTTACAAATACTTTCTACCAAAAACAATTTTGGTGTTTGAAAGGCTACAGCTTTCTTTTGTTACAGATGATGATCTAATCCAAGACTTCCTTTGGATGGACTGTTGCTGTAAAATTGCAGACAAGGTAAGTGTATTTCCTTCTTTGTTAACAGAACATATACTGAATGAAAAATCTGCCCTTAATCACTTGATACTGTAATGCAAATATAGAACCATAATTTTTTTCTAATGCGTTCATATGGAAGCTACAAGAAACTCAATTTATGCTTTCTCATTGATAAAAATGACCAAAATATCTTTGCGCAAGATAAATGTCCGACGCATTTTAGGAAATGATATACTGAAATAATATATTGATACTTAATAATGAATGTAACATTTTACATTTTAAAACAGTATCTCTTGGCAATGACTTTCGTTTATTTCAAGAGGGCTAACTTCACAATAAATGAGCATACCAGAATCAATTTCTTTGTCGCTCTGTAAGTACTTTTAAATTACCTGACTTTATCCTAATAAACTTTGCATTATTTTATTTTTTTGGTTTTGCCACTGATAATTATGATATACAATGAGACTTCTTTAATGACTTTGTAGTTGTTTGGGTTCTTTATGATGTACAGAAACGTAATCTACATACTATATATAAATAGTGCAGATTCAACATTCTTCCTCTGGTGACCACCTGTGTGGAAAAAGCTTGAGCAGCAGTGAGGGGATGTTTGCATTGGTGTTGTGATAGACAGCGTGGCATTCTGCCTACCATACTGTAAATCTCTGAACTGTTTAAGCACTACAAGAAATACATGCAGGACAACACATGGCAACATATATGTGGCTCACATTTCCCGTTTTAAGACACTATTGTATATCTTTGCCAGCCTATAAGTCATTTGCACCAGAATGTTTCATCATGATACGCACCCCTGGAGTAACTTTTTATTAAAGTTTCTGTCAGCATGATTTAAGTCAACCGAAAAAATGTTGCTAGAGAATGTCTGAGAACTTTTTTTAACAGTTCTAAAATTTCTGCACTTTGACAGAGGTGGCAGTCAGGAATCTGTATTTACCAAGCCTATATAATCTCTCCATGTTTGGCTATACCGACAGAGTGATCCAGCATTTTCTTTCATAGTGTTAGGGTGCTCAGGTCATCTTTTTGTGTAATAGGGCTTCTCAGATGCTCTGATTTGCACACTAGCGCGAGGAGAGAGGGCCGTTTCTTCTACTGTAAATGGTATTGTGGGAAGCATCCACTGAGCATGGAGGAGAAAGCCGTCTGACTCCATTGAAGGGAGAAAAGCCAGGCCAGAAGAGCGAGAGGATTAGAAAGGGACAAAGGGTCTGGTGAGACTGGGACTAGAGGGAATCCTGGGGTTAGGAGCAAGTGAGAAAATTGGGGAGGCAACTAAAAGTCCTAATTTTTTCAGGTATGGTTTACAGGAGTTTAGTATCAGGTGGATCCAGAGGAAGTATTTTCCTGTTGTCTGAGAAGATGACCCAGAACAAAAAGCACACGGTGAAGGAAGGGAGAAATATGGACGTTAAAGTCATTTAAGGTTTTCTTTCATACAGGAAGGTAGACCTGTATTTTGTTGTTTGCTGCTGATTTAATGTGAGCAACGTAATTTTCCAAGAATAGCTAAAATCCATAAAGTAGAAAATGCAAAATTTAAGATTTTGTAAGATAGTTTTGAGCTTTACTTAGAGAATCAGTCAGAAACCGTTCATTTTAGTGCAAGGATATCTTGCCAGTTTGGAGAAGGCCGTCAGGGTATGTTAGTTCTTGCATGTCTACTCATCTAGGAGACTTTAGGGTAAAGCAATTTTTATAATAGCTTGTTTCTATTTACCCAAAGGATACACATGGAACTTTCTGATTAAGAAAATACTGTACTCCTGTGAGAAGAACTACTTCTATATTATGTCTTTAAATGTTAGAAATCATACTAATACAGGGATTCAAGATTAACATTTACAGATACAAACATATATGTTTGAAGGTATCTGGCGAATACAGTTGAAGAAGAGGATGAAGAAGCAAAGTATGACATTTTCCCATGGGCGTTGGGAAAAGCCTGGAGAAAACTCTTCCCTGATTTTTTAAAATTAAGAGATCAGCTATGGAGTAGAATTGACTACAGGGCTATTGTAAGCAGACGCTGCTGTGAAGAGGTAGGGAGGATTTTAATATTGTAGATGCTGAAACTACGACAATTAATACCAGCTAACAGTCTAGCTCTATATAAATACTTTCTTCCCTAAAGCGTGTAGACAAGTCATGGGAAAGAAAAGATGCAGCTAAAACTTAATGGTCTATTCATCCTACATGATGTGTTTTTTTTCTTCTGCATTTAAAATACATTCTTTGAAACTGTGCTTTTAAGGTAAGTTAAATATTTTACATTGCATTACTGTTAAAAGTGAAGTTTTTATTGACTAGAATCTTTATGCAAATATTTTTAAAACTTACCATCGGTTGTTTCACTTCATTAACTTCAGAAATAATATTGTGTGTGTGTGTTTGCTTTACAAATTTTAAGTTTGTACACAAGTAAAACATTCAAATAAAAATCCCAGCACCTCAGGTGAAATTTTAATCCCTTAAAAATTACCAATATAACCTCAGCTGACTTTTTAAGGTAGGGGTTTTTCACTGCATTAAAAAAAATACCTCAGAAGGACACACTTTTAACATTTGCTATTATTAATATAGTGTTATAAGCTTCATTTTGCAGACATCAGGAGGGGAAAAAAAGACATTCCGCACTTTTCAGGTGGAATGTATCTGTCTGGAAAAGCCCTGTCATGTTCTAAGAACATAATGTTTACTATAGCAGGTGGAAAAGAAAAATCTTATTTACGCTAGAATCCCATCTCTGGAGATGGGACTGGGTGCTTATGGGAAAAGTACAAAGAGCAAGGGAAGTGTAGAATGCTTTTCCCAGTATACCCTCCCAGCTTCCAATGGTCACCAGTTCAGTGACGTTTTGAACTAGAAGATCCATCTACTGTATATTTGGTGGTTAGTAAAAGACACCATCAAAGCATAGGCTGGTATTTATGACGATTCACGTGAATATACAAGGCTGTAAACTGTTGTGTTTCCACATCTGATTCATAACTGCTTCATGTACTCGTGCCTAAGGTAAGCAAAGTTTCTTGTGAGACAGAAGCAGATAGATGATACCCATTGCAGCTACGGAGTATTAATTCCATGAATTACACAGAATCACAGAATGTTCGGGGTTGGAAGGGACCTCTGCGGGTCATCTAGTCCAACCCCCCTGCCAAAGCAGGGTCACCTACAGCAGGCTGCACAGGACCTTGTCCAGGCGGGTCGTGAATATCTCCAGAGAAGGAGACTCCACAGCCTCCCTGGGCAGCTTGTGCCAGTGCTCCGTCACCCTCAGAGGGAAGAAGTTCTTCCTCATGTTCAGATGGAACCTCATATGCTTCAGTTTGTGCCCGTTGCTCCTTGTCCTGTCGCTGGGCACCACTGAAAAATCTGGCTCCATCCTCTTGACACCCACCCTTGAGATATAAGCAGTTATAAGGTCCCCTCTCAGCCTTCTCCAGGCTGAACAAGCCCAGCTTCCTCAGCCTCTCCTCATAGGAGAGATGCTCCAGTCCCCTCACCATCCTCGAAGCCCTCTGCTGGACACTCTCCAGTAGCTCCTCGTCTTTCTTGAAGTGGGGAGCCCAAACTGGACGCAGGACTCCAGAGGGGGCCTCACTAGGGCAGTGTAGAGGGGAAGGAGAACCTCCCTCGTCCTGCTGGCCACACTCCTGCTAATGCACCCCAGGATCCCATTGGCTTTCTTGGCAGCCAGGGCACACTGCTGGCTCATGGTCAACCTGTCATCCACCAGGACACCCAGGTCCCTCTCCACAGAGCTGCTCTCCAGCAGGTCCGCCCCAAGCCTGTACTGGTGCATTGTCTTCAGCTGTACGTTTTCCCATTATTTTTATGGTTTCTGATGTAATGGCTGTTCCGATAGGTGATGGCTATTGCTCCAACACATTATGCATGGCAGCGAGAACGTTCCATGCACCACAGCGGAGCTGTGAGAAACTACAATGACGATGAAGTACAGCTGCCCCGAGGACCTAGTGCTACACCTATAGACTGCCTGCTTTGTGGTAAGAAAGGAAGATTTGTACGACTAGGATTATCATCGTCTTCCTCCTCATCTACTGACACTTTGGAGATGATGGAATTACTTTCATCCCAGAATTTGAAGGACACCTTTCCAACTGAAAAAATGCTCGTTGACTCCCCTCCTTATTATGCCCAAGGTATGGTTTAATATTGCAAATAGTTTTCAATTAGACAACTGAGGCCATGTTTGCCCTTCAGACTACTGTAGGGACTACCGTGTCCATCTTGGTATGACAAAACACAATCCCCCTCTGTTAGCAGACATACGTATTACAAATGCATTTACCTTGGCAGAACTGTGCTTTTACTGCCATAGTTTCATTTTCATATCTTGTCTCTTGACTTCATGGAAGTAACAACTGCTGTATATTCTGAGTCTTTCCAAATTGCCTTCCTCTACTACAGCAGATTTTGGGTTGCATTCCAGTGTATTTAGGCATTTATTACTATTCTTGCATTATAAATTAAATGGGGAATCCTATTTTAAACACTTAGGATTGGCTAGAAGAAACAGTGAAAGTACTGGTGTGCGTTATGTGAGTTAAAAGAGCAAGTGTTACAGGAGTTAAAGTGCTCTTGTTGAGAGCACTGTTTTTAGAAAGGGCAGGCTCCTCAGTTGCTGTCATCAGTTTGGACATATGTTAAATCACGATGCACATTTTCCTTTAAATCTATCTGAATTGTTAACAGTTTACACAAGATTTCCTTTATGACTGTGATACGAGAACAATACAATAATTTGTTGTGAAAATTGTTTTATGTAATTGAATCTTTGCACATTAATCTACTCAAAATGGCATCCTGAGCCTTTGTATGAGAAGCCTCCATTACATACAGCAATTATGGGGCAAATACCCATTGTATAATTTATCATTACGAGTGGAACGCACTTGAGAAGTAAACTTCCTGGGGGAGCTGTATAAGGCCTCAGTTCTGCAAAGATACTTTCATGTACTTAACCACTGCAGAGTTCTTAGTGTGCCTATTTAATACAGGGTTACAGTTATTTTATAGCTCTTATTTTTTATTTGCATATCTTCTCACCAATATCCAAATTTTCACTATTATAGTAGGATTGTGTACCTGTGAATCACAACTGTGATTCTCAAGGGATCCCTCAACTTTGAAAAATTTGGCATTTGAATCTTCCTTGAGATACAGAACAAGTCAGGTGTCTACAACACGCAATTTAATAAATTTAAACGTGTAAACATCACCACGTGCTTATGTAAAGGCTTATGTGAGACCCTAAAAGACTTAATTTGAAATCTATTTTTACTTGAGAGATCTTGCTTTTCATATCTGACAAAGGTCATAAAAAACTGTGTTTATTTTGACTATTTGAGAATGCTTTCTATATAGTAAAGTTCACAAATAACCAGGCAACTTTCAGTGTGGGTGCTGGAAGCGAACGAAAGATATACATGTCAACAACTGGTCTTTATCTTGGAATAAGCACAGCTTTATCAAGAGAACAGTTTCAGTGAATTTCAGTTTCTCTTACAGTTGTGCTTAAAGAACACTGTTCTTAAAGAAACTGATAGCAACCAGCAGGTAGCCAGTGAAGTCAGAAGCTGCTTCACTTGCATTTCAAAGGGCAGACTTTGATCCGTTATTTTCTTACTAGATTTTTTTTCTCCTTATTTCTGGTAGACTACCAGAGCCTGTCCAGAAAAAGGAGACGAGGTAGCACCTTGAACCAAGACAAATCCATGGACTGGTTTACAAGCAATGAAGAATGAAATACATGCAATGAGACAGGAACAGGTACTGTGCTTTGCAGAACAATCTGTGTTGCACTGCAGCACCACACCTGATGATTCTGTTAGAACTTTTCCCTTTACCTAGCAGGTGGGATTTCAAATCTTCTATGCTGTAGAAATCAAATTGGTCATTACTTAACAGTTACACAACTTGCAAATATACAGCAACTACTTTGTAACATTTTATTTTATTCTGATACAATATTCAAGTTAGCAGCATCAAGAAAGCAGTGGTCGAAACTTTCTCAGCTTGGTAAGGAATGCTAATTAAAAAACAAAACAAGTTACTACTTTAGTATTTCAATATATAATGATTACTTTATTATTATAAGTTTTATGATTTCATGATGTAGTAACATGTCAAATGCTAGTACAAAAAAATTAGTATTTTTGAAAGTAAAATACCATTAAACATCTGAGATAAAACGTTTTGCACGTGTCTCACCTGAATGAGCCTCCTGCCAATATGATGGTCTAGCAACATAAGGCACCGAGCAGCATCTTTCAGCATCATCAGAAGGTGATTCTGTGAGAAGTAAGTTTTTTTAGTTCTTTCCAACAAGCGTAAAACATACATGCACACTAGAGTTCCCAATGCGCATGGATTATTTTTCCCTGACGTTTTCATTATGCTTCTGTTAAAGTGCTTTGTTATCACCTATCAGTACATTCAGACCTCTTTGCTCTGCTATGGATTTTGCAAATCTACAATAGTATAAGGCATCTTTTTTGGATTTGCCAGAACAGCAGGATCACAAAGCAGAGCACACTGGTAACATTTCTTCTATGGAATCCTTAAGCCCCTCTGGTTTCTCTAAAGCTGCTACAGGATGAATATCGAGGACTGAATTTTATTAAAAAAATAAACATTTGAAAACAGTAGTAATTCTTTATTTTCAGATTGCAATTTATTTTCTATTTAGTCTAGATTTTTAATAAGATATTTAAATAACCATTAATATATCCTTTTTCAAACCTAACAAGGTCTGCGCTGTCCAAAAGCTTGTCTATTCTTCACAATAATCTCAGCTGATCTAAGAAAAAAATACTGCCTCTTCCTACAAACTCTGCCTTCATTATATCTTCGGATTATCAAATTGCAGTAACAGGGTATCTCATCAGCAATAATGTTCTTACCATTGTATTCACTTTCTTTAAGAACTACTTGATCCTGAACATGGTTTTCTTCGTACTGCTTTTGAGGTGGTTCTTCAATATTTTCCTGAGTTTCCACCATTTGGCTTGATTTGCAATTCTTGATTTTAGCAGGGAGTACCAACCAGTTTCTATGAGTTACCTCAATGATCCTTTCACACAAAAAAGGAAGCTTGCAGGTCCGTATTCTGTCTAAAAGGTCAATAACCTGTGTGATGCTTTTGAAGAAATGCAAAGGATAAAGCAGTATTTCAAAAACTCGCATCATAAACTGTTAGTCTCAGTTCTACTGCCTTTGTCACATTCTTTACCTTTGAGGTTACACAAGTACTTCAATTTTAGGACAAATTAGCTAGCAACCTGAGTACAGTTATTTTGAGGAAGTCACTAAGTGAAAACTTCTACTGACCATAATGAGAATGTTCCCAAAGTAAAGGCCAAAGGATTTGGCCAAGTGTAATTTATACTGACTGCAACTCCCTAAAAAAAAAATTACATGGGGAAAAAAAATAATTTTGTTAAACATTTCATTAATGCTGGATGTATATTTTAAAAGATGTTTGGTTTTCTAACAATGTTAGGTGATGCCTGAATAAATATCTAAGTGCCAGAAGTAAATACTTACTTTGCTAAATACACGGCACACACTCCACCCTGTTTCAGACTTGGGTGTACAACAGGCAGAGCAGTCTGAGGGTTAAGCATATCCAGAACTATCTGCAAGAGAAAGATACAGACAATTTCCCAGGAAGTATTTTTATATATACCTATCTATCTATCTCAATTTTTCTCCATAGCAACAATGCTGAAAAAACAATGTTTATATATGGAAAATGAATGCATGCAACAGCAGTATGTAATCACAAACCAGTTTTATTAGTGCCTCTCAAAACCTTAGAAAAACCGGAGGTCCACACATTTACAAAACAAAGTCCTTGCTACTCCCACATGGATTCCTATTAAAACAGCAAGTAGCATTTCACCAACGTAGTAGTCCTGAGTTAACGTTAAACTTCCTAATAATTAAATTCCATTATGCGGACATTAATAAAAACTCTTGGAAGACTACATTTACTAACACTTTTGGAAACCTAGTTTTCAAATGTAAAAAAAAAAAAAATGTTCAAGTGCATCTTTATCATGAAAAGATCACACTACAGTCTCAATGTCTACCTTACTGTTTGTTTCAAGATCTAGAAAACTTTTGTCTTTGGCAATTTATCCATCTTCTGCTAGAAAACTACTCAAACTGTAAAACAATGGGATATGCAATATCTGATCCTTCCTGTGGATTGCTACTTTTAAAGTTTTAAAAAATTATATTTTTATGATATGTACTTTATTTCTTTGCTCACACAGCTGTAATTTGTTGAAAGCATTAATGTAAATAGTTTGTCCGCTTTACACGGAAGAGCGGTTAACATCCAGCTGTTTTCCCCAGCATGTCTCCCTTTAAAAAATCTGGGTATAAAAAGCAGGTTTCTTTCATTGATGAAGATCTGATTGTTTTTTCTCATGTTAAACTAGATATGGGAATCCCATTGTGAGTGTGAGCACTAGTTTTAATTTATGCAGAAATGATAAATGTCAAATGGGTGGATTTTTTGGACTTACTGCATCAAGTGTTACAGATTTCATATCCTCAGCAGCTGTTGAAATGTCTTTAAGGATGAAATCCACATTATCTGGCCACTCTTCCATATGTCCTTTTTCCCATGCAGCACGCCAGTGCCTGTAATTCTTCTTAGCTAAATTATGATGATCATCTCTGATTTCATAACTTATAACACGTCCTTTGGGCCCAACTGAGAACAAACAAAAGACACTAGACTTTACTGCTTTTGCCCCTGCATAATAAAGAATTTAGCAAAAAGTAGCATAGTAACAGAAGTACATGTTTAAATCTCAGCTTCACTTTAGGAAATAATCACATATGAAACTATGAATTACAATTTATTTTTTCTTTACCTTTAAAACAGATACATGCAGATAAAGTGCTGGGTTAGTTTTCCTACAGACTGAAATCCATCAATCCACAGATGACATAAAGCATAGTGACAGCAGTACAAACTGTTCCTGAGATGTCCTCCGAAAGTAACTCCTGCAGGAAAAGACGACTCGAGCATCTGTGGCCCTATCAATCTGTGATTCTCCTGCTACAGCTACCAGAGGTAGCAGCCGAGAAAGCTGCAACACAGGTTGCTACTCACAGATGCTGTAAACCTGATAGACAGTGACTGCTTCTGTTGTTAATAAGATTTGAAACTGATGGTTTTAATTTTTTTTTTAATAATCCTCATTTTTGCAAAGGTTTGCTGTTTTCCATGCATAGTTCTTTCTCCACCTGTCTCTTCTTAGGGTTGGGGAAGGGTGAGAAACCCCCCAGACCTGCTCACGGATCTCAGCCCCACAGACAAGTTTTCAAGTGTATGCTTTGATTTACACAGGCTTGTGTTATTTTCCTGTTCTTGTTTGTAATGGTAATAAATTGTTTTATTACTTGTTTTAAGTATAAATTTACTATCCTGAAATTTACCATATGAGTCCAATACACGATGTTCTTCATAAAGGAAGTGTTAACCAGGATATCCAGGCAAAGACAGCAGCATGTACATTGCTGTATTACTCTACGCTTGTATTACTCTTAATTTCTCAAACCTATCACACCATTAGCTTCTCCTCCTCCTTGCTGCTTTTTAATGGGCAAAACCAGCTTCTAGCAATCAGCAGCTCAGCGGGTGAGGTTCTGTGATTTTTTTTTAAAGCTATTTTAGGTTGGAGTCACCAGGCTCCTTCCCTCACCTATTTGATCCCGCTGTGATTCCATTCAGAAAACTGAACATAAGAGGGATGGGTTTCCTGGGAGTCTCTCCCTGATCTAGCTCACTCTGGGCTCTGTCTGATCCACAGCCACCATGTAAGGAGGGAAGGCTTCAGCAGTTGCCTTTGATCATCTTTAACAGTTGTAGAATCACAGCACCAACTCTTTATTGCTCAAGATTTTCAGGTTGGAAATATTGGAGGAATAAAATTGTTCACATTGGAATCGGTCTTATTCCTTCCTCTGCTCGTTCCAAAAATTTCCTACATTTTGAAAGTGACTTCTGGAAAAATAAGGACAACTAGTTAAAATGTCTAGGCAAAACTCTTCATTTTTTGTGAAGCTGCAGTATGTAATTTTCCAGTTCTCAAAGATTTTGAAGTCATGGTAAATGCTGCATTCTTAACACAGTCTTAACTTTGTCCTATTCCATGTCAGTAGTTTCTGGGAAAGACTAAAGAAGGAACCGAAAATAAAACATAAACTGAGAGTAACATGAAGAGAGAAGCTGAACAAAGTCTGTTAAATCAATGAGAATTTGGGAAATTAAATACTTCCATGAACCTTGGTAATGCATCCACTAGATTTAAATTGGAGCATTTACCTGTGTAGCAGCTATTTTTCTTGTTGCATATCAACGTACTAAATGGTGGCAAAATTAACCACCATTAGGAAAGAACAAATTGAATCTATTTATCTATTGGTCAGTGCCAAATTGTGTTAAGCTGTGACTAACACTGTCAGTATTTGGTGCCAATTTCAGTTCAGTACATTTGAAAATGGCAATACAGTCTCATACCGTTCTTCCCTCTCCTCAAGATAGAGCTGAAGTAGCGCATGAGCTCTGCTTTCTTCCCAACGCAGGGTTAGCACTCTGGCGATGCCAAGGATTTTGCTGACTGGGCACAGCTACAGCTAAATTAAAGTGATCACAACGACCCTACTGGACAAGACTGAAAAAGGAGAGGAATAATTGGTTTGTCCAGGTGGGTTTGTATGAAATGGCCATGGTGGACTGAATACCCAAGGCAGAAAATAATTCGCTGTATTTAGGAAAAGATAACTTCTGCCTTAGCCAACATCAGGTATTCAGTCTCTTTCTTCAAATTTAGGGTCTGGCTGTACAGGAAGATGGGCAAAGTTAATGACTCTCACTTTCCCCTCTCTCCAAATGCATCTCTGGAAAGAGAAGTGCTGACTTTCATCTTCTGTTTTGTCAGCTTCTAGCTCCCATTCCATTGCTTTGAGGATAATCCCATACTATCTTCAAAGCCTATCATGGAAGTACCAAAAAACCCTTAGTTTATTGCAGAAAGGTCATCGGAAGTAACTAAGGAATAGCAGCAGGAGACAGAAACAGGGAGAGGGAGCAGAGGTACAACCGCTGACCTGAGAACCTGGGCTCAATGTGTATCAAGCCCACCTGCAGCTGAGTGATCTTGGGTCAGCATTTCATGGCTGACCATTAGAGTGTTTTCAATTGAATTAGTACGCCAGGTGGAGATTTCTGCAGCTAAAACAAAGGACTAAGAAGAAAAAACTGCTCTGTTCCATCTCAGCAGGGGATCCTCCAGATTTCCTTTGCTGCTGCCTACATGCCTCCTACCGATTTTAAACTCCTGATGGATCTCAGCACTCTAGTTTGTACCATTCACTGGGTGTAACCATTCCTCACGTTACCCTCAGGAGTATGACTTGGCATCCCAGGGTGGGACTGGAGTGAGTTTTAAGGTTGTTTCATGGTCTTGAACAAAAAGAGCAGCTGATCTGCTTAGTTTGTCTCCCTCACAAGAGTGTAAGAGGAAGCATCACCTCCCACAGATACTTGTCTGGCTGTACGTGGGAGTATGGAAACGTTTTGTATCTTGAACTGTTGAATGACACAGAGTACAACTGCAAAGGCAGCCCAAACTGTAAACATTTTACAAAGACAGCATAGTCTATAACGCTGCTTTTTAACAAACTTTGGGAAGTAAAGAAATGCTGGGGTTTCAGAGGAGCTCAGGAAACAGGGTTGTTTCTCAGGTTCAGTGACCACTGCTGGCACCCTCGGGTGTTCAGTTATTCTGATGGTGGGGTGCCCACAAACGCTGACTTTGAACACAGGCCTTGGGGTTATGCAACTCCAGTGTTTCTGCTGTATCCATTCAAGATGATCCATGATGAGGTTCACATCTTTACCCTCGAAAGTCCTTTAATGTTGCAGAGAAGGACAATACTCTGCAACAGCAGAAACACATTTTAAAAAGCGTGAAAAATAAATTCAGATGGTGCTTTATTTTTCAGGTGCACGCAAAAGCAATTACAGCAAACAACAGTGGGGTTTTTGTTTCATTTTGTTTTTCTTCCTTAAGGAATTTGTTCTGTCAGGAGCCCATAAATCAAGTTACACTGAAATGTGGTCCACTAGCAGGACAGCTACAGATAAGATGAAGTGTAAGGGTGAGGTTTCACCCTCACTCACGTGGCTGAGTGCAAAGGCTTCTACCTTTCAGAGCTATGAGGCCTAGATCAAACCAGGCTAGCTGTAATATGAAAAAATAACAGTCTGCGTCCAGACAAGCATTTTCACTGGTACACAGCAATCTGATTATTTGTGCCATCCATCAAGATGAGTAAAAGGAAACTGAGAAAGGCAAGAGACTGGAGAAAGAGTCTAGTATGATTAAGCCAAATGCAACAATAGTGATGGCTGAAACTCAGCTTTCTGCAGGGCCTTCAGTAACCCTTTGTACTACAGCCCTCGAAATAGAGTCAATATGGTTTGCAGTCCCTGCACTGGCTCTGGCCAGATCCAATCTTCCTTTAAGTCAACCAACTACACACAAACATGTGAACTACAGCAAAACTTTTAAGAACTGACCATAAGTATTTGGCCAAAAGAAAGGCAAAGCATGATAAGGGAACTGTGCTGTGTCTACGTTTTCTAATAACAGGTTCTCACCTGCTCTTGAGAGAAACAAGCTCATGGCACCAGACCCACTGCCAGTTTCCAGAACAGTGTCTCCTGGGTGGATATCCATCATCATCAACAGAGCACTTATATCCTGTGGGTGAGAAAGCCACGGCACGTTACTATTCTTGGAAACTACGCGTGAGATTCGGCCGGCAACCTCCCAGTCGCCAGCCATCGCGGTGAGCAGCTGGCACCTTGGGGTAGGCGATGGTGGGCCCCCGCGGCATCAGCAGCACGTACTCCTCCAACGAGGGCCGCCTCAGCAGCAACCCCGCCCCGGCCGACGTACGTAGCACCTGCCCGGGCAGCTGCCCGATGATGTCGCGGTGAGGCAGGAGGCCGCGGGGGCTGGCCAACACCGAACCCTCCGCCAGCCGGCACAGCAGCTTCAGCGTCGTGTTGTACTTCCTCCGCATCTCCGCCAGCGCCAGCTCCCCGGCTCGGAAAGGGCCGGGACGCGCTCCCTCAGTCTCAGGAAACACCTGAGGGGCGGCCTCTTCTTCTTCCTCCTCCTCCTCAGGGGGAGCCTGAAGGGCGGCCGCGCACCGCCCCACCGCCGCCGCCTCCTCCGGCGGCAGCAGCCGCCTCACCCGCTCCAGCGGCGACAGCGACGTCTCCCATGCCCGCCTCCGAGGCCTCCCGCCGGAGGAGGAGGAGGAAGAGGAGAAGGAGGCGGCCCGCCACAGCCCGCCCCAGGCCCTCATGAGGAGCGAGGCGGGAAGAGACGCTCAACGCTCGCCCCCGCGCGCCTGCGCCGCCCGCCCCGATGACGCCGTCCCGGCGTCATCGGGGCGGGCGGCGCAGGCGCGCGGGGCGAGCATGCGGCCCGTGCATGCGCCGGCGCGGAGGGCCGGGAGAGGGAGCGCCATGGCGGCGGCAGCGTGTAGCGGGGAGGCGGCGGCGCGGGCCCTCTGCGCCTTCTCTCCCCGCGACCGCCGCTGGTTTGCCATCTCCGGTTCGGACGGGCGCCTGCGGGTGTGGGAGACGGCGAGCAGCCGCTTGCAGCACGAGTACGTGCCCTCCGCCCACCTCAGCGCTGCCTGTACTTGCCTGGCCTGGGCCCCGCCGGGGGGACGCCCGCCCCCCAGCAAGGTACGGGCAGCGTCTGAGGGGAGGGAGGCGGCGGGGAGGGGGGCGACGGGGCGCGCACGGCGACACGCTGGGTGGAAAGGAAGGGCTGGGACGGGGACGGCGGAGCCCCGAGCAGCCTCGACGCGTGGCCGCGGCCCGCTCGGCTTCACCCCGCCCTCCCGGCGCCATGTGGCGGGGGTCGGCGTGGCTGGGCAGGCCGGGGAGCGGAGGCGCGGCGTCCCGCGGCGGGGGAACGGGGTGAGGGTCCCGTGGGGGAGGGAAGGACCGGAGCTCCGTGGGTTTCAGCCACCGGCCCCCCCCCCCGCGGTGTTTGTCCACGCGTGGCGTCCCCGGGGGTGGGGTGGGCGCGCGGGGAATCGGCTTCCCTCAGAGGAGCGCCGCTGGATGGCTCTTCATAAGGCGAATTTCGCTTGTTGGTGGGGAAGCGGCACTGGAGGTTTTATATTATTTTTTTAAACGCCAAACAAAAAAAAAAAAGAGCTATTGACAGAAGCACTGACTGTGTAAAATTATTTGTCTTTCGTATAACCTACGTGGAAGAAGCCTTCCTTGAAGGAGCAAGGTACGTTACTTCGTGGTACATCTCACCTTAATCAAAAAGGTGATGCTACAGAGCAGGTCATCCACAGGTGCTGTGCGTCTGCTTAGCTTACGTACAGTTCACATTCCACTAAAGGTGGTATCTGCCTTACCCTTGGAAGTATTTCCGTGCTAGCTGCTACGCTGTCCGTGACGTGTCTTCCCCAGCTCGGGAACCCTGCGATAGGTATTCAGTAGCTTTGTCGAGAGCACACATCAGAGGGGTTGGATGTTCTCCACCTTGAATTTGTTTTATTTAACTTCACCTCAGGTGAACACTCGACCTGAAAATACCTGGAGTACATACAGTAAGGTACCTTTTCATCATGTTTATGTTGAAGTAATCCTCTTTTCTTTAGCTAGAACATACAGTTTCCTGAGAAAAAATGTATCCCTTGGATAAAGTATGTGAAATCCACCCTCTTTGTCTTAAGAAGTTGGGAGGGCTTTTTAAAACGTGTTTTGGTATATCAGCAATTCAGTTGATTTGAAATACTGCAAGAGGTATTTCAAAATACTTAACACACAGATTACCAATCCAAAGGAAGGTGGTATTGTCTCATTTTTCTCAGTTGAGCATCTTAGTCCCTGGGCTTTGAATATTCCCGGAACATTTGAAGAATGCGGCAGAAAGGGTTAGTTTTGTTTTGTTTGTCATGTAACTTTAAAGAAAAAGGGATACATGTGTTAATTGCAGGGCTGTGTAGGTTCTTATTTGTTTTTAACTAAAAATGGTATGTGAAAATGAGGTTAATCTAGCCTGAGTGAAATAAAACTTAACCTGACATAGTGCACTGCTGTGATGCTGTAAGTCAAACACAGGAGCTTTCTGAGTGGCTTTTAAAAGCTAACCCTTTTCTAGAGACCCACCCCTAAACGCCACAGATGCTCCAATTTAACCTGGTTTAGGGTTGTATGGAAAATGGGTTTAATCAGACAGTATTTGGGTACCTCTCAGTGTTTTCTAATTGTTCCAGTAGTTTGAATGCTGTCCACTGCTTGAAAGTTGGTATGTGTTCAAGTGGAGTTGGAAAACCTACTCTTTCTCAGAATAATTATGCCATAAACTTTTATAATTCATTGGTTTGTCCTTGGAGTGAACTGAAGAACTAAAGCTGTGATGGTTCTGCCAAATATATTTTATTGAGTGCGTTTTTTCTGACATTATGTAGTCTTTTTTTTTTATTCCTGGAGAGTTGTCATATCTCTAGGTAGCACTAGTATTTGGTGGCCAGCACTAGAACTGTTCCAGTAGGTATCTATAAATGGTGTTTGGCCAAACTGCACCTAAACTAAGTATGTTTTGGACTGCTGCCATATCAATGAAGGCCGTGTGTTACAGGGTAATATTAGAAATTGAGTTTTGAACTGCAGGCCCTGGAATTGCTGATGCGGTGGTGGCTTACTGGGATGTTCCCTGCATGCGAGCTTGCGTAGTGTCAGTGTTTCCTGCCTGCAGTGTTCACCGTCTGCTGCTCCATGAAGCGGTGCCTGGTGCAAGAGTATGTGGACCACCAACTTTCAAAATGCCTTCTTCCATTTTCTTCCTAGTAAGATGCGATTGCTCTGTCATCTGCAACTCTCCAGAATCATTAAGCCCCCCCCCCCCCCATTTTGATGTTTAAGTGCACTTCATGTGTGAGCAGCAGAGATCGGATTTCTGGTTTTGTGTTTGTGTGTGGTTTTGTTTTTTATTTAAGCCTCAGTGGCTGACCTACTCAAGTAAGAACATTATGGAAAAATATGTGCACAGTCCTTTTTCAGGTAACTTCTTTTAACCATCCGTACTAGTTAAAACACTGTGCTGTTTTAGGTAAAGGTGAAGGATTTCTAAATAAACTTGAGTTTCCATAAATCTGAAAAAAAATCAAAAGGAAACTGATAGTTGGTACAGTTCAGCTCCCCTATCCTATCCATGAAAACAGGGTGCTGTTGTACTTTAAGACCTTGATCTACAAGTGAATCCCACATGGATGTCTACTGCAGTTGGCAGTCTGTATATGTACTAGTGTAATGCGGAGTAAGAAGTTTGTTGGTTTTTTAACTTTTTTTAAGTTTTCTGAGGGCTTTTAAAATCATCTCCACCATTAATAGGTGTCTGAATTTTCCACTGGCGTTTCCTTCATGCAAAAATTTCTGACAAAATGTCGCATTAATAATGCTTATAAAGGGCGGTCAATAAAGAAATGCATGTGAAAGAATAATTGAAAAAACCTTCACTACCTCTAGCTTTCTTCTTGACACAGGAAATAACTGTGGACTGTAGTGGAATTTTTGTTGTATCTTTAGGTTGTTCCAAGGGAAATCGGCCATAACAAACCGAAATGGAGGGTGAACAAATTTTGGTTAAAAGATTTATGCAAGGGAAGACAAAAAAAAAAATCTGTTCTTAATTGTGGCTTTGCTTTGCAGTCTTGGGGTGTGTGAGGTGGTCAGTGAAACCAACTAAAGAGATTGAAAAGTACCAGACAACACATAAACTGTGCTTGCACCTCCACTGGCTATGTGGCTCTTCCCTTTGCATGTCAGACAGCAGTTTCAAGATGGCTTAGTTGGCGCTGCTGACAAAAATTTAACTAATTCAGTCTGTTCCCATATATTGTCTTAAAACCTGGTTGATTTACTTGTGCTTTGCAACTGAGATGGTTTCTTAGCACCTATGTTTTCATAATATCTCACAAACACTTTTCTTTCCCAGGAAAGATGAAGCCCAAACAAATGCTTGCAAAAAAACCCAGTGTAATCTCTTCTCTCAAGAGCCTGCTTTTGATGTAAAAGTATCTATGTAGCATTTTGGTATTTGTCGGCTTAAACCAAAACACTTTCCCTTGCAGAAGGTGTTTGTGTTAAATACAGAGGAAAAGAAAGTCCTGCTTCAAAGAACCACAGTATTTATTGTGCACTGTTAAATGTTTAAATCTTAGTTGAGGTGAAAACTCCCAAATACTGATTGTCGTTATATCTCTAGACCTGAGTAAAAATTATTTACGTTCACTGTGTGTTACAGAATCACAGAATGGTAGGGGTTGGAAGGGACCTCTGTGGGTCATGTAGTCCAACCGCCCTGCTGAAGCAGGGTCACCTACAGCAGGCTGCACAGGACCTTGTCCAGGTGGGTCGTGAATATCTCCAGAGAAGCAGACTCCACAGCCTCCCTGGGCAGCCTGTGCCAGTGCTCCGTCACCCTCAGAGGGAAGAAGTTCTTCCTCATGTTCAGACGGAACTTCCTGTGCCTCAGTTTGTGCTCATTGCCCCTTGTCCTGTCGCTGGGCACCACTGAAAAGAGTCTGGCTCCATCCTCTTGACACCCACCCTTGAGATATTTATAAGCATTTATAAGGTCCCCTCGCAGCCTTTTCTTCAGGCTGAACAAGCCCAGCTCCCTCAGCCTCTCCTCGTAGGAGAGATGTTCCAGTCCCCTCACCATCCTTGCAGCCCTCCGCTGGACTCTCTCCAGTAGCTCCTCATCTTTCTTGAACTGGGGAGCCCAGAACTGGACACAGTACTCCAGATGAGGCCTCACTAGGGCAGTGTAGAAGGGAAGGAGAACCTCCCTCGTCCTGCTGGCCACACTCTTCTTAATGCACCCCAGGATGCCACTGGCCTTCTTGGCAGCCAGGGCACACTGCTGGCTCATGGTCAACCTGTTGTCCACCAGGACACCCAGGTCCCTCTCCACAGAGCTGGTCTCCAGCAGGTCCGCCCCAAGCCTGTACTGGTGCATGGGGTTGTTCCTCCCCAGGTGCAGGACCCTGCATTTGCCCTTGTTGAACCTCATCAAGTTCCTCTCTGCCCAACTTTCCAGCCTGTCCAGGTCTCGCTGAATGGCAGCACAGCCTTCTGGTGTATCTACCACTCCTCCCAGTTTGGTGTCATCAGCAAACTTGCTGAGGGTAACTCTTCACCCAGGTCGTTGATGAAGAAGTTAAACAAGACTGGGCCCAGTACTGACCCCTGGGGGCACCACTAGTTACCAGCCTCCAACTAGACTGAGTGCCACTGATGACAACCCTCTGAGTTCTGCCATTCAGCCAGTTCTCAATCCATCTCACTGACCACTCATCCAGCCCACACTTCCTGAGCTTCCCTAGGAGGATATCATGGGAGACTGTGTCGAAAGCCTTGCTGAAGTCTAGGTGGGCAACATCCACAGCTCTCCCTTCATCTACCCAGCCAGTCATACCATCGTAGAAAGCTATCAGATTGGTCAGGCATGATTTTCCCTTGGTGAATCCACGCTGACTACTCCTGATAACCTTCTTTTCCTTCACTTGCTTGTTGATGACCTGCAGGATAAGCTGCTCCATCACCTTTCCCGGGATGGAGGTGAGGCTGACTGGCCTGTGGTTCCCTGGGTCCTCCTTCTTGCCCTTTTTGAAGATTGGAGTGACATTGGCCTTTCTCCGGTCCTCGGGCACCTCTCCTGTCCTCCAGGACCTCTCAAAGGTGATGGAGAGTGGCTCAGCAATGACATCCGCCAGCTCCCTCAGCACTCGTGGGTGCATTCCATTGGGGCCCATGGATTTGTGGGCATTCAGATCACTTAAGCGATCCCTCACACAGTCCTCCTCGACCAAGGGAAAGTCGTCCTCTCTGTAGGCTTCTTCTCTTACCTCCGGGACCTGGGGTTCCTGAGGGCCTGCCTTGGCACTGAAGACTGAAGCAAAGAAGGCATTCAGTAGCTCTGCCTTCTCTGCATCCTCCGTCACCAGGACACCCGCCTCATTCAGCAGCGGCCCCACATTGTCCCTAGCCTTCCTTTTGCTGCTGATGTAGTTGAAGAAGCCCTTCTTGTTGTTTTTGGCATCCCTTGCCAGCTTCAGTTCCAGGTGGGCCTTGGCCTTCCTTGTCACATCCCTGCACGCTCTGACCACGTTCCTGTATTCTTCCCAAGTGGCCTGTCCCTCTTTCCACATTCCATGGACCTTTCTCTTCCACCTGAGCTCCAAGTGTTGTCTGCTGTATGACAGATTAGCTATACCACATGGAGCTTGCACAGAGCTGATTGCTCACATTTTATCAGTCTCTAGCTGCTCATCAGTGCAAATATATCTGTTGTGTAAAGGAAGCATTAGCTTGTGCAAAAGTGTGTTTGTTTTTTTTTTTTATTGGAGGGAATGCTTTGCTATGACGTAACAAGTGTACGGAGACTTACCAAAGTCCAATTCAAAACTAATCAGTAGCATTAGGGATGATTTTTTTCTTCTGAAGTCCTTGAACGGTTTTTTCCTTTTTTTTTTCTTTGCGTGTGTGTGTGATTAGTTATGTGGGATTAATTCAGTGAGAATAAATGTAGTGGCGGCTTCTGCCCTCTTTATTTTAATTTCACATGCTCAAGAGCCAGTTTTATTCCTTCTCCCCTTGTCAGTGATGTGCTGCATTCACCTGGTTTTGGTTACGATAGATGAAATCCCTACTTGAAGTGTTTGATAGCACTTGCAAAGCAAGAGAGTGAAGACTTTAGAATTGCCTGATCATAGGAGGACCTCTGATACTGACGACAGGACTTGGGCAGAGCACTTAGCTTCGAGTCCTGGTTGCTTCCCTCTGCCGAGTGGGGTAGCACTTTCTTTTTAAGAGGCATTATGAATACTTAATATTTCCAAGACTCTTCTGCATAGCTTTTTAGAAAAAATAAACTGATCGTTCTTGATGAAGCATTTCCATTTTGTGGGTGAAGTATTCTGATAGTGTTAATCTTTACCTGTGCCTCTGGCACACGAACTCTGTGAAAAACTGAAATGTGGTTTTTTTTCCCCCTCATGTATGTGGTCGCTAGGCTAGCAAAATGGCCTCCATCAGATGTTTCCAGGTGACTCATAGCAACTTCATTACCTTGTCCGTGGAGGCAGAAGATGAATCTCTAGGCTGCTTTGCATTTCAGTGTTGTTATTTGGTGTCTTAGGAGAGTTTGTGCTGGCTGACTGGGTGTCAAACTTACAGAAGCCTGTTTTTTCACCCTCTGCTTTAACACTGAGATTAGCTGGTCAGAATATTTTATTTCATGTTTTCTCTCTTTTGGTTTTCCAGGATGGCCCCCAGAGGAAAAAACGGAAGTCTGAAGTTGCAGAAGAGGACAGGCAGTTAGATGTCCTGGCTATTGGTACAGCAGTTGGTAGCATTTTGTTATACAGCACAGTAAAAGGAGAATTACAGAGCAAGCTAGTAAGTTGTTCACTCTTCATCATGTGCTAGCAAACACTGATGGTTTCAGTCAGTTTATTTTGTTCTTCTGCTGCTCAGAAATGGAATAAACTAACCTAATTATTCAGATCTTTTTTTTTCTTCTTAATAGTTGCGTATATGGATGGAGGTGCAGTAATTCAGGTGCTTGGGAACCTTCAAGTGGTGCTTTTTCTATTGTAGGCAGCATATACACATTGAGAAATCTTGCTTTCAAAGTTGGTGCAATATTTTAACATTGTGCATGGATTTGTTATTTTGCATTAAAATAACAGTAATGATGAATTGTGTAACTGAAGAGTGAAGTCCTCCGTGGGAGTGTCATGCCCTCAGTTCCTGCACATTATTGTGGGAGAGGAGGGCAAGATTGAAGTACTCGTTGACTCTTGGGAAGGTGTCATGTTGATGGACTTTTCTGTAATTCACCTCCCTTCTGGAAGCTTTTGAGCTCTCTCAGCGCATGGTCTTTCTCGAATGACATACACTGGTTTTCGGTTTGCCTTTCTCATTGATAACTCCCCTGTTACTCCTGAGTACCTTGGTTTTAGTCTTGGGTTACATAATGAGGAAAATAAATCTGTATGAATGACTCTGTGCAATACTTTGAGATTCTTGGGTGTACTTTTGCTTCTAAACTGTTAGTTGTATGTAGGGTGATAAATGTACGTGAATTTAGGGAAAGCAGTGACTTCTTAAAGTCATGATATGTGCAAGTGACACTAGCTAATGAGTATCAGCTCTTTTTTATGGAAAAGCTGTATTTATGCCTGAAAACTGTGAACAAAATAAAGGAGTTTCTGGTTAAAATTTACAGTTTCAGTCAGTTTGAGAACACTGGATGCTCTCCTGTAGGAGCAGGATAGCAGATGTTTTTTGGCGAGTACCTTTTTTTTTTACAGATAAGTAAAAGATTATTCCTGCTAGAATAAGAGCTGTCACTTTCAGCTGTCCTTACTGAGCAGGGTGTCTTGCTGTGATGTATTTTGACTCACTCAAAGTTGGTTTGCAGTGACGCTTTTGGGAGTAGTCAGAGTTGTCTGTTGCCAATTCTAATAGTGAAATTTTATAAACTCCAGGAAATACTTTCATAAGCGATTAAAGGTTATGTTTGAGCTGCAAAATTTTTGGTTGAGAGATGAATTGTACTTCTTTGTAGGGTCTTCTGATCTGATGGTAGCTCACTGTTGAATGATGAGTACGAAGGGAAGGCTACTCATCTCTGAATGTACTTAAGCAAGCAGGCACTTCGATGACTGTCAGCAAGACATCTGTGCTAGCCTTTCCTTTGAGCAAATTTCATACTGTTACACAGCCTTGTTTGTATGTATAAAAATAGTGGGCAGGACAATTTTGTTATTAACTCTGAAGTGCTAGAACAAGAATTCATTCAAATACCTATGTGTATGTATCAAACTATGAAATACCTTTATATAACTGTATATTGGTCTTTAAAACCCCACTCTGTCTTCAAGTTACTGATGATTTGAATTTAGTTCTCAAAAGAGCAGCTTGTTCACATTGTTGGCGTAGGGAAGACTCAGTAGTCAAGAATTCTTCATTTATTAGCGATTTGACCCTTTTTTACCTTCTGTAGGATGGTGGTCATGACAACAGAGTAAACTGTGTGAGATGGCATCAGGACAACTGCTGCTTGTATAGCTGTTCAGAGGACAAACACATTGTGGAATGGAACACACAGACCTGCAAAGTAAAGTGGTAAGAGATGCTGGTTTTTGGTCAAATTTGTTTGCGTTTGCTGTTGTGTGTTTCCTCCCTCACAGGTTTTAGTGAGGCCCTATTGAAATTGCTGCACTCTGCTATCCAGGCTTAATGCCCACTGTACAAAAGTGACTGCTGGCTATTATTTTTCTGAGATTGTAAGTGGTTTTATTATGGCATAACAGAGTAGTTCTCATGGTTGAGTTTCTTCCTCTGTGTATTGGAAAGACTAGACGAAATGACTAACAGTGCTGAGAGGGATTTGGGTCCCTCCATGCTAACTTCTCGTAGGACATGGGCTTGCAGTTCCTTTTGTGATGCTGAAAAATCTAAATTATAGAAAACTTCCTTGGAAATATGGGGTAGCAGACACTGGAACAACTCATCCCAATTAAATCAGTTACCTGCACCTGGCTTTGCTCAAAGGGCCTTGCTGTGATGATAACCCACTTGGTTTCGCTCACTACTGATGTGCAGTGGGGACAGTTCCACTTGGCTGTCTGAGCAGGCTGCTATGGTTTAAAGTGCTGTTGAGCGAAATAGAGCTTAGTGCAGAGTAACGAGATATCTGCTGTAGGCATTCGCTTTTTTTTTGTAATAACGTCAAACCATTTTTAAAGTTCAGAGAAGAAACCAAGGTTTTTATTAACAATCTTTGTTATCTTCAATAAAAGCCTAGTGTGTGATGGCACCTTGACCTTTCTCTTAGGCTGCTGTTTCTTTTTCATAACATTTCCCACTGTTGGGTTATTCTTACCGTAGCTCTGCTGGTTTTGTTAAAGATGGTGTGGGCACTGCAGACAGCCCGTTGTCAGTAGCCTCTTTGATTTGCCTAGAAAGGAGGTGCATCCTGAGGTTGTATTAAAGTGAGACCCTGACGTAAAGTAGCAGAAGATGGCTGTAAAGTCTGTCTCTAGCCTTCTTTTCCTAGGATTGAACACACCCAGTTCCCTCACCTTTTCCGCTTACATTCTGTGCGTTAGTCACTAAGCCGCCTTTGTGGCCCTCCACTGGATTTACTCCACTACATCAGTGAGTTTCTTGTACTTTCCCAAACTGGCCGTAGTGCTCACATGCAGTTTCAAAAGTGTTGCACAGAGGAGAGGAATCAACTTTCCTTGACCTGCTGACTTACACTTTAGCTAATACAAATCAGTATGCAGTTGACCTCATTGCCACAAGGACTCCCTGCTTACTCATGTTCAGCCTGACTATGTGGACCACAAGATTCTTTTCTGCAAAGCTACTTTCTAGCCATTTGTCCTCAGCCTATACTGGTATTTTTCTGTTGTTTATGCAGGACTTCACAGTTTCCTTTGAGCTTTGAGATTCTGGCAGCCTGTTTCTCAAGCCTGCTGAGATGCTGCTGAGTAGCAGCCCTGCCCTCCAGCCTCTCAACTGCTCTCCCTAATTTGTTATTGAATGTGTACTTGTTATGTGTGCATTCTGTCCTGTTTTGAGGTCATTAATGAAGACCTGGGCAATTACTGAGGATGTTAAACAGTATTGGGATGTCCTTAGGGTTTCACACCAATAACTGGCCACCAGCTGGACTTCATACCAGTGATCACGACTGTTTGAACTCAATGATTCAGCCAGTTCTTATCCCTCCTTAGAGTCCATGCATTCAGTCTATATATCTCCGATTTGGCTGCAAGGACACTATGTAAGACATTGTCAGAAGCATTGGTAAACTCAAGTTAAATGGCATACGTGGCTCTCCTCTCTTTAAGAAGGGAATCAGGTTGGTACGGCACGATTTGCCATTTGTAAATCTATGCTGAATGTTCCCAGTCACTTTTTTGACCTTTGCATGCGTGGAAATGGCTTACAGGAGGATTTGTTGTGTAACCTTCCCTGTTGTTTCCTGGGTTCTCCTCCCTGTGGATGATTTTGTCTCTTTTTTTATTTTCATCAGATATTTCTCCTGACCTACGTGGCCACTCAAAATAATAGTGTGATCTTCTAATAACACTGGCCTTAGCAGTTCTGGATGCATCCCAATCAGTCTTAAGGAGTTGCATGTGTTGGATTTGCTGTTGTGATCCCTGATCTGATCTCCCTTTACTATGGGGAGTGCTTTACTCCCTCTGACTCTGGCACTAGGTTCGGGAACTTGGGAGGCCTGAGAAACTTTGATCTTCCGTGATTTGGCCTTTTCTGTGTATTTATTGGGTCTCTACACGATTCAGCAGCAGGCCCACACTTTCCTCAGTGACCATCTTACTGCTGCTGATGTACTGTACATATATGTCCTTTTGTTGGCTTTCGTGTTCCCTACTGGCTTGAACACCAGCTAACTTTTGGCTAATTCTGTCCCTGCATGCCTGGACAATATTTTTATACTCCTTTGTGAAACTTATCTCCCCTTTTACCTTCACTATGTTTCTTCTTTGTGTTTTTGAGTTGAGTCAGGAGTTACCCACTTGGCGAAGTCGGCCTTCTGCAATACCTTGTGATTTTCTGCTCATTGGAGTGGACCATTCGTTTGCTTTGAGAGGGTTATCCTGGAAGAGCAACCAGCTTTCTGGGCCCCTTTGCCCTTCAGGGTAGCCTCCAGTGGGATCCTGTCAATCAGTTCTCTGAAAAAGTTGCAGTCTGCTCTTCTGAAGTCCAGGATTGTCATTCTGCTGTTTATCTTGCTTGCTTTTCTTAGGTTCTTTAAATCTATTATCTTGTGGTTGCTACAGCTGGAGGTGGTCATCAACCATCACATCCCCTACCAGTCTGGTTTTTTTTTGAGTAGCTGATCCAGTAAAGCACCTTTCATAGTCTGGTTGTAAATGGCTTGCATAAAGAAAAGGTTCTCAGCACTTGCCAGCAATCTCTAGGTCTACTTGTGCCCTCTGATGCTGCCAGCAGTTGCTGGGGTGGTTAAAGCCTCATAGAAGAACTAGGGTATGGGATTATGAAGAATTATCTATTTTTATCTATTGTAGATACACCAGAAGGCTGTGCTGCCATTCAGCGTGACCTGGATAGGCTGGAAAGCTGGGCAGAGAGGAACCTGATGAGGTTCAACAAGGGCAAATGCAGGGTCCTGCACCTGGGGAGGAACAACCTCATGCACCAGTACAGGCTTGGGGTGGACCTGCTGGAGAGCAGCTCTGCGGAGAGGGACCTGGGTGTCCTGGTGGACAACAGGTTAACCATGAGCCAGCAGTGTGCCCTGGCTGCCAAGAAAGCCAATGGGATCCTGGGGTGCATCAAGAAGAGTGTGGCCAGTAGGACGAGGGAGGTTCTCCTTCCCCTCTACACTGCCCTAGTGAGGCCTCATCTGGAGTACTGTGTCCAGTTCTGGGCTCCCCGGTTCAAGAAAGATGAAGAGCTACTGGAGAGAGTCCAGCGGAGGGCTACAAGGATGGTGAGGGGACTGGAGCATCTCCCCTACGAGGAGAGGTTGAGGGAACTGGGCTTGTTCAGCCTGAAGAAGAGAAGGCTGCGAGGGGACCTTATAAATGCCTACAAATATCTGAAGGGTGGGTGTCAGGAGGATGGGGCCAAGCTCTTTTCAGTGGTGCCCAGTGACAGGACAAGGGGCAATGGGCACAAACTGAGGCACAGGAAGTTCCGTCTGAGCATGAGGAAGAGCTTCTTCCCTCTGAGGGTGACGGAGCACTGGAACAGGCTGCCGAGGGAGGTTGTGGAGTCTCTTTCTCTGGAGATATTCAAGACCCGCCTGGACAAGGTCCTGTGCAGCCTGCTGTAGGTGACCCTGCTTCGGCAGGGGGGTTGGACTAGATGACCCACAGAGGTCCCTTCCAACCCCTACTATTCTGTGATTCTGTGATTCTGTGATTTCCTTTTTAATAGGACAATCTGTAGCAGATGCCCGCCACGTCACCCTTGTTGGTCTCTTGTCGTACTTCCCTGTAAATTCTCCACTGGCCATTTGCCTGTTTCAGAGCAAAGCTCCATGCATTCATGCTACACTTTTGTGGGGAGAGAACTCTCTCCTCTTTGCCTTGCTGGCATATCCTTGCTGAAATGCCTTCCTTAAAGGTCTATTTATTGCAGCGCTCCTGTCTTGCAAGCTATCCCACTGTTTCTCTGTGATCCCAGTGAGAGCAAAGCTCTAAAGCTGCGCATGGACATCTAATTCACCCTGTTTGTATCCCATAGCATGTGTTGTATCCCATAGCGTGTGTGTTCAGGTACAGGTACTTGAGATGTGTCCCAGTTGTGCTGCTTTCTCAGGAAATGTGAGAATTTTTCCTGTCATGCTTCGTCTTGGGTGCTTCACACTGCACCTGTCCCATATCACTGCTTTTTTGGGAACTGTGGTTGTAAAAGGTAATTAAAGGCATTGTATTCTTCAGTTTTGAAGTTTACAACAAAAAAGAATTCCTGGAGCATATAGCCTAAAAGTACACCAGCAATATGATATCATGCTTCTTACCTGAAATTTTTCTTTGGTGATGATATGAGTTATGCCTAAGGTAAATGAAATTGGAAAGAGTAGAAGAAAACAATTCTTTAAAATTTTACTTAAATTCATGAGACTAGAAGGAACAAATCATGCATATCCAATGAACATGTGAGATTTCCTGCATTCTTTAAAACCTGTCAGGACCTGGAAATTAATCCTTACGTATTCCACAGAGTTCAGGGTGGTTGCTCCTGGGGTAAAGAAGTGCTGCTGAGCTTCTTTTGATTTGCAGGCTTCTAGACATTTTCCTATAGAGGTACGGACTGCTAGATAGGGCATTGAAACCATGTGGCTTTAAGCTTGATTTTCTTAATTACTGTAGAAGTAGTCCATAGAACCACTTCAGGATATCTGTGCAGTGCATGTTGAAACCTCTGGCAAAAGGACAAGCTGTTGGGGAAGAGCGTTTCTGAAGAGGCAAGACAAGTGTTAGAGAGAGGTAGTCTGAAACATTCTGGATGACTTATTGTTTCTCTGGTTGTACCTTTTTCGTGTTTTAAATACTGTGAATACTCAGAGGCATTCTGTACATCTCCTTATGCAGCTTCTTGTTTTATGAAATCCTGTTTAAAACTCTTTCCTGTAAAGTTATATAAAGATTATCCAAAGTAAAAACTAATGGATTTTTTCTGTGTTTTATATTCTGCAGTCTAGTTTAGACTAGTCTTTCTAGTACATTTGAAAATACTTTCTTGAGTTCACATTATTAGATGGCTCGAAATTCTTAGTCCTGGCCTTCTCTTTGGAAGAGAGTACAAAATCTTGTTATACTCTCTGTAAGGTGTAATGTTGTCTGTCAAGTGTATAGGCAGTAGAACTCTCAGTTTCTGTGAAATCTTATCAAAAGTGATACAGCAAATGAGCCCTGTTTTGGAAGACAGGAGAGGTGCTGCTGGGGCATGTGGAAGTTATTTGGAAGTATTTCCAGGGCAGCTGTTTACAGTCAGAATGCGGTGGGTTGCAGGGTACTTCCTGTCTGTAAAGGGTTTGTGTTAATGCTTTCCTTGCAATGTTGTCCTGCAAGAAACGTGTAGTACTTGGACTCCTTCAAAGCAGATGCAAGCTATTCATGACAGCATTTTTATTTTTAAATAGTGCTTTGAATCGTGGACCTTTAAGGCAAAGCTTATTATTGTCAGTGTCATTGACAGACTTGGGAGGAGGGCCAGGAACTGAATGGGCCTTGAAACTCTGAATTTTAGTGTGGAGAAGGCCTTTCTGAAGGGGTTGGTGTAAGCTTTTTGTATTATGGTGCAAAGACATGTCTTGAAATGTTATGGCTCCTCTTACCCTATTTTGAGTAATAGAGAGCTTTGAGAGAGGAATTCAGAACAGTATAGGCAAATCATAAAAGAATGTCAACAGTTGTTCAGTATTAAATAGCTTTATATTTTAGAGTTGCTGTATTTTTATGTGAGCTAATTTGAAGGAGAAGGAGCAGAAACAGAATAGCTTTGACATCATCTTTGACTAAAATTATTTTTAAAATAATTTTTGCCTTAAATTTTCTAGCATGGTTGATGTGCATTTTGAGATAATGCTAAATAATATTGGTTTTTCTGTTTCTTCATCTTTTTCCCTTTGTATGAAAACCCTCCATCCAAATTCTAGCAAGTGGAAAGGCGACAATAGCAGTGTCACTTCTCTATGTATCAGTCCAGATGGGAAAATGCTGCTGTCAGCTGGTAGAACTATAAAACTGTGGGACCTGGAGACCAAAGAAGTCTACAGAGTAAGTAACTCTGTTAAACTAGATGAAAAAAAAATATCCTTGGTTGGTGACATTACACATCTGTGTTTCCTGGTAGGACACCTGAATGTTTCATTGGGTATGAGGAGACAATTAGCGGTTTTGGGATTGCTGGAAGCTGTTGCTGTGATGATACCCTCAACTGTGGTTTCAACTTGCTGAGAGTTGAATGAGGACATAAAATTCCTTGGCTGTGTCTGAGCATGCTACCAGCACCCTTTCTCAAGCCTGTGGCAAAAAGATGGATGTTGTTCTTATTCACGGGGTCCCTTTCTGATACCCTTCTAACAGGGGAACTCTGTTCGCCACAGTATTAGTTACTGCTGGCACGGGTTTGTGCATGAGCTCTCTGATTTTTATCATGAGTCCCTCCTTAAAGCCTTCGGGTTTCCTTGTTAAACTTTGTGTAACTGGTGGCATTACCAGTTTTGCTGTTGAAACAGTTGGAAGACATAGGAGCACACCTCTTGTTGTTCCCTGAGCAGGGCTCAGACATGAGGAAATGACCATGTTTTAGCTCTTCTGTAAATGCAGTCATGTTATCTTACCTGCTGGCAGATAGGATGCAGCTAGTCTCTGAATCTCCTGATACTTGCTGTCTGGTAAGTGCGTACACATGTACTGTTAGTGTGGACTTGCTGGCACATGACAGCTACCATGTATGTCTGCATCCTATGATGACCAAACCCACTGTTTACGAACGTAGACCGAAGAACTGATTTTTTGGGGTGTGGGGGGTGGTGTTGAACCACCTCAGTGTGTCAGCAGACTTGTGCATTTATCTTACTGTTGAGAATGAAACTATGGGTCTAGTTTAATTGTAAAAGCTGAAGCGTAAAATTTTGTGTGGGGAAAAAAAGAAGCACTGTCTGACAGTGACAGGAGTACAGGTGGATGTGATTTCTTTTGCATGGACTTAGCCCCAGTGAATTTGCCTTTGATTCCCAATTTAACTTTTAAAATTCTGATAAATATCTGGAGGGTCAGAAAAATCTTTCCTAATGTTCTTTGTTAACTAATGTTTTCATTTTTGCCATGTGACTGCTTGTGACAATCATTGAAAAAAATTCTTTTTTTTTTTTCCTCTTAGCATTTCACAGGCCATGCTACGTCAGTGTCATCATTAATGTTTACCGCAGTGAAACCTATGAATGAAAGTAAGCCCTTTGATGGAACTACAGGGCTTTATTTCTTGTCTGGAGCTATACATGACCGATTACTGAGTGTATGGTATGTAAGCTTTTCGTAATTTGTAACTTTGACTATGATCAGTATTGAGGGTAGACTCAATGAGTATGTTCTGAACTCTGTGATTAAACAAAGTTAAGCAGAAGCAGCGTTCTGGAGAAATGCAGTGATGATCTCTCAAACAGTGGTTTGAGCTCACTGATTGTTGAATGAAGACGTGAATTTCCTTGGCTGTGTCTGAGCATGCTTCCAGTTGCTGTTTGAATCACTAATGTATGCCAAGAACATACTGTGTAATAGGCTTCCTTGTTCTTTGTGCTTACTGTAAGGTTTACACTAAATTTTCTTGCTAAATTTCACTTGGGAGTTAATTTGCACTTGGAATTTAGAACACTTTCTAAGCTGAAAGCTGCAATTACAGCATGAGTATTTTTGGGTGGGGTAGATACTACCACAGTCGCTTGTGATTTGTGGGCTTTATAATGCTTTTCAGGTGCAGAGCGTGCTGTTTGTGCTGTGGTAAATATTGTGTACTGTTTGTGTCTTCCAGGCAGATCAGATCAGACAGAAAAGAAAAGAATGCTGTGATGTCTTTCACAGTAACAGATGAACCAACTTTTATTGACCTGACTGTATCAGAAGTCAAAGAAGAGGTAGGAGCAATAGTTTGAAACCAAACATGTTCAACAATTTTCAGTTGTCACATCAGTTTCCTTTTAAGGGTGTAAAAAAAGAAGTTTGGTTTGTATGTGGCTTCTGTTGTGCAAAGGTGAGATCTGAACACCAGTTCATGGGTGTAAGGATATTTATTACAGGTGCATTTATTTCAAAGCTGATAGCTTTGAAAATGAGTATTTCAAGCTACTAAGTACAAATTGAGTGTTTCTTGAGAAATTTTGCTTGTGATGGCAGAAATGTCAGTTGTTTCCTGTTTTGAACAAGTTAGTAATCAAAACGGTTGTTAGAACGTGGTAGCAAAAAAAAAAAAATTCTTTTTAAAAAAGCAGTCCACGTCTCTCAATTTCAGCAAGTACAAGTCTTTCAAAGTAGTTGTCTGAGGAAAAAAGTCTGCATGTGAAACATGTTCACAAACTTTCAATAATGATTTAAAACATTTTTCTCCTGCTGCCTTAGATTGTTTTTATAAAAACAGTATTTTGTGCTATATTTTCTAATGTTGCCAATTATGTCCTCTTACTGCATGTATTGCAGTATTCTGTAATGTACACCTGTCATAATATCCGAGTTTCTTTCCTCTAAGCATATTTACATTGTCAGCATCTTTGTAGACCTGTGCTTCTAGACATGCTGTGTACCATATTTCTGGAACTTGGCTGCTTATGATAACGTATGTCTGCTCCTGTCCAAACTGTCCAAATTTGGATATATCACTAACGATGCAGTAAAGCGTGGTTATGAGTTATCTTTTTGGCTCCTAGTAGTTGTACTAAATATTCCTGAGATGTTAATGTTTTTGATCTTCATTATGAATATAGTTAGATCTTTAATGTGTTTAGTTA
This sequence comes from Opisthocomus hoazin, assembly GCF_030867145.1. Classification (NCBI taxonomy): domain Eukaryota; kingdom Metazoa; phylum Chordata; class Aves; order Opisthocomiformes; family Opisthocomidae; genus Opisthocomus; species Opisthocomus hoazin. Next base: position 34,509,263 of record NC_134415.1, on the reverse strand, counting down.
CTGAAAAAGTAAAATCCTAGCCATGCAACTGTCTCTTGATGTCCTCTACTTACTTGAGGTTTGTCCCGTAATCTGACTAAAATCTTTTACTGTGTCTTCTTTCAGCCTGTGAAGTTAGCAGTTGTGTGCAGAGATGGGCAGTTGCATTTATTTGAACATATCTTAAATGGGTAAGTTAGCATTCATCATGAGGCTATCTTTGTGAAAGGTCTGGGATTACTGTAAGGCAAAGTTCAGTCTTGTCATGCCGCTGCCTAAAAGCTGTTGTATCTGTTCACAAACCAGGTTCCAGCTGGTTCTTTGTCTTGGGTTACTGGACATATTTTTGAAGAACTTGCTTGCTGGAGGCTGTGTTGCACTTTGGTCTTAAGTGTTGTTTTAGCCAAGATTTTGTGTGTCTGTGCCTCGTCTTAGTCATCTGCCAAAGGTGTAAACTGGCTGAGTTTGCTGAGGACCTGCTAATGAAAGGTGCTTAGATGTGCAAGATGTTGAAGTGTTTAAGCTAAACCTCTTGGAATTTTTCCATTCCTTTTTTTTCCAGTTATTGCAAAAAACCCTTAACATCAAACTGTACTATCCAGATAGCAACGCCTGGAAATGATGGGGACTCCACACCAAAACCAGTCCCTATTCTAGCAGCTGCGTTTTGCACAGACAAACAGTCTCTGCTGCTTGTGTATGGAAACGCCTTACAGCCCATCATAGAGAAAGTGGTATGTAAACCGTACTGGAGGGTTTTGGATTTTGCAATATGGACTGCATACGGCTCTCAGTTGGAGGGTTTGGTTTTTTTTTAATTGAAATTTTATAGGAAGACTTCCCCCTTTTCTGGGAGCTGTGACTTGCCCCTGAGCTGTTTTGAAAGGCAATTTGCATTCTTCCATTCTTTCAGTTAAAATACAGCTTGACATTATTGCTGACTGGTTCTTGCCATTTCAGCTGTTACTGAGTTAGGCTGTTGAAACTGTTTTTAATACTGTTTCAGTTTACCTGAGTGAGCTTATTTGGAGAGCATAGAGATTTGGTAACAAAAGACAGATGTGAAAAGCAACTGCTGTTCTAGAGTGAAAAAAGTTCATTCTGCTTTATACTTCTGGAATTTGTTTTCATCTTTCAGTAGCATGGTGAATCTCAAATACACTAACTGGTTTTGTTCCTGTCCTAGGCTTTGAACACCACTGAATCCCACATATGTTTGATAAGGGATGTCAAGAAAGTGTTGTCACTTAAAACAGATGTTGCTCTAACAAAGGTAAACTTTGCTTGAAATGGCGATTTTGTTGCTCTTCTTGTTTAGCTTTGGAAATGGTAGAATTCACTGCTGTCTTGTAAAAAGAGGTTGGATTTCTGGATGGACCTGCTCAGAGCTACAAATGTCCATAGCACTCAAGCAGCAGGAATGGGTAAAGTGTGCTTCATGAATGCAGTATGTCGTAGTACACGGTTGCACACAGCTGCCCTCCTGTAGTTCATAGCAAGTCCTGTTCTCAGTAGGTCAACTTGACAGACAGAGCTGACCAATGGTTTCTTTTCTGCTTGAGGTCAGTCCTTCCCCTAGAGTCTGACAGTTTGTACAGCTTCTTTGACCCAGATGATTTGGGGTGAAGTTGGGATGACTTTGTTTTAGAGTCTAAATAAAATGTGATGGAGCCTTAAAGGGTATGTCGTTTTGGCACTTTCTTGAGGTGGCCTTCATGTGTTCCTGCTCACAAGCACATGGCACCTGGGAATGTGAGCTTGACACTTAGATGGTAGCAGTGTCCACTGAGGCCACTTGCCACTGTGTTCTGTCATGTAGGATCCCCTGGGGGTTTAGAGACAGTCTATGAAGTTATTAATCAGTGTGCATATTCGACGCATTGAAAATTTGAAACTCTTGCAGTATCAGTGAAGTGAGCAGACAGCACTGTTTTTCTTACCGTCAAGTTACCTACCAGATCTGGTGCTCCATCAGCCATGTGGGATTTTGTGCTGTTTCCTCAGTCCTGGAGCTTGTGGATAGCAGAGCTGAAATGCAGTGAGAGGTGTAGGAACTCCCTGGCATGCGGTGATGATACCCATCTTGGTTTCGCTTTTTGCTGAATTCCAGTGAAGACGCATTTCTCTTGGCTGTCTGAGCATGCCTTGTGGGGGGAAGGTCAGTGATTAGTGTGGTGAGTAAAGAGGATAGTATTTTAACACTATTGCTGGTTCTACAGTAAAATTCTTGAGCCACAAAATCAGATTTTTTTTTTTACTTTTAAACACAGCATATGGAAGTTGCTTTGCTTACTGTAGTAGATTATGTTTGTATCACTTTAGCAGGCACCCAGCAGGGCTTCCACAAGTACAGAAGTTTGGGCAGGTACTTCAAAAAAAGGCCTGCACAGAAGCGCTGTGGTTAAAGAAGTATTCTGCAAGTAGCAGGTAGCATTCTTGATATTCTGGAAGTGGCATACTCCCTTACATCCTCTGTGGGTCAGGGGAGCACTTCGTTATTAAATAAATTGCCTTTAAAATTCCATCTCCTTTGTATTCATTGGAGATGGATACCATAGCTTGTTTGGCATAACCTAAGGTTGCTCTGTTTGTCATCGTGATCATAGTCTAATTCAGACTACCGAGTTCTGTGTCTGAGCCATCCCTAGAAGAAAATTGGTGGGATTGAAGTGAATAGTAGCTACTTTTTACTGTTACATTGTGCTGCAGTTTGTGATCAGTTCTTAACTTTCAGTGGAAGCTGAATTAATCTGTGTGGGGTTTGTGGGTCTGACTATTAGTGCACGTGGTATCTATTGCTAGCAAACATACAAGTATTTGTGGTTGGGCACAAAGGCTTAGTTGGGTGAGTGTTACGGAACAAGCTTGTAAGAAAAACTAATCACAGGTGATTCCAAAGAAACCATTGCTTTAGTTAATTATGAAAACTAGTTGACTGTTGCTTGAGGTTATTAATTGCTCTTAAAAATGTAGGATTTTCCTAATACGTATGTCAAGAAAATGGTTTATGGCAGGCTGGTTTTACCATGTATGTGAGAGGCTCAGAATAAAAGAAGTATTTTAAATTGGAAGACAGCTCAAGATATTAGCAATTCATGCAGATGTGGTTATCTCTGTCTATTAGGTAAAGATGCCTGTTGTGAACTCGGACACCAAAGTTCTAGTGCCTGGCATTCCAGGACATAGTACAACTGTCAAAACTCCATCCTCAGGAAAGGAGAAAAAGAAAAACAAGAGGAAACCGGGAGAGACAGAGGTAAAGTGCTTTGTCTTTTAAACGCAGCAATAATGGAGAAACTAGAATCATAAATCATTCTTATGACCTCTTTAGGTGAACTTGAACTTGCTTTGTTTGATGTGGAACCAAAGTTAATGATACCATCTTTTTGTATGAAAGAGACTTCCCTCTGTTCAAAACCTTTCCTGCATTCAAGCCCTGTGTGCCTTGCCTCTAGTTTTGCCGTGTTCCTGCAGAAGTTTGTCACACGCTTGTGTCTGTGCAAAAGTATATTACTGCTTTTTAGTCAAAACTTCATCTTCTCTTCTCAGGCTGTTCTGTCAGTACACTCAAAAGCATATGCAAAATTTGTGTTACTTTCCAGCAGAATCAGAGGGAATGCTGTAGGTTAGGTACTTTGCCTTCAGCTGATGTTTCTGAGAAACTGCACTGAAATGGCACTGCCGTTGTTTACCGTCTGCAGGAGAGCATTGAAGAGCGCCTAGGGGCATTGGATATCGATGTGAGCAAAGTGAAAACTCCAGGTGGCCTTCCACAAACAGATAGCTTTGCGGTACTTTTGGTTCAGGGCTTGGAAAGCAATGATGCAGAAATCTTAAATGTAAGTGTTACAAGATCATTGTATGCTGTTTAATCTATTCACTGAGATTTGCGGGGAGCCTTCCTGAAAGCCGGGGCGGGGCTGAACAGTCAAGAACCCATCATTTCTCCCAGCTGCTTTTTGCTGATTTGCTGCTTAAGGCAGTGGTATTATAAGTCATAGTAGTGGTGTTACTTTCTTCTTGTTATCTCTCTTGCTTGCTGAGTCAGTCTGTGAACTTTGAGGCGCTTCTGTTTATGCTAAATTTGTTATGTCATAATTCAGATGTTTTACAAGCGATGTTACTAATGCAGGCATCTTCTCTTTAGCTTGAGCTGGAGTATAATCCGTTCTTAGTCTCCTGAGTGTGCGGTTTCCAAGTAGATACTGTTTGAAAAATGGAATGATGACAACAGTTTCACTTGAAAAGCTCGCTGTTACACTTGGACTAGGGGGAAATGATAGTTCTGGGGCAGAGAAATGAACTCTTAAGAATTTGATGCTGAATAGAAGTTACTTGTCCCAGATACTGGTGAAAGGCATGTATTTACAGAAGTTAAGCACAGAAAATAGCAAGAGAAATGTTGTTTAATGTGTCTGTGATGCTGCATTTCTAACATGGGGTGGGTGGGCTAGAGGCAATGCTAGATTGTTTTAGATGGGTTAATCAAGTGTCTTATTTTGTTAATTGTAGCTGACTTGCAAAATGGAACTCCTTTTCATAGTAAATCTTCTTTTACCTCATTATCCTCATCTCAGCGTACAAAGGTAGTGCAGTAGAAAAAGATAGAAAGCCAGGAATTTTTGATAGCTCATTGCTCATGCACATGTTAAAACTGAATGATTATCTGATCTTATTTTTCCTTTTTAACAGAGAGTGCTTAACACAAGAAAGGAAAATGTAATAAAGAACACAGTAGCCAGAATGCCTATACATGCTGTCATTCCACTGCTGCATGAGGTAGGAGAGACTGCGTTTCTTGTACTGTCGGATAAACCACATTTGGTTTGTCTTCTAGCTGGGAAAAGTCCAGCTCTTTGTTATGAAATTGGTTTGGTAGTTTCACGGGACAGAAATTGTTCTTAATTTATTTCTGATAACACTCTTATCTTCTCTGGGTGAGGCTTAACCAAAGGACAAAGTGCCACTGTCAAAGCTAGGAATAGCATTAGATCATGTAATACTATCTTAAATATGTGGGAAAGAGAATGGAAGAGGTTAAGCTAAAGCTTGTTTAGTCCATGGCAAGAAAATTACCATTACATTTTCTCTTAAACTATTAAAATGGATTATAATTTGAAACTTCAGAGTAGCAGTGCTAGGCAGAGCAAGTCATATGAGCATAAATATACTAGATACTCATGTGAGAAAAAGAAAAATAGAACACGTACTTAGAGCAGTGAGTTTAGATAGCACTTGTAAATTAAGGGGCAATTTCTTTCCTCTTTTGAAGACGGCTCAGAAGTCCAGTTGCTATATTTAAACTTTGTGACATCACTTAGTAATAATTTTAAAAGGGATTTGGCTTCTGAACTGCTTATTCAGTGATACTAAGTAAAAACCTCCATTTGGACAGAAATATTTTAATGATTAGCCTTATCTAGACATTACTTTGTTTAAACTGAACATCAAATAGTTGCTTGTTATGTGAGTGACATCCTATAACATAAGTTTATTGTTAGATATCTCTTGTATTTTAATGTGCTGGCCACAAGTGAGATTTAATTTTTACTTGTAGTACTAATCTTAACTGAATTATGCAGATGGACTCATTTTGAATGTGTAGACTTCCTTTTTAAGCATGTGTTGTGACACCTTCTTAGACTTATAATTAGGTGCAGTGTTTCTTCTCTAGGACCTTTGTCAGATAATCCTAGTGCAAATATTTGACTATGTAGTCTCAGTGGATGGACAGATCTCCATGTAACTGTCCTCTCCAGAGCTTGAGATACGTTCTGTGACATAGCCTTCATCTGGTATTACCTTCATTTATTTCTGCAACTTGTTCACCTCATAACAGCTGCTTTACTAAGTAGATACACAGCTACATATAAACAAAGAGATTTCCATCTGCTTATTTCTGTCAGCTCTAAGTTTCTCTGGATATGTTGCCTGTTAAAAGTTCCAGTTTTATCGTAATAATGAAACTCAGCTTCTGCAAGTTATCAGCCTGCATATAGGATGGTAGAGCCAGAAATGTAACATTCTGGAGCCTGGCAATGGTTAATCCTAGCACACTTCAAGTGCCTGGAGATCTTTCTTCCCCAATATCGGGGCTGTCACACGGATGTAATACTGGGTTTTTAAACTTGTTATGTGTTTGTTACTTATTGCTGACTATTTTTGCCCTTTCAGCTTACGAAGAGATTGCAAGGCAACCCATACAGGTAAGAGACATCTCGACTACAGTATAATTCACCTGAAGCTTTTCTGGTGTATGTGTTATAGTCCCTCCCTCCATCTGTGTGATTGATTCCCATAGTAACTGTAATTAAACTGCAGCATCTGGAGGTAAAAATTCTCACCTGATTGTGGGTGCAAAGAAGAACTTTCATTAAGGTAGTACTTCGACAGGATGGCTGCAGTGAAATTAAAAAGGGAAAAGGATACCTGAAATAAGTATATAAACCTGGGAAAGTATCTGAAGTCCCAGAATATTGACACTGTGGACCTGATCAATATGTAAAATAAAATAAATATCAGATGTATAGCCCCCCCCCGGTTATATCGCTGTAAGGATAACTGCTGACACTAGCTGTCCTTAATTGTGTGTGTTGGTTGGTTTTTTTTAAATACAACTTCCTTCACCGGAGATAGAGAAAGAAATAACATGCTTTGGTCTTTTATTCATTGAAACCTCCCATAAAAGATGTCAGACCCCTGAACATGTCTAGTTTTAATCCCTCACTTAAATGCCTGTTCTTTCCTAACAAAGAACTTACACAGGTATCCGCGTCTGGATAGCCAAACTGTTATATTTCCATCTGCGTTTGTCTTTTTAGATAATGAAGGAGGAGCACTTTATATAGAGCTGTTTAGCATCTAGAAAGTGAAATGGGTGTTTCTCAGCCAATATCTCTTTGATACTATTTTTTTTTTTCTTTTTCCAGTGCCTCACTAATGGTTCGGTGGCTAAAGTCTGTTTTTACTCTTCATGCGTCATACCTTTCCACAGTAAGTATCTCGCATTAGTGCTAATGCACATAACTGAAATTAGATGTAAATGCTTAAACATATGTATGTTCTTCCTTCAGGAATCTGTCTCCTGCTCTCCACATATGGCAGTGCCCAAATCAATGTACCGAGGGCTATACTTGTGCCACTTTTGCCGAATTTCTGCACATCAGTTATAAATGTTTGTCTTAGTCATTCATGACATAATTATAGTCATCCCAAAGTCAAACTAAGATAAGTTATGTCATACCTATGAGAGTTAGGAAACAAAATTACTCTCAAAGAGTAATAGAGTCTGTGTCATTAAAACTTACAGAACTAAATTTGCCTTGCTGTTGTAATGCTCATCTTGAGACTATCATGGGCATGGCTAGATTTATAGGGTAAAGCTGTGCCAGGGTTGGCAGGGTGGTAAGTAATGTCGTACGTTCTGGATTTAAGTCCAGTCTTGCCTTATGAGTGATGGACAAAGCACTCTTGCTCGGTCAAGAAAAAGGCATTTTGGCACTATTAGTCTGTTCTCCTGTTTATTACAGGGTTGCTGTGCATCAGAACTTGCACATGTTGCTGAGGCTGCATTCGTACACTGGTGTATATTCAGTTCTCATTTACACAGCTTTCCTAATAGCGCTTCAACACCTGCTTACAGCAGTGACTGTAGGAAAGAAAAGTAATGTGAGAATAGTTTTGAAAGAAGATGATGTTTTTCAACATGGCTAAATGTTAATTGATGAGGCAGCAGGTGGTTTCTGTGAACCCTCAGCTCTCCCTTCTGTCCAGAATAACATGAGCAAGGATTGCTTGCCCCAAACATACAAAGGTAGTTGAAAAATGTAAAAAGACATTTGTGGTGTGTTAGTCAACAGCTTATTTTTTCTTCATCCCTCTCTTCTCGCAAGTTGCCAGACCTTATTCCTCAGCTGGGAATGCTATACCAGTTTATGGAGAGCAGAGTAAAAACATTGCAAAAGCTTTCCCGTCTGCATGGAAGACTCTTCATTCTTGTCACCCAGGTGAGTTCTTACTAAATAACAGGGGATGTGTAGAAGCAGTATTGTTTGCAGACTTAACCTCCTGTTGTGATTACATCTGATGGGACCTGTCACTGGAAACTTAATACAGCTGTTGTACAGCTACACTGATAATGCTCAAAGTGGTACACTCAGTTGACCATCTAACCAGTCTGCGCTCAGTGGAAGTGTTACACATTTTTTCCTGCCAAATGTGTTTACTAACCTATAGTGTTTTAAAGTGGAATAAATAGGAGGTACTGGGCCACTTCAGAGCAGATGCCTCTAAAATTTTACTTTGTCCTTTGTACTGGTTTGGCTGTTAAACTACTTCTATAAATAACTTCATGTGTGTTAAATTTGATGTAGACTTCATTTACTTTATTACAAGTTTTGTTGACTTTTAAGGTTGGAATATATGATTGCATCTAAGGCTAATCTGCAATTTCCATTCAGGTTGCAGCATCGGCAACAGTTCAGGATGTAACTGAGGTTAATCAGACTGCAAAGCTGGTATATGAGGATGGTAAGTGTTGTAAACTAGGTGTAGCTCAGCTCCTGAATTAATGTGACAGCTGGTATTTCATGCCTGTTCATCATGCTCCTGTGCTTATCTGTTAGCATACAGTCTGCAAGTAGAGAGTTTTTGTTGGAAATCTGTAATAGGCAAGTCGGTGGTTAATGATGCGGTCTTCTTATAGTTGGTCCTTCCGTCTGTCCTTCCTCCCATCCCCTCCTTTTATTTCCTTTCATTCCCTTCCATGTCTGCATTGCAAATCAAGGAATCAGGTGATCGAAGTTCAGTACTCTGCTTAAGTTAACTGTCAACCTCAAATTTCTAGTGTTAGCTAAGGCAGATAGAGTCAAGGTACTTGAGTCAGCACAACGTCGAGGTAGCGGATGTAGGTATGTGTGTACGTATGCTTCCAATTTGGTGTTTTTTTCTACTGCAACTTCATACTGTGTAATCATAATGGAAGTGTCTTGTTCCTAATTCATGTTGATCAACCTAATCTTCAGGCAGAAATAGTTTTGGAATTGAAATAGCACAGTTGAGAGACTTAGCAGCACGTGGGGTTGGGCTTTGTTTGCACAATGACATTTCAAGTCTGTTCTCGAGGCTGAGGGCTTGTTTTCTCTTTGCAGAATCCTCAGAGGAGGAAGGCTCAGATGATATGATGGCAGATAAAGACTCTGATGTAAGTGGAGTTGGATCAGATCTTCTCCCATTTGCTTGTGGCAGAAATTGTGTGACTGTCAAAGGTTCAAACACTCCTGTTTTATTTTTTCCCCAGGAAAACTGGGATGAAGATGAAGAAAAAGAGGAGCAATCTGATGAACAGGATATGACTGATGAACAGGATGTGACTGTTGAAAAGGAAGTCAATGGTGATTCTGATTTGGAACCAGAAAATGAAAGTGAAGAAGAATAACAGCACGAAAGAACAATATTAACAGTTGAAACAAGTGGGCCACCAAACTCTCTAATTCTGGATCATCTTGCTGAAAGATGCCGTATTTGCATATAGGGAGTGCAGACTCATGCACGGCCTGTGTGCAGAGGCACATGTGGGGCACTGTGCATTTCTGAATCCAGAATGTTTAACCATGCCAGCCTTCTCTCACCCTATTTCCCTGCGCTTACTTATAGAAACATTTCTTCCACCTCATGGTCAGATTATGCCTGTCATGTGGACATGCATTTGTATCTCAAGTGAAATAAATCTGCCACCACTGTTTGTGTGGTAAACTTGGTTCAGCTTTACATTGAATTTGTTTCAAATATTCAAGGATCAAAGACAACCGGTCTATTCCTTCTGTCCATGCTTCAGTTAGCAATAGCAAGTGGGCATCCTGCTGCATTTTTAAAAAAACAAAGAAACAGAAAAAAGAAAAAAAAAGATATTTTTGTAATATTTAAATTCTCTACTGAAATTCTTTTCTTTCCCCCCCATCCTCCATTGGTTTAGCCATGCCTTGGCAATACCTAAATGCCAACCTGACTTAAAAATGGCTTTTTCTTTTTTTAACAAATTTGAACTCAAGACTTTTCTATGTACAAATCAATGACTTTCCTTGTGCTTCAAAAGGACATTAGGACTATCACTGGCTCCTAATTTTGTTTTAATGGAGGCTGTACATAAGTTTAATGCTAACCCAGAGGATAGACTGTGTTGAATTGGGTGGCGAGAGGGGAGAAACAGGGAAATGAGAAGGTGAATGCTTGTGAATACATAGTGCACAGCTATACCTTTATTATGGATTTTTAATCTCTCAGTGACAGAACAAAGACAGCTATTTGCTCAGCTAATGGAAGCTGAAGTGGTGCAAACACATTTTTAAGAGCAAAACAAGGTTAAGGTTTGAGCCGTTCACCACTATAATGTACAATAATATATTTGTCTATAAATGGAGCTGTTGCAACTAAATACCACCCTCTTTGTAAAGTGAATAAATACGCATCTCCTTTACCAAATACCTGTCCTGTGGTGTTTGTTGAGAGAGACCATAGGTAGCTACAGGTGGTGGCTAAGGATGAAATGCTGTTTGTAGAAGGCAGATTTCTAGTGGAGGAGGAAGCCAGCCTGAAAGGTAACAGAGTTCTGCAAAGCACCTGTTACTGATTTCTTAGCTCACTACATTTCAGTCCTATCTGTTGGTTTGTCCACTGCGTGGGGAATGCAGTTGGGGTTGCAGTGTTGTCTGGAGGCGTAGGGGATTGTGTTGCTGATGAAGCTGGGAGAGACGTGTTCTGTCTTCGGAGAGCTGGGGGTAGAAGGGCAGCAGCTGGAGGCTTCCGGTCTTTAGAGGGCTTTAGCTGACAGTAAAGTAGTGTCTTAATAATTTGTAAAGCTGGGCTTTTATTTCATTTCTGAGATGCTGTGTGTTTTGGTTTCGGCTGCCGCCGGCAACAAAAGCGCCACGCGGCCGCCCCTCCCCCCGCCGGCGTGCGGAGGAGAATGAAAAGAAAGAGGCAGAAACCGGTGGGTCGGGATAAGGGCAGTTTAACAGAACAGCAAACAGAGGGAAAACAGGAACAACAACGATACAAATAAGGAGAAAACACAACAACGAACCGTACGACCCAGACAGCCGCTCTCCTGAAACAGGACTGGCGCTGCGCCCCCCCAAGCCGCGAGTGTGTTCCCGCTGCGCCGCTCCCCCCCCCCCAGAACCCAGCGTGATGTCACATGGTATGGAATACCGGGCTCTGTTTGGCCAGGTGGGGTCAGCCCCCACCGCCCGGCTGTGCCCCTTCCTGGAGTCCGGTGAAAATTAACCCTGTCCTGGCCAAACCCAGGACATTATCCACCCCTTATTCCATACCATCTACGTCATGCCCAAGTCCCCCATTGTCCAGTTGATCACCACCACTTCTCCTGTCTCCCGATATCATTCCCTTAGTCTATGGATCATCACTCTAAAGTGTCCGTTGCGTTCATTTAATCCATGACTTCAGGCTCCATCTGTCGTTACGGTCTTCCGTGGCAGGGGAGGTGATGTGTGGTGATGGGCGGTCACTTGCTGCATCCGGAGCTCACGGCTGATGTATCTGGTGCGGCCCGTGCCCACAGTCTGCAGGAGATGTTGATCTTGATGAAGTTGCTGGATGCCAGTTGTTGAAAACCAGGTCCAGTTCCATCATCGCTGTGCTCTGCTAGGTTTTCATCGAAAAAGTCCATCCTTCTTTAATCTGGAGAATTCTTACTATGCTACTACTGGTACAAAATATAACAATTATAACAGTGATAACAGACAGTGACAGGGTTATTTAACAACTAACTTTATACAATTTATTTATGGACTATTCTCGCCCAAAATTAAATCCCCATGAGGTACACATCGGACTTCCCCATCCTTCCGCATTACCCACCAGGTACACCTAGGTCCTTGAGCAAAAGCAATCCCGCGGACGGGCTTGCCTTTGCCCGAGGCAGGACTAACCCAAACCGTCTTCCCTAACATGTTCCGCATGTGCACTACAGGAACTTTATCCCCTTCCACGGGGCGCTGAGGTTTTGACTGGGCAGGACCAGCCCGGTTGGTGGACCCTCTGGTGTTAACCAACCAGGTGGCCTTTGCTAAATGGGTATCCCAATTTTTGAAAGTCCCACCCCCCATTGCCCTCAAAGTGGTTTTTAGCAGCCCATTGTAACGTTCGATCTTTCCAGAGGCTGGTGCATGGTGGGGGATGTGATACACCCACTCAATACCGTGTTCTTTGGCCCAGGTGTCTATGAGGCTGTTGCGAAAGTGAGTCCCGTTGTCCGACTCGATTCTTTCGGGAGTGCCATGTCGCCACAGGACTTGTTTTTCCAGGCCCAGGATGGTATTCCGGGCGGTGGCATGGGGCACAGGGTAGGTTTCCAGCCATCCGGTGGTGGCCTCCACCATTGTGAGTACATAGCGCTTGCCTTGGCGGGTTTGTGGCAGTGTGATGTAGTCAATCTGCCAAGCCTTCCCATATTTATATTTTAGCCATTGTCCTCCATACCACTGAGGCTTTACCCGCTTGGCTTGCTTGATTGCAGCGCATGTCTCACATTCATGGATAACCTGTGCAATAGTGTCCATGGTCAAGTCCACCCCTCGGTCACGAGCCCACCTATATGTCGTGTCTCTTCCTTGGTGGCCCGAGGTGTCATGGACCCACCGAGCTATAAACAGTTCACCCTTATGTTGCCAGTCCAGATCCACCTGAGCCACTTCAGTCTTAGCAGCCTGATCTACCTGGTGGTTGTTTTGATGTTCTTCAGTGGCCCGACTCTTAGGGACGTGGGCGTCCACATGACGGACTTTTACAACCAACTGCTCCAGCCGGGCAGCAGTATCTTGCCACAATGGGGCAGCCCAGATAGGTTTGCCTCTGCGCTGCCAGTTGTTCTTCTTCCATTGCTGCAGCCACCCCCACAAGGCATTGGCCACCATCCAAGAGTCGGTGTAAAGATAGAGCACTGGCAACTTCTCTCGACTGGCAATGTCTAAAGCCAGCTGGATGGCTTTCACCTCTGCAAACTGGCTGGACTCACCTTCTCCCTCGGCAGTTTCTGCGACTTGTCGTGTAGGGCTCCATACAGCAGCTTTCCACCTCCGCTGCTTCCCCACAATGCGACAGGACCCATCCGCGAACGGGGCATACTGTTTCTTATCTTCTGGCAGCTGGTTATACAGTGGGGCCTCTTCAGCACGTGTCACCTCCTCCTCTGGCGATGCTCCAAAATCTTTGCCTTCTGGCCAGTCCATGATTACCTCCAGAATTCCTGGGCGACTGGGGTTTCCCATTTGGGCACGCTGGGTGATCAGAGCGACCCACTTACTCCGCGTAGCATCGGTGGCATGATGCGTAGAGGGGACTCTTTCCTTGAACATCCAGCCCAGAACCGGCAATCGTGGTGCTAGGAGGAGCTGTGCTTCAGTGCCGACCACTTCTGAAGCAGCTCGAACGCCTTCATATGCTGCCAGAATCTCTTTTTCAGTGGGAGTATAGCGGGCCTCGGATCCTTTGTATCCCCGGCTCCAGAACCCCAGGGGTCGACCTCGAGTCTCCCCTGGTGCTTTCTGCCAGAGACTCCAGGTTGGGCCATTCTCCCCGGCTGCGGTGTAGAGCACGTTTTTAACATCTTGCCCTGACCGGACTGGACCAAGGGCTACGGCATGAACTATCTCCCATTTAATCTGTTCAAATGCCTGTCGTTGCTCAGGGCCCCATTCAAAATCATTCTTCTTCCGGGTCACGTGGTACAGAGGACTCACAATCTGGCTGTAATTTGGGATGTGCATCCTCTAAAAACCCACAACACCCAGGAAGGTCTGTGCTTCCCTTTTGCTGGTTGGTGGAGACATAGCTGCTATTTTGTTGATGACATCCATTGGGATTTGACAGCGCCCATCCTGCCATTTTATTCCCAAAAACTGGATCTCTTGAGCAGGCCCCTTGACTTTACTTCGCTTAATGGCGAAACCGGCTTTCAGAAGGATCTGAACTATTTCCTCCCCTTTCTCAAAAACCTCCTCCGCTGTGTCGCCCCATATAATGATGTCATCGATGTACTGCAGATGTTCTGGGGCTTCACCCTTTTCCAGTGCAGTCTGGATTAGTCCATGGCAAATGGTGGGACTGTGTTTCCACCCCTGGGGCAGTCGATTCCAGGTGTACTGGATGCCCCTCCAGGTGAAAGCAAACTGTGGCCTGCACTCTGCTGCCAAAGGGATGGAGAAGAATGCATTAGCGATGTCAATTGTAGCGTACCACTTGGCTGCCTTTGACTCCAGCTGATATTGAAGTTCTAACATGTCTGGCACGGCAGCACTCAGCGGTGGTGTGACTTCATTCAGGCCACGGTAGTCTATTGTCAGTCTCCACTCTCCAGTAGATTTTCTTACTGGCCATATGGGACTATTAAAGGGTGAGCGAGTTTTGCTGATCACTCCTTGACTCTCCAGCTGGCGGATCAGCTGATGAATGCGGAGAAGGGAGTCTCGGTTGGTACGATACTGTCGCCGGTACACCGTTGTGGTCGCGATTGGCACCTGTTGTTCTTCAACCCTCAGCAACCCCACAACAGAAGGATCCTCCGAGAGACCAGGCAAAATGGACAGCTGTTTAATTTCTTCCGTCTCCACAGCAGCTATGCCAAAAGCCCACCGATACCCCTTTGGGTCCTTGAAATAGCCTCTCCTAAGATAGTCTATCCCAAGGATGCACGGAGCCTCGGGGCCAGTTACAATGGGGTGCTTCTGCCAGTCCTGCCCAGTGAGGCTCACTTCAGCCTCCAGTACACTCAGCTCTTGGGACCCCCCTGTCACTCCCGAAATGCAAATGGACTCTGACCCTTTGAACTCTGATGGCATTAAAGTACACTGTGCACCAGTGTCCACTAGAGCTTTATACTCTTGTGGATCTGACATGCCAGGCCACCGAATCCACACCGTCCAATAGACACGGTTGTCCCTTTCCTCCACCTGGCTGGAGGCAGGGCCCCTCTAATCCTCATCAGAGAATTTGCTGCTCACCTGCTGTAAAAATGACTTGGAGGTCCCCTCCAGAGGATCGGAATCAAGGTCAAACTGTCTACCTGGTCTGGAGAGCTGGCTGCTGGAAACTGGAGCGGCACTTTTCCTAGCAGAATCCCCTTTGGTGATTGTTTTACCTCGCAACTCACAGACTCGTGCCTCTAGACTTGAGGTGGGTTTTCCATCCCACTTCCTCATGTCCTCTCCGTGGTCACGCAGGTAGAACCACAGGGTGCCCCGGGGTGTATAGCCTCTGTATTCCCTCTCCTGAGCAGAGAAACGCCTGCCCCTAATAGCTGAGACACTGGCCCGTACAGGTGGGGAGTAGGACATATTCCTGTCTAGTCGCTTGACCAGTTTCTCCACAGCTGAGACAAGGGAGGAAGAGAGACTTTCCTTATATTGCCGGAGTCTGACAGCCACCTCATCCACTGTTGGTGCGTCTTTACCTTTCCAGTTTACAACTGCCAGTGAGTTGGCATATGAGGAGGGTGCGCTCCGCACAAACTTCCTCCACATGGATTGTGAGCACTGGAGTTCATCTGGGTCTGTGGGTACCTGCTCATCGTCTGTGTCACAGTAAACCAGCTCCCGCACAGCTAATTCCCTCAAGTACTGAATACCCCTTTCCATATTGGTCCACTTGCCAGGATAGCATACAAAATCGTCACTGAAGGGGTACCTCTCCCTCACGCCTGACAGAAGTCTCCTCCAGAGGCTGAGGATTTGTTCCTTTTTCCCAATGGCCTTGTCAATGCCCCCATCCCTGGCCAGGGATCCCAGCTGCTTGGCTTCCTT
Source organism: Opisthocomus hoazin (assembly GCF_030867145.1). NCBI lineage: Eukaryota > Metazoa > Chordata > Aves > Opisthocomiformes > Opisthocomidae > Opisthocomus > Opisthocomus hoazin. The sequence continues at coordinate 34,493,469 of NC_134415.1, read as the reverse complement.
GCCCTCTAATTCCAAGCTGCTGGCCCCATTATCCCAGCACCGCAGCAGCCAGGTGGCAATGTGCTCGCCTGCGTGGCGGCTGAAATCTTTCCGCATGTCTCGCAGCTCGCCCAGGGACGGGGACCGGGTGATGATCTCTGTCTCTATCTCCCACGATGACCCTGGCTCATCGTCATCCCTCCCACAGCCATCTGCTCTCTTTGCGTCTTTCTTTAGTTTTACGGGGGCGACTGCTACTGGCACAGGTTGGTCATTGGGCTCAGCCGCGCTGCCTGCAGCTGGAGCTGGGGCTGGAGCAGCTGCTGTGCCTGCCAGGGAAACCGAGGCAGACCCTGCAGCTGTGGCTGCAGCAGCCGTGGTGCCGATCGGGGGGGCTGTGACTGCCTGCTGGGCTGGAGGGGCTGCAGGGCCGGCTGGGGGGGCAGCGCCAGCCACAGTGCCTGCTGCTTCGTTTCCCCCTCTTTCCCCTTTAGGGCACTGAACAGTGTTGAACAGGGCTCGGTAGGCGTGGGCCAGACCCCAGCACGTTGCAGTGATTTGTGTCTCTCTGGAGTTCCCCGGGTGGCAGCACACTTTTTGCAGATATTTTACTAGACTGTCTGGATTCTGTATTTGTTCAGGGGTGAGTTTAAAAAACACCGGTGGTGCCCACTGCCCTAGGTACTTGCCCATGCTGTCCCACACACCCAGCCACTCACAGCTATCCGGCCCCGGGGCAGGTCTCTGCACGATGTTCTTAACGACTTGTTTAACCCTAAACAAAAGCTGAAACCCATTCAGGAGGCAGAACAAAAGGAGAGTGCTGGCCTGAGCATCCCACGGGTACTCGAAATTCTCAAAAGCCGTTAGGACCAGCCTGAAGGAGGGGGGGGGGGGGGGGGCGAAAGAGTGGGGGAAGGTATCCCCTTCGGTTTTCCCCACAGATTGGGTTTGATTACTAACAAATTCTAAGACATAGGATCCGGGGTACGGAAATGACCGCAGTGCCGCATGCAAATACAAGCCTAATTTCATGCACAGTGATGTTATCATATCATAAGTCGATCTCATACAGTACAGCAAAATCATCATCCTGATCTTTTTTCCCGAGGTAACAAACAGCACGGCCGCAAACACATACAGCAAGTAAGGATTTACGTAGCAGAGATATTTGATCAAAGTCAGAAACATTTTTACCGGCGACTTTAACTAACACAGTAAATGCGTATAACAAAATTTAAGCAAATCTAAGAAAACAGTTTTAACACCCGCTGCTCAGCCCTGCCGTTATCCCTGCCCCACGCTTGGGCGCCAATTTAATGTTTTGGTTTCGGCTGCCGCCGGCAACAAAAGCGCCACGCGGCCACCCCTCCCCCCGCCGGCGTGCGGAGGAGAATGGAAAGAAAGAGGCAGAAACCGGTGGGTCGGGATAAGGGCAGTTTAACAGAACAGCAAACAGAGGGAAACAGGAACAACAATGATACAAATAAGGAGAAAACACAACAACGAACCGTACGACCCAGACAGCCACTCTCCTGAAACAGGACCGGTGCTGCGCCCCCCCAAGCCGCGAGTGTGTTCCCGCCGCACCGCCCCCCCCCACCGGAACCCAGCGTGACGTCACATGGTATGGAATACCGGGCTCTGTTTGGCCAGGTGGGCTCAGCCCCCACCGCCCAGCTGTGCCCCTTCCTGGAGTCCGGTGAAAATTAACCCTGTCCTGGCCAAACCCAGGACATTATGAAAGTGAATGCCTACACTTGTGCGCAGTCTGTGTTCACACAAGCCACCAAATTAGGCTGAACTGAGGTGTAAGTTTTTAACCAGTACTGATGTTACTATATGCAGGCAGGCTTCAAACCAGGCAAAAAGATGGATGTGAATGAAAGGTCTGTTGCATCTCAGGTGAGTGCAGGTCTGCTGACCTTTTGGGGTGTGGAGTAACACGAGGAGCATCTGTGTTTTTGTTGTGCAACGTCCTGCACATGTCTGTGTCCCAGTCTTTCCAGAAGTCAACTCAGGAACCCTTGGTTAGGGTCAAAGAGCGGGCTGAGTATCTTGTGGGCGCTTGTTTGGGCGTGGGGAGTGGTGGCATTGGAAACTTGCCATTGTACTCAAAAGGTAGGCATTACCTGTGTCCGTTCTTTCAGTGCACCAGAAACCTGTTGCAGGAGCAGAGCTGTGGGAGAGCCTGGCAGCAGGAACAGGAGGAGGACTGTGAGAATGTTTTGTTCCTTCTTCAGTCTTGCTGACACTGAGATTCTGCAAATCTGTTTCAATAGCAGACAACAAGCTGGTAGCAGGGGTATGAGTTCTGGACTCCTACTCTGGTGTTAGGACAGCTGGGTCGCATTGTCCTCCGAGCCCTCTGCCTGCATCATCTTCAAGCAGCTGTTTGTGAAACCATTTGGGTATGGCAGCTGCAAGCAATTGGGTTGATAGTGCCAAGATTTCCCTCACCCTAGAGCTGATAACTGACAGTTCTGTGCACTTTCTAATCCTTACACTTATTTATCTGCAAAGCTAAGGTCTCAGCCAGCTGATGACTAAGCTGTTTGTGTCTTCGTCCTTCAAAGATGCAGCATCGTCTGGAGAAAAGGGCTGGAAGTGGAGTAGGTCCTCCCTTGCAGCCCTCATCCTGGTCGTTTTGGAGCAAAGAAGAGAGCAAGGAGGACAGAGCAGCTGCTCATTCGGAGCAGTGCAGGTTGGATGAGGGTGTGTGTAGAGGCCAAGGTGTGTCCAGAGCAAGCCTCCGCAGTTAAGCAGCCAACAGTTCAATGGGGTGGGAACTCTTGAGGCATACTTCTGTTTTTATTTGCCTGGCCAGTATTGTGTCCCATTTATAGGTGTGTATGTAATGTTTGTCCAGGCACCACTGCACAGCGTCAGGGATTTTCGTTTGCTGTTTTTCACGTGGTGGTGGCCCTCTTCCCAGGTTATAGAGGTAAATACGCTTTGGATGTGATCAGGAGCAATACCACCGATGGCCAGGAGGCGTCACGCCAGCTCCACCAAAATTCCTTGCGTCACGGGGCAGCGGGAGCAGCCTGCTCTTTGTGCCTTTGGCACGGCATAAAAGTTCCTGCTGTAAGGCGATGCAGCTCCCATTGTCGCCTCTTGTTACGGTCCTGCTTCCAAAGGTTCTTGGTACTGCACCATTACGTGGTGCAAGGGGTGCTTGTTACTTCTCTCGTGAAACATTTCAGCGACTCAGCTGATTCTCAGAAGTTTGGTAGGGGAAGAAGAGCTGCCTGTGCGGGATGTGCACCTGCATCTGTTAAAGGTTCTGCTGTGTAAGGACTTGGAGTGTGGATGTTTTGCTCTTGGTCTCCTTGCTTGCTATGGGAAGAGATTTGATTGGTTTTCAAAAAACAGCAAACTTATTTTTTGGTTCTTCCTTTAAATTACTTTTGCTAATGGCTCTTCTGTCCTAAAACAACTATATCAATGACATTGGTTAAGAAGAAGCATACAAAAGTAAAACATACTGTTGGAGATAAGGTAGAGGAGGAGGAGGGCGCGGAAAGGGAGAAAAGAAGCAAAGATTTAGGATGCAGAACCAGTCCTTAGAAAATTCCTTATTACTGGGAACATCAGCATGTAGACATTCGAAAACTGCACGCGAAAAATAAGGCGATAGCATATAGCTTGATAGCCAAGTTGTAGTTTAGGCTGTTCTGTGATGAAACCAGGGCTTGGTGCTGTATTCACCCTTCTTTGCGGGGGAGGGAACTGTTTGGCGATAAGGAAATCTCACTCTGTGCACAGTTTTGCCCTTTGCCTCTTTAACCTGTGCATATGCCAAGACCAAGGCTAAGAAACTCATCTGTGGCCTTTGTGATGTTGGTTCTCTAGAGGATGGGAGGAGGCGGCTGGAGAGAGATGATTGTGGCAGACACTCTGTTTCCTTGCAGGGGTGTCCAAACTCACAGCTGTGGGACCTTGATGAACCATCCAGGAGACTCGCTGCTTCCCTGGTTTGTAGGAAAGCTGGATATTTTGTGAGTTAATTTATGGTGGGTAGCTTAAAGCTACAGTTTTGCTTTAGAGAGCAGTATGATTGAGCCCAGAAGGAAAAATTATTCCTACACCTCCAGTCTTCTAAAAGCAGGTGAGAGGTACTTTGGCTGTTTGCCAGGTGGCCATACCCTTCCAGTTTGGGAACAGTCTCGCCATCTCCTAGATTGGATATTAGGAAAAAGTTCTTTACTGAAAAAGCGGTCAGGCATTGGAACAGGCTGCCCAGGGAAGTGGTTGAGTCACCATCCCCGGAGGTGTTCAAAAAACGTGTAGATGTGGCACTTTGGGATATGGTTTAGTAGGCATGGTGGTGACAGTTGGACTTGATGATCTTAGAGTTCTTTTCCAACCCATGATTCTATGATTCTTCCCAGCATGTAAGTCCCTAAGCTCTCCAACTGAGTGTGCCGAGCACCTGGCGTCACCCGGAAGGCTGCTGGAGCTTTGGTGTGGAGGTGATCTTGTAAAGCAGGTAGTGCATAATATGAAGTTATGGTGTCTGGGTGCCTCAGCTCTTACATTGTGACAGCTGTGGTGTGTTTCAGTTCATTTAAACATCTGTAAGGGCTTGTTTTGAACTGGAGAGAGAGTTCCATTGCTGTTGGGGTTGCAGAAGTAACATGTGGGAAGCCACAGCACTTGAGCAGAGAAAATAACTTGCCGAAAAGCATTTGGTTGTTGCCAGCATGATTGTTTTTGACTTAACTGTTGCCTAAAACATAGTCTCTTTTTTGGATCTCTTCTGCAAAACTACCTTATTCCCAGCTCTATCAAAATCAACAAGATCATAAAGAAAAGCCAGCTTGGAAGAGAGCCTGGACCTCTGCATGAGGAAAATTTTTTCCAGGTGCCTTCATCTCTGCTTCTGTTTTGGCAGCAGGATACAAAATTGCTCAGCAAGGAGGTATGAGAGATAAATAAGATTTGCGTGAGTGAAAGTTGCGTTATCTAGGAGGGAAAGTGAAGTCATGGTCAGACCTGGAGCCTATCCAAAGCTCTTCCAATCGTAGAGATGAGGTTAACTAGGTTATTTCAAATATCTTGGCTCAGTAATGAGCGTTATAAGTTATTTAGGAATAATAACTTAAGGAATTAATGGTGCATTTTGTCCTTGGGAGGAAAACATTTCCCTTAAGCTCCTTGGGGCCTTGGAAAGAGAGGACGTTGTCTCTAGGTTCCTCCCACGATGATTAATGCACACACAAGCTTCAGACCTCCTTGATCTCTGCATCCATGAGGTGGAGGGCTGTCTGCTTTCATCAACATCAGAACGCACTTGTCTGTTGGATATTTTAGTGAATTCCCAAAGCCCCTGCAGTAAAACAGTCAACAGTATTTCGGTGCCTGATCGCACGTTTCAGAAGGAGCGGGCTTGTGTGTTTGTCATGCTCTCTCGCACATAGTAAACTCTTTCTTTATATTCAACTGTTGGCCAATGGGGAGCAATAAATGATTTATAACCACGGTAACAGTTGCTGTGGGAAACTGGCATCAACAAGAATGTTTTTCATGTCCACATCAGTGAAAGCATTAAAAATCTTCCCGCTCTGAATTGGGTGAGACCATTAGTGACACTTCCCAAAAAGGGGGTGGTAGAGGTAAGATTGAAAAGCTATCACACAGACTGTCTGGTACGAGAACCGATGACCCTTTCAGCTGCCTCGGGCTGAAAGTTCCTGTAATCAGTTCAAAGAAAGGTTTTCTGCCCTCAGCTGAATCTGGGATTTCTGGGAAGGGAGGTTGACAGCGAAGGTTGGTACAACCTGCTTTTGCTGGAGTTCCACTGTGTTGGTTCTGAGATTTCTGTAATGCAAAAAATCTCATGGTGTGAACTCGGGGAACGTAGGAACACAGGTATTTGCAGTCACTGTTTCAGCTGACTGGCTTCCAGCACTTGTAGGTTGGAAGGAACTTGGGTCCTCTCCAAACCTGTGGTTCTCTGAAGCTTTATTGTGTGTTCGGGCTCCGTAAAGCAAGGTGTGTAGCTGAAACAGAGTTTGTAGATGCAAGTAAAGATTTGGAAAGGGGTACATTTACTGCAGGAAACTAATAGGAAGAAGGGAAGGCAGCTCTGGAAAATATGAACTCTGGTGGATACTTCAAACTAAATGACTTCACCTTTAAATAAAGGGAGTTTCAAAGTGACAATTCCTTTTCTACAGTCTCCTCATTTCCAGTGAAATATTTTCATGTTTATAGGAAGGGTTTTTCCCTCTATCTGTAAATAAATTGCTCTCTAGCTAAGGTAGTTCCACAGAAGACTCCCTCTGTGAGGCACTGAAACCTGCGCTTGCTGCTGCTTCATGAAGGAGTCTGATAACAATTTTGGGGCTCGGTTGCTACTTCCTGGGGTTGTTTCCCCCCCCCGTTTCCATAAATTCTAACTTAGATTGCAAATCTTTGCTTATTCTAGATGATTTTTTCTAACATGTATTAGTGCCATGATGACCACTGCTAGAAACTGCAAGCAGAAGAACTGCAACCGTCTGCTTGGCACCCAGCGTGCTCGTGAGTGTGCCGGAGGCTTTGGCTGCACATCCCTGGATCTTCCAAAGCTGCGCGCTGAGGTGAGATGCACAATGTGCTGAGCCTGTAAAAGAAGTGAAAAAAAAGCGTTTGGATTTCTGCACAATTAAAGCCTGAGTGGAACAGCACTAGGTGGCACCCAGGTCCTTCTTGGTTCTTCCAAAGTGTTGCAAGGAGGAAACCACGCTGCACACACTGGTGGGGTGATTAACATCCTCCTCCTGTGTCCCAGGCAAGGCCACCCTTGTCTCCACACCACGGGTCAGAACCACGGTCCTCGCTGCCCTTCATGGGTGATCTCCTCTTAGTCTGACTGTCTTCTAGGAGAAGTGTATATTGTTATGGATGTAAGGTTGCTTTTAGTTCAGAAGTGGTGTCTTGAATACTTTGCTTTTCTGAAGCTTGAAGTTTGAAATGAGATTTCAGTTCAACTTGGAAATTGTACATTTGCAAAAGAAGAAATTAATTTTTAGCAGACTGATGCACAAAAAAGGGAGAGGGTGAAGTGAATGATGAGGGAGGGAAAAACTGAAAAGAAATGGTGAAGTTTTTTGGCTGTTTTTATCGGGTAGGGGCTGAAACATTTTATTTTAGTATTCTAACAGAACTGTGGACTGTCTTTAGAATTGATTGTATTTAAACTGACTTTAATCTGTTCACTTAATCTCCTCTAAATACTCATAAAACAATCCCCAATTATGTCAGTTTTGTTTTTTTGGTGGTTTGTTGTGGTTGGAGGTTTTTTTTGTTTTTAAATTCAAGTGCATTGAATTAATCCATTATAAATTCAGATTACAACCTGAAAATTCTGTTTCCTAACTCGGTCTTGGCAAGGAGAGCTGCTGAGGGGTAGTGCTGTGGGCAGTGGTGCAAGCGAAATCCTGCTCCAGAGCTGCTACCAGATGCGAGATGCTCTTGGTTCTTTGTGTTATTCAGAACTGTTCTGGGAAGTAGTGGTGTTGCTGAGACCAGTCATAGTTCAGCATTTAAAAATGGATGTGTTGATAACAGTACTGTAATCCAAACTATTTCAGGAAGGCGACCAAATGTCAGATTGCTTCTGTTGCTGAGCCAGGCAGTGAAACACCTTCAGAAGGGGGAATATATCTTTTGGGGATTGGAAGAGACAAAACCATTGAGGCAGGTTTCTTTTCTTGTTGTTCAGTCCGCGGCTCCAAACTGTTGATTGCTTTGCAAAATGGTGGGGAAAATGCAGCTGACACAAAACTGCTGTAGTACTGCACCTCCCTCTGTGCTGCCTGGGATCTGTCCACAGGCCTCCGGTCCATCATGCAGGCAAGCCTTGGTGTGTGTCCCTTTAAGTGTGACTTTCAGCCCATTATCTAGTGCTGCATCAGTCTGTCTTCTCTGTGGAGAAGGCTGTTGCAGTATTTTTAAAACGCTGGAGTGACGGAAAAAAAGACAGAAGTTGATGATCACTTTTTAAGTAAAGCAGTGATAGTGCTTTTGGAAATACGCAGAGCTTAAGTGCACTCAGGGACCGTAAAGGATGCCAATCCAGTCCTTGTGAGAAAGTATCTGTAAAAAAGGGAGCTGAATAAGCACGGTCTGTGTGTCCAAATTAATTTGCACAGTGTGTTTCCCTGGTGCCTGAAGCTTTGCTAGTGTGTGCAGAATCTCAGCTTTCATTGATTTTTTGAGTGTAATTTTTTGTTCCAGTGGCTTCAAAAAGCACCTTCCAAGAGAACCAAGCCTGGTTTATCCAGTGAACAGGCTGAATACTCAGGTGGTCTGAAACAGCAAGTCTCTGTTCTTCACTGGCTGGCATGCCAGTCTGAAAACCTGGTGATGTTGCTTTGTTGTCCACACTTAGCCCTTTCCTTGCTGGTAGGGGCTAGTGTGAAAAGGGGATGGCATCAGGGTGAAATGCTCAGGTCAGGGCAGGGATAGCCATATTTCTGGGATGACATTATATTCCTCAGGGAGTGACTGCAAAAAACCTATTCTAAATAAGTACCTCCATTAGTTCCTCTGTAAAGGCCATATTTCCCCCTTGATCTCTCCACAAATCTGTTGAAGGCAGTGATGGTTGCAGCATGGTGTTTGCCACAGTTGAAACTTCTGCTCTAGCCTGAAGTATGTGGTTAAATACATTGCAGAGGCTGCCTTTTTGAGATGGTCCAGTACTGACATGTCACTGATATGTGCTGGGAGGAGAGAAGAAATGGGTGGAGAGAGTAGCCAAGGTCCCGAAGGCCCAGGAGAGTCATAAGTGCCATCTGCTGAGGCTGTTGAGAGCTAGCAAACTGCCAGAGGGAGTTCAGCATAAAACACTGAGGCCAGGTACAGGAGCCGATGTCATTGTGTCACTCAGGAGAGGAAATAACTGATTAGACAAGGCCTATGAGGCCAAAGGTTTATCTTCTCCTAAGGATTTAAGATTAGAGCCATAATTGCATCTGCCAAGAAATGCCCTGAGGGCTTGCTCAGTGGGGCTCCAAGCGTCATCACATTATGGCTATTGAAGGATTAGATTAGAGTATATTCTCCTGTACAAATCTTCCTTCCATTAACCTCCCCAGTCAGCTCGATGTTTTTGGTTGCTGGATTAGCATCTCCTGAGAGCGCTTGCTCTTGTTCCTCTCGGCATCCCTCCACTTGTCAGTCCTTCCTTTGGGTAACACCTCTCACTTGCTGGAGCCAAATAAACAGCTTCATTCTGAAAACAGCATTTAATGCTGTTTTGTATGATAGTGGTGTAATATCTTGAAAAGAGAGGAGGTTAGGGGGATCTCATCTGCTCCAGCTATCTTAAGTGCAGCATTCTGCATTTCTGTACTCTAAAAGGATTTAAAGTATGTTTTCATGAGGAACAATTCTGGCTCAGTATGTGAAGAGAGGAAAGGCTGACAGAGCAGAAGGGAGATGTATGTGTGTGCAAGAAATCCTAGTTCATTAGAGGCAGGGGGGAAACAAAAATGAGCAGCTGTGGAAGTTCAACTCTGATGTGTGCCTCAAGGGAAGAACTCAAGGGCAGCCCTGTAATTTTCTTTTAGAAATACAACTACAGCTGCAAGCCATGAGAAATCTTAAAACAGCTGCAAATACCTTCCCTTGCTTTCCAGGCCCTGCCAAAGGGGACCTCTAGGAGTTATTGTAGTGTTTTATACTGGTACCTCTTGCCTTTGGATCTGAGCCATCTTCTAGCAATTAGAGTGCATTTTGTGGAGTTGGATCCCCCCACGCTTCTCTTGCAGCTTACGTGGAGATCCTGTGTTTTTCATCTCCTCTTGTTGCAGCAGTGCCAGTGCGGCCATGTCACCTGAGGTGGGTTGACCTTGGCCAGCTGCCAGATGCCCACTCAGCAGCAATCCTACCTCTCTCTTGTCTCCTTAGGGAGACAACGGGGGGGGGGGGGGGGGGGGGGGGGGGGGGGGGGGTGGGCGGGTATATAAGGTGGTTAAAAGCTCATGGGCAGAGATGAAGAGAGAGAGATCACGTACTGATTGCCATCATGGGCAAAACAGACCCAACTTGGGGAAAACAAATTTAATTTATTGCCAGTCAAAAGGGATTTGGATGGTGAGAAACACAGACAAAAGTGAAACAGCACCTTTCCCCTCCCCTTTGTCCCAGACTGAATTTCACCCCTTCATTCCTGACACCTCTGCCTCTCCTGTCCCCCTCAACGGGGCTGCACCGGGGCAAGGGGGCTGCGGTCAGTCCATAACAGCTCCTCTCTGCCGCTTCTTCCTCCTCACACTTTGCCCCTGCCTCAGCGTGGGTGCTCTCGATGGGCTGCAGTCCTTCAGAATGAACAAGTCCTCCATGGGCCACAGCTTTCTTCAGGAAGTATCTACCTCCTCCAGCGTGGGGTCCTCCATGGGCTGAGTGTGGATACCTGCTCCACTGTGGCCTCCTCTCTGGGGGCTGCAGGGCAATCCCTGCTCTGATGCCTGCAACACCTCCTCCTTCTCCGACCTCGGTGCTTGCAGGGCCGTTTCTCTCACTTTTTTCCTCACATCTCTCTGTCTTTGTGGGGTTTCACCCTTCCTTCAACTTCTTTTCCCTGGGATGCCACCATCTTGGCTGAGGGCCTGGGCCAGGCCCTGTGGCAGGGCCGGGCCTTGACTGGCGTGGGGCAGGCCTGGCCTCTCCTCATGGAGAGGAGCCCCTCTGCTCCCAGCGCTTCCCTGCAGGTACCCAATACCTCACCAAAGAGTATGTGCTAAACAGGGGCTGTTAACTTGGGAATATTCAGGAGCTGCTTCAATTTGGCTTTGTCTCGCTCTTCAGAGAGTTTCCAGCCTTGTTTCAGAGGGCTGGTTCCCACAGCTGGTTTGCGGTGTGGATGCTCGACTGGGTGACTGACATGGAGAGCTCCCTTCTGCTGCTGAGCACCGAACTGCTCTCGTGTAGAGAGTCAGGTATTGGGAGAATAGGGGATGGATCTGGAGCTGAGGGTCGATGATCTGAGTGAAAATAAGAAACTGCCTGCTTGACAGCTGTCCTCACCCCCTTACCTTGCTCTCCTCCTTGCTTCTCCCTTCCTGATTAGCCCTCAGCCAGTCTCTGCAGGGTGCTTGGAATTTGCATCCCAAATCTACAAGGCTTGACTGAGCACTCTGAAACAGCCTGGCTATATGTTGTCGAAATCGCTTTGCTAACGATAGCGCAGACATGAAGGTGTACCCACCCAGCTCTGCCTTTGGAGGGCGCAACTGGGTTTGGAGCTGTGAGGACCACCTGCCAGCGCTGTGCACGAAGCTTGAGAAGGTATCGATAAATAAGCTATGGATTACAGGGCTAAAAAGGGCTGTGAAATCAGCTAGTTGAAAGCTAGGCAGAGGTTTGTGAGAGGAATAAAGCTGCAGCTGCCTTAACCGGGCTGTTTCACAAAAGTGAGAGATGAGGTGTGCTTAATTGGGAATGTGTGAACTGATGAGTGGAATGGGGCTTAGGTCGCCTGTCTTGTCCAGAAGCTCATGTCTGGCAGTCCTGGGCTCCGTGTTTTAGAGCAAGGCATAAGAGTCCTGCCGTGGGCAGATACAAAATTTCATCCTTTTGCAGGGCATAAACCCAGCTGTGATCTCTCCTTGAGAGTGCTTGATGTGAGCTGTTGGGAAATTTATGAATTAGACAAGAACTGAAGATCCCCAAGGGATCTGGTTTCCAGTCACGCCTCTGTTCAGATCCTTTGCACTCTCTAGGACCCCTCCTTGAAACTTCAGATATTGGAGGAAACAAAGCAAATTAACCCAACCCTGACCTGTCAAGGCTCTTTTACCTCGCTCTCAGTGGAGTCATCCAGAGTGCAGACTCTCTTTAAATCAACTTTATATAAGCTCTTAATTATGCAGCTTGAAAAAAATGAAGTGACGGCCAGATGTGAAACAGGGTAAGACATTGACTTCTACTTGGAAAGAGGAGATAGGGGGTTGTGCACTCAAATATGTTTAACTATTTAAGTGCCACGCAGAGGTCTAGAGGTTTTGCAGTTGTTGGTTAGGAGTCTGCTGGTATATTAGACATGTTGGAGAGGTGTTGTGATGAGCAGGCAAACCACACTGCAGCCTGGTGGTTATTCCTCTTTTCCCACTCCCTTCCCCAAAATATAATGGGTCAGTCACATGGTGATGCTGCCTCCTATTCAGGATATGATCTGTCTTCATGTAACCCTCCTGCTGTGTCAAAGCAAAACCCAAATAATGCAATGACAGGCTGAACGTTCTTACTGCTGCTTTCCAGCTCCATACAGTTTGTGCTCATACAGCTGTCCTTCAGGAGAGGTAAGCGCGATGCCTCAGTTGGGTGAAACAAGGACTAGGCTGTTAATGGGCAGGCATTGATTCATTCCTTCAGCTCTGCTGCTGAGATATGTGGCTGTCTGGGGCTTGTGTGCCCTGCCCTGGCCACGAGCAGAAGAGTTTCCCTGTGGAGGTAGCAGGGGGTGGTCTGGGTGCCAGGGGAAGCTCGCGGTGGTTTGGGGCTGTGGAACTGTGTGGTCTCGTGTCCTTCCGGACACCAGGGGTATGGGAAACAGAAGTGCCTTTGCAGTGTTATCCAAGCAGTTGCAGAGCCTCTGGATATCTGCCTAGAAGGACACACTCAGGAAAACTTATACTTGCACACAACTATACCTTCTTTTGCAGCAAATGACTGGTTTGTCCAGAACTTCAGACTCGCCAAGAGTCTTATGATGGAAAACTAATAGAGGAGGCTGAATGAGTCGAGGAAAGGTTGGTTTATGTGTTTGTGAATAAAACACATGGTCATATTGTGATATCTTCTGGGAAAAGCTGTGTTGTGGTTGCTATTGCAGGAGCTTTTTTGCCTA